>NC_050573.1:529787842-530099270 GCF_011100635.1 Trichosurus vulpecula
TTTATTATTTTTAATGTCTTGCCAATTTGATGGATATAAGGTGGTACCTCAGAGTTGTTTTAATTTGCACTTCTCTTATTGTTAGAGTTTTAACACATTTTCAAGCGATCATTAGCAGTTTGTGCGGGCAGCTAGGTGGCGCAGTGAGTAGAGCACCGGCCCTGAAGTCAGGAGGACCTGAATTCAAATGTGGCTTCAGACACTTGACATATGTACTAGCTGTGTGACCTTGGGCAAGTCATTTAACCCCAATTGCCCTGCCCAAAAAAAAAAACCAGTTTGTGTTTTCTCTTTCAGAAATTTTCTGTTCATATCTTTGGATTGCTCATATATTGGGGAATAGGTTTTACTATTATAATCCCCTATGGATTCTAGAAAACAGATTTTAT
Source organism: Trichosurus vulpecula (assembly GCF_011100635.1). Lineage (NCBI taxonomy): Eukaryota > Metazoa > Chordata > Mammalia > Diprotodontia > Phalangeridae > Trichosurus > Trichosurus vulpecula. The sequence goes on from NC_050573.1 coordinate 529,788,232, forward strand.
TTTACTTGCTATATTTACATTTGAGTAGCTAAGGATTTTCCTGTTTGTTTTTATTTTGAATACATTGCTTTTTGTTATATGATGTTTTTTATCTTATCAAACAAACTTCGTCTCTAATAATTTCTCCCATATGTTCAAAAGATAAACATTTTTCTCTTTCAAAATCGAGATGATAAATTTTCTTTCAGAATTCCTTTCCCTAATGGTTTTTATAATGTTGAGTTTGTAAAACATGAAGCCTGTATTTGGTTCTATTTCCTTGTTCTCTCTTTTGTACTGTTGATAACACTTTTCTGTTTTATTAAAGTATTTGACCCTCTTGATCAGTTTCTTCTCCTGTATACTCTCTCCTCTCTGGATTTTCATGACACAACTCTCTTCTAGTTCTCCTGCTACTAATCTGATTGTTCCTTTTCAGTCTTCTTTGCTACATCTTCATATCATGCTTACTAACTGGGGGAAAACCCAAGGTTTGTCTTGGGCTTTCTATTTTTGATCTGTACTATCTTGTTTGGCAACCATGGGTGCAATTATCATTTCTTCTGGCCACTGTGTGGATTCCTTTTGCTTGACTATGCTTATTTGTTGCAGGTTTTTCCCCACTCTCTTGGTTTTTAATTGGGAGAGGGGGTTCATAATAGTAATGCCAAAAAAGAGGACCATATGTTTTTTTAAATGCACAAAGGAGAAAACAAAGTCAAGAAGGAAGCACAAACAGGACAATAATGTGTAGATGTGGTGTGAGATGAAGAGCCAGGTTTCATAATAGAATCCTCTTTTGCTGTATGTATGGAAATATTTTTTAGTGTCAAGTTCAGAATGAAAAAAGTATTGTAAAGAAAGACAATCAAGGCTTTGAGACATTAAGCAGCCTGCCCCAGAATACATGACATTGGTGTAGTACAAGTGCTTTCTTCTCTTTTTCTTGTATATGCAGTACACAATGTTATATAGCTCTTTACCAGCTGGAAAGCTTATAAACTAACTTGCATTTCTAAATCCTTAATACAAATCCTTAATATAGTAACCAAACTAATTCCTTTGAAATGTAATAGAACGTAAACATACTTTAAAGGAAAAATTTAAATGTTTTCCTAAAATTTCTCACAGGTTCAAAGCAGATGTTTAAGAGAAATGGCAAATATCTCAAAAATAATTTTTTTATGTTTAAGGAGCTTAAAAGTGGTTATAAATTTTTGGGGGGCATATCTGGAAAATAGCTTTAAAGTAAGTTTTAGAGAAGAAGCGATAGAAGTGGAGAACTGAAGTGTTTCTGGTTCACATAACTAGCAGAACTAGTCTTTTTCTCTTAAATCAAAAATTCAGTTTTTATAGGTTATAAGAAGGATCCAGAGAATGAGAAATAACAAGTGACTGCATCCAAAGCCCTAAAATTTGTTGGCCTACCAGCCTATAGCTCATTTTGATTCATAGCGGTCTTTGGCTTCTTCATCATCCCATGCACCTGCCTAAGACTCTAAGCCTGAGCTCTAATCTCTTCTCCCCTAGAAGCTCTACAGTAAAATGGAAAGAGGACTGGCCTTAGGCTAGAAGACCCAAATTCAGATCCTGATTCCATTCTTAGTAGCTGTGTATGGTTTTGTACAAGTTGCCTAACCTGTCTGAGCCTCAGTCTCCTCTCCCTAAAAGGAAGATAATAATACTTACACCATCTCACAGGGTTGTTGTAAGGAGAGTCTTTTGTAAACTGTAAAATGTTTCAAAAATTTAAGCTAATATTACTAAATGATCCAGAGCTAACTTTTATGTGCATTTCTGTTGCTACCTTTTTCAGTCTGCTTATTCTCACAAGAACTTTTCTCTTTTCCCCAAAGCCATGTATTAAACTAGATAGCATTACTAAAGCCTCAAAATTTTTAATTAATTGCAATCTCTATTCTTTTAGTATACTGTATAAGAGGTAAAGTTCCCTGTGCCTTAAGCCTAATTTCCTTTTGGTTTCTCGTACCTACCCTGGACTTCCTCAGATAATTGTAGTATTATAGAACACTGGGTTTAGAGTCAGTAGATTTGGGTTTGAATCCCAGCATTGCTACTTAATATGGAACCTTAGGCAAGCTCTGTCCCCTCTTGAGGCCTCAGTATGAGACCTAAAAGGGTCACTTTCAGCTATAAAGCCTATGAAACCTAAGAATAAGAAAAATAATAGCTAAGTATTTGTGTTTGTTTTCAGAAAGTGGGTGAGCTCGAGAACACAGGATCTCATTCTCCAGAACAGGTCAGATTGGTTCCCTTGATTCAGTCAGCACCAAACACAGCACAGCAGGATCTGCTGAGATCTGAGAACTCTGAGGAGTGTGAGCGACTTCGAGGGATAGTGAGAAAGCTGAAGGGGGACCGGAGTGCCCTGCAAGCTCAGCTGTCTGATAAAGAGTACGTCTCTTTGCAACACAGCTACCCTCCTTCCACCATGTGAAAAAGTTCTTGCTTCTTCGTGTTAAACAATTTTGCACCTGAAGTAATCTAGCTTTGTTTGGGGGAAATCCATCTTTATGCTAGGCCCGAAACTGGCAGTGTTCAATAAAGAATTGTTTACTATGCTGAAATTTCTTAGACTTTGGCTTCAAATTCTGCTTTAGTGGTAATAAAACATTTGCTGAGTTACCCTTAATGCTTATAAATTACGTATATCAAAAATCACAGTTAAATCACAGTATTAGAAAAATTACTTAAAATGAAAATCCAGGTCACATTCCATTGCAGTGACTTCCAAAGGAGTTTCCACTTCTTTTTATAGTGAAATCTTACCATATGTTGCTTGAAATAAACAGGCCATTGACTGAATTGGTTTTTTGTTTGTTTGTTTTTTTACCATTATAACAGCATTTGATCCAATTTTATATCCTTTTCATTTTTGTTGTGAGAATTTGGTAAAGCAAAAGAAAATTTTGAATTTTTTCCTATTCAGTTTTCTTCCTCTGGTACCTTGTTTTTGGTGCCTCTTTTAGTGACATAGTGTTCTTTTCTGCTCTGACTAGTTACAAATCTGGTCTAGGTTAGGATAAATATAACTTTTAGAGATTGAGTTTATCTGTATAGTTTCTGAGTATCATGCTGTTTGGTTGGCAATTTACTTTGGTCCTAGTGATTTAGGCCTCTAAGTTCTGACTTTTTAGAGTGCTGTCACACAGAAGCCAAACCCTGTCGTTCCTATTATCCTTCTGTTTATAATTAAAATGCTGTATTTTGTGTGAACAAAGTAACACTTTAAATTCCAAATTTGAAAAATTCACATTTAAATAGATGGCATTTAAGGTAATTGTTTTGAATAGCAAATAATTTCTGTAATCATTTGATTAAGCTAGATAATGATAAGTAAGAACATGTTAAATGAACACTGAAATTTCCCTCTGGTCCTGTATATTCAGTTTGGAAATGAAGCAGTTACTACAGGCAAAAGCTGCTTTGGAGAAGGAGCTGAAAAAAGTGGAAGATACAGAGAAAGACAGAAAAGAGAAAGAAGATACCATGAGGTAAATGGATTGAAGTGTCCTGAATTTGTAAAGAGAATACAAAATGCATGCTGGTGTATTTTGAATGGGGTCAAAAAGTGCAAAAATTTGAAGATCTGATCTGAAAGTATTGATGAGCTAAAAGCAGAAGCTGAACAGAAATGTTTTGCAGTGAGAGTCATCAGTAAGAAATTCCTGGAAATGATCAGTTGAAGAGGACAACTTGATTTGTTTGGGGTGGGGGCGGGGGGGGGGGGGGGAAAGGTGAATAAATAGTACTTTAACCTTTTCTTTTTTAAGAAGGTGGGAATTTAAACAAGTCAGGAAAGGATATATTTGCTGAAATATAATGTCTTCTCTCCATCTTTAGTGTTTGTAATGAGGAATTATATTTTTCCCCTTCTCATTGCTTATTACAACCATTTAACCTAAGTAGGATAACACTTTATAATGGAACTATATGGTTCCTGCTCTCGGGCTTATATCTATTTAAGTTAATGCTAGGTCTGAGTCTAAGCCAGGTTTGGTTATCTGGTCCTGTGTAATTTTCATTTTGTCTCACTAGGTTTTGGGGTCAGACAAAACACATTATTAATATCAACATGACTGTGTTATCCCCAGGTCATTCCCAGTGTGTCAGGACAACCTAATGAGTGCCTATTTCTCACTGTGGGACATTCATCAAATTCCACCATTCAAAAGAAAGATTATGATTACAAGTAATATTTGATCTTTGCCCTTACCACTTCAGAGAGGAAATTCAGAGACTTACCAAGAAGTTGCAAGCGACGGAAGTAGACCAGAGAAAAATTGAAGATGACCCCATGGAGATAACACATGAGGTATAGCGTAGCTGTATTTTCCCTACCCCATGTTCAGGCTCTGAGGGTCTCTCAAGCTAGTTTTAAGGGATGGTTTTAACTTTCTTGACTGGTTTTTCACAAATGAATTTCCCATTTGTTATCGTAATGGGTTTCTGTATCTTAAATTATTATTTTGTAGATTGAAGTTTATAATGCATTTATTGGCAGCAAGTTGGCTTCTTGAACCAGTACCCTGCTCTTACTTCAAGAGTTGGTGTTGCTCTTCAGTTACATTTCTTTCTAGGACAGTAAATTGGTAAGGCATAACAAGCAAGGATACATTTCACTCTAGCACTTTACTTCACTACTGTTCTTGAAGTATGCAAAAAAAATTCAAAATTATAGAATTTTTCAAATGTGTAATTGTACTTAGAGGAGAACTATGTTAGAGTATAACTCTTGAGAAGAAAGGATTTGGTTAGACTGTAAACATCTTGTTAGAAGTAAATGGAAGATGGGTAGATCTCTGTGCATGTCCTAATGAGCAGACAGATGCCCATCTGGACACACCCACACCCCTTTTCCTTGCATTTTGTTTACAGGCCTACACGTGTGGATTTTGAGGCACTTGGGCTAGGTTGTTAAAGGTTTTCTTTTTTGCCAGCAGGTACCCTGGCTTGGCCCCTGCCAACCTTGAACCTGTCAGAAAGGTACGACAATCTTCCCTTAGGGAGCATCTGCTATAGCCAGCTGATTTGCTGTATACCACTATGAAAGTCACAGCCTCTTTAAGCATCTTAATTTTCTCCATCTGTAGAAGGAGGGGATTGGACTAGTGAATTTCTGAGGTTCCTTCTTGCTGTAACCCTCTGTTCCGGTAGAGGTTGGACTAGATAAGCTCTGAGGTCCCTTCCAATTCTGAGCTTCTGTGCTTCTCTGTTGTTTCCCTGCTAACTTTTTCTTGGATTCTTTTGAATCCATACTGTGGAAAGCCAAAGCAGAATCAAGACCAGACTGAGAGTTTAAACATTAAAACCCCTTAGTCTGCTACATGCTCTGAGAGAAGCACAATGAATGCATATGACAGAGAAGGGCAGTTTAGGCTGGATTGTCCCCAAAACATATACCTGAAATAGGGAAGTGGCTTATCCTGCCTAATCTTTGCTTTCTTTGGCTATAGCTCTTTGTTCATTATTGTTAAAGGAAAGTGGAAGATTGGAATAGATTCTCAGCTGGCAGACCGATGTCTTGTCTTCTACGTGGTACACAGGGACCATAAATTCAGTACATCTTAGTTTCAAGGCTTTATTCCTTTTACAAGAAACCATTTTTTTTAAAGGCTGTGTTTCTATGTGGTTTCCTGAGCGCCTTTAAAAAATAAGGATTTAAAAAGACTAAAGTATTCTTTGTGTATGCCACCAATTGAAAATGAAATTTATATTTAGTTTTTCTTTTTCTTTAACAAAATTGATTCATTTATGTGCCACTTTTAATTTTATGGTTCCTTATCCTGTAATAAGCACAGAACTATAAGCACCTCAACTCTTGGCATAGATGAAAAAAAAATTAAGTATTTAGAAAACTTCACTAGCACAGTTTTAGTTGAAAATTTGGATAAGCCACAAACCTGACAGCTAAGCATGGAAAATCAGGTTTTCCTATAGTACAGGCTAGTGTGACTTCTACCCAATAGCTCGTACAGTGATAGCTTGTACAGTATTGTCTTGTTATTGACACACGCTGCTGTCAGGAGAAATACCTATTAAGCAATTTAATCCTGTTTCAGTCCTTCCTGGAAAACATTTTTCATTGTTGAATAAAGCATAATTTATGCACTATACCAAAGGTGTATTTTTGTATTGGTTTTTCCAGTGTACTGGGTTATATACTGAGTAATGCAGAAACACTCTTCAAATCATGTGGAGAAATTAGCCATTTTTTGAAAGTTCCTTTGTTTGCCTGAATGCTCAGATTTGCTGTGAGATGTTTTCTAACATCAGGCAGGATCTCCAATTGGAAACAGAATGACAGCGAAGTGGAGAGTTCAGTCACCTTCTCTGTATCCTAAGAATACAAAGTCTCTAATCACTTGAATGACATAGCATTATATATAACCAAGTTGTATTGTTTTTCCTGCTTTAGGTTTCAGATAAGATAATAATATTTAGCCATACATTTCTAATTATTTTTGGACATATTATAGAAAATAGTTACAAAAAGAATGCTGACTTCAGGAAGAGCTTCTGAAATGACACAGAGATGTCTTCCCACATAAGCTCCAGCTGAAATCAGTGCCTGTCTTTGCTGTGATTTCTCATAGCACCTTGCTCACACTTCTTTTTATGTACATATCAGATTCTATCTTAAACATCTCATCTCATACATAAACATAAGGGCAGGGACTGTGTCTTATTTTTCTTTTATCTTGTATCTTATACATACTGGGCACTCAATCAGGGTTGTTGAATGAATGAGTGAGGGAAGGAGGACTATCTTGAACTTGAAAAATTGTTAACCATATGAAACTCATATTGTATATATTAATTCTCCAGTTTCCTTCAGTAAATTTGAATACTCCTCTTAGAATTTTAACCCTTGTGGAGAAAAGTTCCATGTTCCTTGAGGAATAAGGATTTCCCCACATGTTTGGGGATGTGTTTTTTTAGTGTCTCTTAGATTAAAGCTCATCCCAGTTCAAACTCTTCCTTAATCTCTCCCCCCCGAGATGTTTTCTAGGCCATTAAAGGAAAATAAGAGACAAACATGTCTGTCCTATTTTCTTGTCTTTTCAGCATACTAGTTTGGAGACTTAGAGAAGAAATGGTTTTAGTGCAGTGAATGCCTATCTTTGCACCATTGTGTTAGACCTAATTCCAATCATAAAAGACAGTTCTCTTGTACGGTGTTCATTTCTTTTCTTCATTCTTTTTCCTTTCATTTTCTTAAGGATCTGAGATTGTGTCTGGTTATCTGAATTTAAGGATGGAGACATGTATCTGGTGCCCGCCAAGAGGTTTCATCCCTTTACTTAATCTCAGTAATTCGGCATTGAAATTAACTTGATTAAATGCTGAGTTGCCATATCAGCAGGGTCTCCTAACACCTTTGCCTCCGTAGTTATTGTTTTGGCTTCAGAGTATTCAATGCTCTAGTCAGCAATTGAATTTGTCTTGGCTAAGATTTGAGGTAATTTGGCTAGTGGCTCTACAGTTGAACTCTGTATTTTTCATTTTGGCATCTTTTTTTCTTCCAAAACTGGACAGTCTCAAACTACTCTTATCTTTATAGAAATAAAGCCTGTACAAAGCTGAGAAGCTGGGTAATATAATGACATTTTTTTAAACTCTGTTAAAGCTTAGATCCCTATAAAGTTATATTCAAAATGTTCGCAGCAATTGCTATTTTTAGACATTTAAGATCTCTTTGCTTCTACCAAGAGAAAATCATGTTGATTATTTTTTTTCTTCCTAATTCCTTTCCTAATTTTTGAATTTGCTTGCTATAGACCATAAATTGTATAGTAAATAGGTGATAGAGAACATCTTTGGAAAACAGGGTATTAAAGTAATTGACATGACAAGTTTTTATTCCAATAGCCTTTTTTTGTTTGTTTTTTAAAGCAGAGGAGCCAAGAGTATCTAGTGTTTATTCAAAGAAAGGTGAGGCTATTGGGTATGGTTGGAGTAGTCCTCTAAATAGGGAAGAGAGGTCTGGATATTACTAATTGTTAGTGATCATTTTAATGGAACAGCGTAATCCAGCTTGTTACCTCTAGCCATTGCCTTAAGGAATTGAAATGTGTTATAATTTGAAAAATTAGAACTTGCTGCCATGTTGCTTAAATAAAGACTTCCTTTTCTTCAACTAAGTATGAAGTATGTTAATATGTTCTAAGAGTAAGAAACCTCGCAGGCTGCAATCAGATGCAGTTGTAATCACCATTCTTCCCCATCACACTTACAGTAAATTGACGAGTTGCTCCCTTCAGTAGATCATCAATGTCCATGAGATTACAGTACTCTGAGGGAAGGGAGGGTCTTTATCAGGTAATAAAATAGGGTGACTAAACCAAATTACAGAAATCTTGGGAGAAATTAGGTTGGTGGGCTTAGCTAATTGTTCTAGGCAGTATTCTGTTAAAAACCAGTTATTGACCTGGCCTAGGCATTTGGCCTAGTTTTAAATTTTTAATAGGTTTTTGGATTGCTTTCTTTATGAGATCTTTTTCCAATAACTTTGTCTCCACCGAGTTTAGAGATTAGTATTTTCATTGTTATAAATATGAAATCAGGACATATAGACAGAAAATGTGGACTAGAAAACTGGTGACACTGTGGAAACAGTGACAATTTGATGGTTATAATGGAAAAATTTCTTTCTTCCAACCTAAACCAAAACTGATATTTATCATGTTTAACCCGTGCACCACCTATGCTTTCTGTATATTAAGCCAAGGTAAAAACAAAAAACAAACAAAAACTCAGGACTTTTCCAATTATCTCTGTAACAACATCAGAAATTTGCTTTTATTCATTCATTCTAATTTAAGATATTATTTATATTGTAAACCATTTTATAGGCCTAGTGACTCAGGCTCCTAGAAATAGTAGTAATGCTAGAAATGCTTCTTGGCCCCAGAAAGTTAATTCAGACTCAAAATTCTCCCTCCTCTGCGCCAACCCTAGGATGTATCTTTCCCACAGAAGAATTTGGCCCATTATTTGATATCAGGTATCATAATGTTGCCATTGATCAGTCATGGTGCTGAGTAACCCAAGAAGCAGGTATTCTTTGTTCCATCCTTTTTAGTGCTGCTAACTTGATTTGTGACCTCAGAAAAAAATTAATAACCCTCTCTGTGCTTTAAGTGTTCTCCAGCTATAAAATAAGGATGCTGATATTTTTCACTTATCTTCTTAGGGTGTGAGAAGAATTAATTAGATAACATCAGGAATGCTTTTTGAAACCTACCAGTAAAAGATTGAAGTATTGCCATGCTGGCAGGATCACAAGTGATGTCATGGTTTTTTTTTTTCCCAACAAGAAGAGTGCTGCCAGAAAGAAGTTTAGAGACTTTAATGAAAAATGACTTTGAATCCATTTTACAGTTTGTACTTTGTTTCTCACCAAAGATTTTGTCAAGCCGAGCAGTGGATACAACTTTTCTCCAAATTAAAAAGCATGATCAGAATATCCTGCTATCATGCGAAGTAATATCCTGCCACCTTACCTGATAGTTATCTACCTGCTTCTGCTTATTCATTTCCTTCCATGACTCATTCTTTTCTGTCTTGAATTTCTTGCAGGCTCAAGAAGATGCCTTTATCTCCTCCAACATTGCCTATATCCAGACTCAGCAAGGTACTCTGTCGATTTCAAGTAATGTGTCCTTTCAGCCTCCCATTTTCCACTCTGATGCAAGAAACAAAGTGCACAGAAGAGATAAAGCTGCCAGAATTATCCAAACTCAATGGAAAATATTCAAGAGAAAGGTGATATTTCCTGAAAAGAAAGTAGTTCCACGTAGCTGTCACCTCTTCCTGTTCTAGATCCTCTAGCTTTTCACTGACATTCTTAGAAAAGCACTTTCCTAGGAATCATAGACTCTTAGAGCTGGAAGGGACCTTAGAGAGTAGAACCATCAGTGGGTCCAGTCCTCTCATTTTATAGATGAGGAAATTGAGGCCTAGCTTGGTGAAAAGATTTCCCCAGTCGCACAGATAGTCAGCAGCAGAGCGTAATTCCCAATTGAGTACTCTTTCCCACTGTCCCTTGCTGTCCCACTGCTGACAAATGGGTGAGTGGCATTATCCCAAAAGCCTTCTCAGTAAGACAGATGAGATTAAATCCCATATACTTAATCAGACCTGGAATCTACAGTCTCCAACTTATGTGTAACAAACATGCGTTTCACATCATTTAATGTAAAAATCATAGGACTTTTGCTTTGCCCATAGAAAAATAAGGCGATCGACCCACAGTACCCAAAAGTTGTGTACTTTTGAGTTATTTTTCTAGTAGCTAAAATGGATTGCCCTGAAGCCATTCATATGCTCAGAAGACAATCAGATGAGTGAAATGATTAACAGGGGCTTGGGGTGCAATCTGCCTTACCATTTGCCTGATCAACTGACCTAACTCTTCCACAACTCTTTAAGACAGCATGTATCTCTGACCATATAGTCAAGGCCTCTTATAACAGACGAATGTTTCTAGCACTCTGATATCTGGAAATTTTGTCTCTAATTTTGTTAAAGGAATGTAGACTGGTTTTTATGGGACAAATACTATTTACTTGACCTTGCTTATAGAAAAGTATGGGCGCAGAGAAGCTAAAAATGTTCTCTAAGAATAACAAAAAGATTAAGTATATGTAGGGAGTGTTACATGATTATGGAAACTTATACATGATATAAGTACTAGGAATTCAAACAACGTTAAAGCTTAACTAAACTACCACAAGGGAGGGTGGAAATTAAACCTTACTGTATATATATATAAAAACTCACTTTTCACACACTAAATGTATAACAAAGAATCTTAGAGAGAAAATGTAATTTGTTGGGTTGTCAATATTTTATTTTTGCTTTGTTTTGTTCTTCTAAAACAACCATGGAGTTACCTGTTTTCCTGAACATTATGATACCTCTGCCCCAATGCATGAGATTCCCTATTTGCATAGTCTTCAAAGAATAGTTGTAATCCCCACCTCCTGGTTGAAGGAGTATATTACTATTTTGCAAGTCATAGTGAACCTTTCTATGTTTGTAGGCACAACAGTGGAGCTGCCAGAGCAGTACTTAGCCCAGAACATATACTGTCCCCTTCCCTAGGTCCCTTAATCTTCAGTAGTCATCCAGTTTTTCCACTTTCATTCAGCTTCCCTCTCTTATTTATTCTGCAGGTATCAATCTCAGCTAAAGTACCATCTTCTGTAAGAAGCCTTTCCTGATCCCCCTTAATGCATAGTGGCATTTCTCTATTGATTACTTCCAATTTATCTTGAATTTGTCTTGTTTGTACATCATTGTTTATGTGTGTCCCCCACCCCTGTTAGACTGTGAGCTACTTGAGAGCAGCGACAATCTTTTGCCTTTTTTGTATCCCCAGTGCTTAGCATAGTGCCTGGCACATAGTAGGTGCTTAATAAATGCTTATTGATTAACTGACTAACAAGATGGATTGGGATTTTCCCTTTTCAGTTCTAAGACTGTTCTAGTAGAATTCAGATTCTGACAACTTGATTTATTTTGCTAAAAGTGCAATGTAATGTAAACCTGATGGTGCTGATATGGTCATCTGAATATAATTTGTCTGTATTGTACCTGTTTATTTTAAAACCTACACCTCTAATAAGGTGATCTAAAAAAGTTCAATCTGTAAGTGGAAAGACCCAGTGCTTCACAGTTTCTGGCACTTAGTAGGTGCTTGATAAATAAATGCTTATTAGTTAAGAGTCAGTGTACCTGGGCTTGGTTCCCATGTTTGTAAAATAAGAATAGTATGAAATCACAGAATCACTGGGTTGGAATGGGCCTCGGGGGTCATCCAGGTCTGACCTGCACCTGAACAGGAATACTCTTTCTACTTGGAGTTGAGAAGGAATCCTCTGTCACCATCATGTGGAGAGACCTCCAGTGGTAGAGCAGTCACTGCTTCCCAAAACAGCCCATTCTACTCTCAGGCAATACTATCTTCCAGTATTTATTCTCTATCTAAGAGATATTTTGAAGATAAATGATATAATACTTGTACAAAGCTTTGAGTCTACAGAAGAAATTGTGTTTTCTTTTAATTTACTGTATCTAAAGTTTAAGCCACAGCTAAATTTGAAGCTAACGGTTGGGTGGTCTCCGCTTTTGGCTTGTGTCCAGCATTTCTGTAGGTATTGTTAGAGTTAGGAATAGTGATGCTAAAGGTAACCACCACTCTTAACAGGGACAAGTAGGGTCTCAGAAAATAGAAGTGACTTTGATCAAGTAATCCTAGGATAGTTCCAAAATTTATTATTCTTTTCCATCCTCTTCTCTGGGTTGTGACAACTAACCAAATTCAACAGGCATATTAAGATATTTATTCTGCCCAAGGCACTCTTTTAGATGCTGGGGAGGCAAAAGTGAAATAGCCCCTGCTCCAAAGGAGCTTACATTCTACTGATATATTCATAGTCTTCAGCTTTTATTCTGTAATGTGCTGATTGACCTTTTGACCTCTATATACCTTGGACCTCATCTTTGTGTCATGTGCCCACTCTTTACTCCTTCCCATTAAAATACAGCTTTCTTTCACTCCATTCTGCATTGTCCTGGTCCTTACCTCATCTATTTGTTGTTCTAGTGATGGAAAGATCTCTCTGTAACGTTGTGCTTTTTACTTACATAGGTTAGTTATTATTAAACGTCAGCTGGCTAACACAATGCTTATCATTAGTGACAAACTAATAGAGACTACTTCTGATACTTAAATGCTTTACCTTTAATTTGAGAAAGTTTTGTCAGTAGACTTGTTTTCCTATTTATGTTCTGTTTGGGTCAGGGTCGTCAGTGAGTTTGTGTTCTCTTAGTACAAGTGTGATAGGCAGTAGGGGAATTAGCTGGTGATGAAGAAAGACTTCATTGTGCTTTTAGTCCGAGTTGTGTTATTTTGCTTTTATCTCCATGATAACTGTGTTTTTCAGTCCCTTAGTTGATTTAATAGCGGTAGTAAGGGGAAAAAATGGAATCCGCTGGGGGAAGAATGTGATTTTAAAAGTCCACAAGACCTTCTAATGTTAATTTAGAATTTGTTTTTCTATTTCAGAAAAAAGAGGCTAATCTGGATGAGGTAAGTGTGGGTTATTGCACCAATAATGTAACATGAAACGTCAGGGGATGTTTTAATATTGAGGCTTATGAAGTTTGCGTGGGTTTCAGAGGCATCTCTTTAAGTACTCATATTTTAATTAAAACAAATCCCATTATTAAATTTAGAATGAAAAAGTGACATTAGCAATGAGATTTTTAAGGCCATTTCAATTTTTTTTTCCAAATATATGATGTGATTTTGATGTTTCATGATGAGAGGAAGTATGCAGCTCTAAACACTGTATATGTGTGTATATATTATGTATTAAACATATACATACATTATATATATATACTCATATAATACACAACTATATCTATATCTCTATAGAGTTCTAGACATGTAGTTCTCCTCAGCTGCCTCTTTATTGAGGACTGGGTCATCTTTTCTGAAAGAGTGAACAGAATAGGTTGATTTATGTTTTTCTGAAGTCCTGGGAATCTCCCTACTTCTCCCTCCCCTACTTTTCTCACTTCCTTTTCTTTTTGGAAGGTACTGCTTAGTATTTCTTCTCTGTGTCAGCAGTTCTGTTCCCAGTTCATCTAGAGTGGCCTTTTGGATCATTAAGGAGAAAGATTCTTCTACTCATAGAGGCTTAGCATAACCTTCACAGTGTTTCTCCATTCCTACCTCCATCAATCTGAGGAGTACTTCATTTTGATCCTCTTTACCTGGGCCCTGGTTGTATAGCATTTCAGTAACTGCTAAAGATAACCACTCTTAATGGTGTCAAGTAGGATGTTAGTAAAGAGAAGTGACTGGCCTTTGATTGTTACCCAAGAAAGCCTAGGTTAGTTCCAAAATTTATTGCTCTTTTAATATTTTTTCTTCAACCAACTGATGTTCAGGTACTTTTCTTTATTACTTTTTTTTTTACTTACATTGTATGTGACAGTTTCCTCAGCTTCATCAAAAATCAATCCTTCATCCAAATAAATCTATGATCCTATGATCCTGCCTTAAGAAAAACTGAAATGCTTTCTTTTTGCCTGACAGTTATGACAAAAAGTGTCTGGACCTTGAAACTAATGTTCAGTTTGTGCTCAGTATGTCTGTCTATTGTTTGGTTAAAATGAGATGAGAGCTCCAGTTCCCTTGTCAAGCATTTGGTATTTTTAAGCAAGAATGAAGGTAGGCTCATTCAAGGTTGGTTATTATTAACCCTACTTTCTGTCCCAGAGATAGAGGGCAGAACCTGTGAAGTCTCCATACTGACTTCCAAAAATAGAAGAAAGGGAAAAAAAAACATTTCTTTGCCATGCCAGAAGGGCCTGTCAGACTCTGCCTTATTTTAGAATTTGTGTATGAAGTAGTCAGAGCCTTTAGATAACTAGACTCTAATATCAAAATATTAGCACATGCCTTGAGCTGTCAAATATGGGCCTGTATTAAGTAGCTGGAATGTAATTACATTGACAAGTACCATCATTTTTAGATTTCCAGCAATCAGTTTGACAATTAGGCCAAGGATCAGTGGGTTTATTCTCAGTGTGTATTGGGATATTTCTGATTGCAGTAGGTTTTGTGAGTGAGGGGGAGAAAGGTTCTTCTTAAACATTTTTGTGATTATGCAACAGTAAGGGAATTCATTTTCTTTGTAGTTCTACCTTTTCCCTCTTGAATCTGCTTTAATTTGTAGCTGCCATCTTTCCAGGGAATTAACATCCGTTTCTCTCTTTCTCCCTGCTAGGCGGCTGCTGTGCTGCAGGCAGTTTTCAGGGGACATTTAGCACGGGAGAAGCTGTTTTCGAGCGATACATTTGATTCAGAATCTCCCAGCATGCCCAGCTTTCCAAATAAGGTAGCCATCAAGACGGCTGGACACAGACCCAATATGTCACTTTCCATTTCTTCTTTTGGTGCAGTTTGTCAACTAGGAGAAGTACTTAGTCTGTTAAAACTTTCTCACCCAGTGGGCTTAACCTAATGCTCCAGGCTGTTGTGTATTTTCAGACCCCACTAATTTTGCCTCTGGCCCAGCCCAGTTTTACAGGTTAAATTGCTTTTGGGAGGGCTGGAGAATAAAGTAGAATATCTTGTCTTGTTGCTAAGATATAAGAACCCCTATTTTAGCCACTACCTCCCACAAGAAAAGACTTGTATCTCAACAGCTTTCAGAGTATAAGAACCTCTGATCAGGTGGTTGTTCACTTAATAGCATCAGTAATCCACTGAACCAACCAAGGAAGGAGGTTTTGCTCTTTGTCTATCTTGTATGCAGGGTAGTGAACCTTAACTTTGCTGTGAAAGGTTTGATGTCAAGCCTTTACTTTCCTCCTTTGATATCATTACATTGTAGAGATCCAACACATCCCGCTGTCATAGTTCCTCAGTTTTGATGGCTGATGACAAGGAGGAAGACGAGGCTATTGCAGTCATCCAGTCGATTTTCAGGGCACACTCAACACGGATGGGATACCAGTAAGTCAGAAGCAGCTGGTTCAAAGTGTGATTCGTTTTTTGTTAGGCCTATTTCTGTATTAAGAGAAAACATAGGACTCGAAGGCAGAAAAAGGAAAATTGCCAGTGCCACAGTCAGCCAGGAATAACATCTGATGGCATGTAAGCATTAGGTAGATAGTATGTTGCAGCCAGCTGTTAACATGTCAGCTATTTGTGAGCAAGAGTCATGGTTTAGGGATTTTTTTTGTTGTTGTTTTTTCCAGTTCTTTTAACGAACAGGTAGTGCACTGTGGGCATGTGGTGAGCCTTAACTGATCAGATTTGAAGAGGCCTTGGGATCTCATCGTTGTGGAAAGATTCCATGATCACTTTGCTTTTTTTGCTCTGGGAGAAAATATATAGATAATGTTTTGGCTACCTCTTGGCCTAAGTAACCATGACTCTGTAGACTTCCTGTATTAATACTTTTTTAAAAATGTGTAATGTTGGTATTTAACAGATGAGATACCCCAAAAGGCCCAGAGTAGACTCCTTCATTCATTGCACAGACTTTTTTCAACAGCAATTCCATAATCTAATCTCTGCCCAGGCTTTACAGTGACTCTATCCAACAAAACTTCTTCCTTTGATCTATAGAGCTCCCCAGCCTTCTTTGCAAAACCTACCTAAAGACATAATGCACCAAAAGACTAGAAGGGGGAAAGGAATGGTGTAAAAAGCCTGTTAATGAACTCTCAAAATCTCAACAGGCTGGACCTCCATCTTCTCCTTTGTACAGTGAGTTGTTAGCCTAGATGATCTCTAAGGTACCTTCCAGCTCTGAACATTCTATGGGTCTATAAATAAGTCTTTAGCCTATTTGCTAAAGTTTGAGTTGTTTCCCTGATTATGACTATATCTTTCTCCAGATCCCTCTCTTTATTCTCACAGGCAAAATAATGAGTCCTGCTTTGGGTCTCAAAACCCTATAATGTGTCCTTTAAAGACCTTTTTATCTTTTTTTTTTCCAGTGCAAAAGCAGCCTCTGATTCTCCCATAAGTGAAAAGAAACCTATTTCAGCAGTATGTGAGAAATCAACCTCTCTAGTCTCTGCACCATCTTCTCTTGGTAATCTCATTTTTAAAAAAAACTTAGATACAAGGGAATGTTTATTTTAAGCCAAGAGGTTAGCTGCTCTAAGTTCCTTTTTATGCAGGAAAATAACAGGGCCCAAATAATTCTTTAAACACTATACCTTGACTGAGGTTCATCTTTGACACTGCTTCAGATTAACACAGTTCATCCATGCCTTTTTAAAATGTACCCAGAAGGAAAGAACCCCAATTTATTCCCATTATTTAGTTTGTAGGAATATTTTAATATTAACTATTAAGGTATCTTATTTATCGTTCCCCTAATCCAGTGTGCCCTTCCTTCTGTCTCTCTCATTTTTAGACCAGCTCTTGCTGGGAAAGAGTGGTTTCTCTACCTTGACTAGTGGCTTTTTTTTTGCTTGTTTGTTCAGAAAAATAACTCTCTAATTTCCTTTCCTGTTTCACTAAAGCCCAAAGTAACATTATACTACAATTAGTAGATTACATTTGGCATCTTAACTTCATGATCCTGAGGTCCTTTCCAACCCTGTGAATCTATGAATGAAGTATAGGCTTCTGTCTGTCCATTGGAAAGCAATAATAAATTGAGTTCCTTTATCTGCAGTGTCTGATGTGAATATCAGAATAATGCTAACCATGAGCAATGAGGAACCATTTGATTTTATAAGTAAAACTTTTGAGATTTGGAGATACCATTCAACCACAAAATATAGTCTTGGGGTTTTCATTTGTGAACATGGCACTGAGTGCAAACAAGAAGTATAGAGGGATCCTCTACTGTGGTGGTGTTTTAGACTGATAGTCTTATTCTCACTTACTGCCATTCAAAGAGTCAATCAGATGGAGACCACCCCAGGCTTTATTGTAGCTCCTTCTAATCTAAGAGACAGTGTCTCCCCTCTTGGAGGGGTGGGGGACAGGGGCAGGGAGATATGGAATTTTCTGAACTAATAAAATGGAAATGTGCAGAGAGGAAGAGATAAAATCATTTTAATCCAAGAGTTTTATTTGCTTTGCCATAGATACTCATCTTTGAAGTTTCTGACTTTTGAGTTATTCTAGGTAAAGAAGATAGTGAAGTTAGTAGTGAAGAGGCTGTAGAAGAACTACCAGCTGACGATGATGAGAGTATGCAGCCAAGAGAGCTGAAGGCACTGGTTCATCAACCCTGTTGTGGTGAGTGTCCAAGTACATTCAGTGAGTCTCAGAGAAAAAGCCTGAGCAGTCTCTTCTTTCAGCATGGGATTGTTCATTTGTTTGCTCACTGGGAAACATCCACCCTGCTGAAGGAACAGACAAGACAGTTTCAGTGAGAGGATAGGACAGGACAGCTTACTGGTCTGAGCACACCTGGGCTCGACATCCGCACTTCCTGACTGGCCTGCCATGGGCCCCCAAAGAGTGAGCTCGGGATATCATTCCTGGAGAGCTCTGCCTTTTAGGTCGTATTTCTGTCCATTTGCACCAGTGTTCCAGCTCTTCTAAAATTCAATTCTGTGACTCTTAAATCTGACCAAATTGTCTAAGCAATGTGGTCTAGTGGAGACGGCACTGGACTTGGAATAAGGAGGCCAGGGTTTGAGTTCTGGCTTTGACCTTTACTGACTGTGTGACCATAGGGAAGTCATTCAGTCTGTCTGAGCCTTTGTTTCCCCATCTGTAAAGTGTGAATTATAACACTTGCACTTATTACCTCACTGGATTGGTGTGAGAAAAGCTTTGTGAACCATAAAATGCCAGAGAAATGTATGTTGTGTTGTCAGCAATGGTAATAAAGCCTAATCAATGTATGCAGGGTAGTAGATGGTGGGTCAGCCTTCAGTCATGAAGACTTCAGCTCAAGTCCTCTCTCTGACACACACTAGCACAGTGACCACAGACACATCACTGAACCTGCCTGTGGCTCAAACACAGACTAAATCACAGGTCTCTGTTTGTCTCTATATATCAGTCTTTCTTTGTCTCTGTCTCTTTTTCTCTCTCTCTCTTTCTCTGACTCTCTCTGTCTCTCTTTCTCTGACTCTCTCTCTCTCTCTCTGCCTATTTGTCTCTCACACACATACACTCATACGCACATGCATAAGAATTTAAAAGAAAGGTCTACAGATGCTTAAGGCACAGGAAGCTCAGTTGGTTTCCCATGTACCAGGGTGCTGAGAATGCCTTCAGATAACTTTCAGACTCCTAAATAGCTTTGAGTAGTTTAGCTCCTTACTGGCTAGATTTTTTTGGAAGTTTCCTTGTTAAATAAGAGTAACTCTGAAGTCAGGATTTGTTCTTATGCCTAAAATTAATGTGTATTCATGTCATTCAAATACTTTACTTTTATCATTCAATTTTCACTTAGGAAATGAGTCTGTAAGAAAAGCTAAAATCATCAAGACAATTTGGTATTCAAGCTGTTGTTTAATCTGATTATAGGAAACTTTTAAAAAGCCTTAAAAACAAAATAAAACAAAAACCTAACCTAAATATAAGTAACCTTGAAGGTTGATCTTTTAAATTCCATTTAGATTCCACTTTAATCTTATTCCTTTTATTTCCCAGAAAGTTACAGAGAGAGAGAACAATTACAATATCTGAAGCAGGATTGAATTGTAGTTTTATTCTCTGTATCTCAGACATCATAGCTGTTGTGACCAAAGAATTCATCACCAAGTGGTCAACCCGTTGTTGATGAACCTCCCTATAATTGGTCCTTGGAAAGCAGTCCCGGTCTGTTGTAGAACCATACTCATATCTCAATTAAGTGACTAATCACCTTAATACTTACATCTTTATGAACCAGCTAGAGAAGTATCTTTTTCTTGGTACCTGGAAAGAGAGTACACCTTTTCCCAAACAGTTCCATCAGTTGGACCATTGAATTTGAATAGCAGTTATGTTGTTATTTAAGATTCATAGTCTTGATGGAGTTATCCAGAGTAGTGTTTCAGAATGCTCTCCTTTCTATTAGTTTTGTAGAATTGCTTTCTGAGAATAGGTGAAAGGTATCAGACATCATGCAGGTGAGAAGAAAAATAATTATAATTGTGATAGAGTATTTGGAGAGATGATTTACCTTTTCATGAATCATCTTTTCCTTTTTTCATTTATGCAAGATATGACTATAATGAAGAGAGTCTTTAAAAATATACATACTGGTTCTTACGCATCCAAATGAGTGCAGTCTTTTTCAAAGTGACAGTCACTTTATTTCATTGTCCTTCTTTATTGAAAGTAAGTTTAGAATTCCTTTGTGAGAGTTGCCTTTGGAACCTTTCTGCCCTTTCTTGTATTTTGTTTTTTGTACATTTTGTTGTTATGTCTTGTTTTTACATCGCCTTTATTTCTAAATATATCCTCCCTCCTTTCCCAGAGAGCCATCCTTCATAACAAAGAATTAAAAAAGGGGTGGGGGGGGGAAGAAATTCAACACAACTCTCCAACATGTTAACCAAGTCTGGTAGTTTATGCAGTGTTCCACACTCCTACAGAGTGCATCTGCAACAGGGATTTTTCATCTCTTCTTCAGAGCCAAACTGAGCCGTTATCATTATGTGGCGCTCAATTTCACTTTTGTTCCTTCCATTTACATTGCCGTAGCTGTTATGTGTTTACGTTCCTGATTCTACTTACTTCATTTGGGATCAGTTCACATAAATCTTCCCAAGCTTTTCTGAATTCTTTATACACGTTTCTCATGGGGCAGTAATATTCCATTCCATTCGCATGCCACAATTTGTTTAGCTGTTCCTCATTAGGCATCTGTTTTGTTTTCAATTATTTGTTACCATGAAAAGGTGACACGTTCTTTTGAACAGCTTTGGTGTTGGCAAACGTTTGTTAATTGTTCAGGTATGTATTTAATTCATTAAAATAGCTCAAAGTCATTTGGAGCCAAGTCTCTTTTCTGCCTATTGTTGCTATAGTTCAGTTCTGCCGTTGTGCATGGGTGCATTTTTAAAGGTGGGCTATTGCAAGTCAGTTCACTCTCTGGTCCTCAGTTTCCTTCCTCTGTAAATTGAGGGGTTGAACTAGATGACTTCCTAAGTTTCTTCTAATTCTAAGCCTGTGATCTAATAAAGTGATGAAATTGATTTTCTTACATGCCTGGTTCTGAAGACAGTTCTTAAGAATCATAGATTTAAAGCTTCAAGGGACCTTGGCAATCTTCTAGTTCAACTCCCTCATTTTACAGATGAGGAAAATGAGGCTAAGAGAGAGTAAATGACAGACTTGCCCCAAGGTCACATGACTAATAAGTGGCCAGCCTGCTTCCTGGGATTCCCACTGCAGCCCTTTTTCTGCTGTGCATCCTCAGATGACTGCATTCAAGCACAGCCCTTATTTTGTTTCATACATTCTGTACAGTTGTTATCTTGAGGACAGTTGTGTTCCTTAGGCCTCACCTGGAAGGATCTGAAGCATCCCATTTTTGACTTGGCTTATTTTTCACTGGGTCCTCACACTTTCAGCTCCAGATTCCTCCATTTGGGGGTCACATTTGTAATGAGAATATTTCTTGATAAAACCAATTAATCCTGGCCAGTGGTCTATATTGTACTGCTTTTTTATTCCTGCCTGTAGGGGGAGAACTGATGATGTTTGAGTGTCTGAAATGGGTCTCTTTTGTTCTGGAAGTTCAGTTGCCTGGAGAGGATTGTTTCTTTGAGGAGCTCATATGGTGTTATTGAATCTCACTTTCTTTGTGGTTAATTTCAGCTGTTTCCTCCCATACCCGATTGCAGTCCATTGTTGCTCCACCGGCGGATGAAGTCAGCTCCAACGATTCCGATGATATCGTCATCTCTCCATCTCTGCCCGTGAAGAAAAAAAACTCTCCCCATGTTTAGCTCTAGGCTTTCATAACTGCCCCACACATGAAACCGTTCTTTTATTCTTGGATGAGGTTAAGGCTAAAAGCACATAGGACCACCTTGAGCCCTTATTCTCTGATGCTGGAAGAGCAGTTTGTTTGGTAGGGAAATGACATCTATTTACTCTTCTTAGAGATTTAAAGCACCGAGCTAGCCACAATGCAAAAATTATGATGAGTGGTAGAGAATCAAAGAAAGATTCAGGGGGAGTCAAGGGTAGTCTTTCCATTTGTTTTTGAAAGCGTCATTATCAGCATTATTAGCAGATGAGAGTTATATTTCAAAGAACAAAAGCTGAATTTCCGTTTCTTGTAGTAGAGCTCTTATGGGCATGATACCTCCCACATTCCTGGGCATATCCACCCATCTGCTTTAGAGCTCTCTACTGTACAACTCTATAAAATGGAACTGGTGATTATGTCACTGGGAAAATAGAAATTAAAAAACACAAAATTATAAACCAAAGATGCTACATTAAAATTACTTTTGAAAATGTATTAGATTGGCTTAGCAGAGTGGCCTTACAAAGCCCAGCTGTCAGTGACTGAGGAGAGGCAAAGTCACTGATCACAAAGTAAAAACAAAGTCCTCCCATTCTGACATATAAAAAGCTCTTGGTTCTCATCATCAGTTGTTTTGTTCCTGCTGCATAGTAAAGACCACCCTTAAACCTTGAGCAGCCCTAGCCCTTGTGATGGCTATAACTAACAGTAGGCCAAGTACTAAATTCCTCCAGAATCCAGCTGCCCCAAATGGAAAGAGCTGCCATACTTGGAAGGAACAGCTGAAACACTAGGGATTGTTTGTATCAGAATAGCACCTCATCTTCTATGAGAAATATTTTTTTCCTTAGAAAATCACAGATTAGTACTTTTTTAAAAAAAATACAGAGAACCATCTTCCACTTAAATGGATATATATAAGAATTAGGAAAAGGGTGAAACTTCAAAATGCCTCTTGGTCAGAAGATATGTAATGCATTTTTAGAAAACAAGATCCAGATATTACATTAATGCCCAGCTTTCTGGAATCTTATTCTAAGGGTTCTGGTACAAGCTCTTGGTTCTGCACTCATTTCCTTGTGGCCTGCTCACATTGTCAGCAGGGAAGCAGGTGAGAGAGAGTGATTTACATGATTCTTCTGTCTAATGACCAGATGAACTGTCTCCAGTGCTCTGTCCCCTTACAAAGTTCTGTCTCCATCATAAGTGTGGCGGGATCAAATCAATCTAGTATTTAGAGTCTAGAGGTCATATTTGTACTGTCTTCTGGAGTAATCCTTCAGTCTACACTAGTTCCTTTCTCCAGTTAGGCAGTTTTTATAACACTAGTTGAAAAGTGAAAAATTCATTCAAACAAAAATCTTTTTGCTTTGTTAATAATTTTTGTGGTGTCAAATAATTGTCCCTTAAAAAAATTTGTTTTTGACTGGTGGCTTGACCAAGCTGATTGGTGGTTTTGGCATTTGGGGTATTCAGCCTCACATTTATTTCTTTGTGATCTTCCTCCTCCTTCCTTTCACTCGGTTCCAGAGCTAATATGTTCAATAAGGCATAAGCACCAGGAGGATTCAGTTAAATCGAAGAAATCCATGCCTGTAACTGCTCAGTCAGTATAGGTTAAAAATTAAAATTTCTATTTACTTTTCCCCTCTTGAAAAAAAGAAATTTATTCAATTTCTTTCTGTGTCTGCTTTTTAACTCTTAGGAATTAATGATCCACAAAGTTATTTATACCTTCCTGGGGAGAGAGTGAGGGGAGGGGGTGATAGCCTTCCTTTTTCTGTTGGGAGATTTGGTTGTGTCTACCTTTGAGCCCAAAGCTTCTAGTTCAGATAAGGCTGTGGATGATGACAGGATAACAGGCAACTGTCAACCCAAACCATGATTTTTCCTGGGGCAAACAAGTTCAACGTGCTTCTGTCAAGTCAGAGAAATTTGATTCCTCTCTAGAATGTCAAGAGTGAGCCTGGAAGGAGGTACAGATGACCCTTATAATGTGATCTGTAGGTGTCTGTTGAAGTAATAAATTGGGGGAAGCCCAACCCATTTTCTTCAGCATTTCTAATATGATAAGAGAATTATTTTTGTTAGTAGGCTTAATTTTTCACATGGATACCAAGTAAGAATTGTAAATATGATTATTCTTTCCATATGTTATACTTCAATACTGCATCTAAGGGCTTTTTTTTTTTTGGAGAAGAGGTAAATACATAAGTTCAGTCTTTCAGCTGCCTGAACTCCATCCACAACTAGACTTTTGCCAGAGCGAATGCTCTTTGCATTTCTGTCAGAGCAAGAGAATCCCTTTTAGCAGCGAGGGGTACGTACTACTCTGGTTTCCTGAAATGCCTGTGCTCAGGAATTTCCATAGCTCTCTTCCTGGAGAAAAGCATAGGATGTTGTCAGCTTTTGCTGTGTCTTAACGGTTGCCATTCTATGTATGGTCCTTTCTGTTGTGTGCTACTGAAGTTAAAATTGGCAGAAAAAAGCTGCTGCTAATAGTGTTTGGTAGGAAGAGAAGATGTGCCAAACCCAAGTGTGACTTGTGGGTATGAAGAGAAAGGGAAGCTTCCCAGGCTGACATGCCTAGCTGAAGAAAATAGGCCTCTTTCTCCAGATTGTGCATTTTCCTTCAGTTGAAAAAGAATCTCTCTTAATATTTTGCTGCCTACAGTATGACCCCTTCCACAATCCATCTGTATACTTGCACCTTTATTTGCATTCCCTAGGAAATTGTCCATTTGCCTGAGCAGAAAACAATTGGATTTACTGAAAATCATTTAAGAACCTCAGAAGAAAGCCAAATGCCTATATGAGTGTTTCTGGATCAATCTCAAGGTGAAGATTTGAGAAGTGAGAATTCTCACTGTTTGTAGAATAAACTAGGACCTTAATCCTGAAGACCATGTTTTCACATTGCGAGAGCCTAACTATATTCTGATAGTCTCCATGAGTAGGCTCTGGCTCAGCCACCCACCTAAAGATGGTGGCTCATTCCTCTGAAGGCAGAAGGACTTATATTGCTACCTCCACATCCTCTCTTGGAGGAGGAAATGGCAAACCACTCCGTTATCTTTGCCAAGAAAACCCCAAATGAGGTCATGAAAAGTTGGACGTCCCTGAAAAACGACTGAACAACTTAACAGCTTCTCTGGATAAATAGAACTACAGGTTGTAGGCCTATTTGCTTTACATCTTTCACCCCAACACCACTGCATTCCCTTGAAAATGTAAAATGTATAAGGAAAGAATCATTGTTCTCAGCATGTAGAAAGTTTAATTTTGAAGAGAAAGAAAACACAAACTTTCTCAATTTCCGACATCCTCTTCAAGTAGAAGTGATGGTATCCTCTGGGAACAGAAAGCTTAATTTCAGATATGGAATTTTTCATCATTTTTCTCCCAGATGTGTGCATGTGTTTGTTTTTTAAAATATCAGTATCCATTGTTGAGATGGTGCCTGATAAAGTGATGCTTCCATTGAATTTAAGGGACTGAAAGGGCTTTTTATCTGTGGCTTATCATAGCTCACACCAGCATTCTCAGCCAAAGGAAACTGGATGGCTGCTTCACAATGAGGCTTTTTCCATTTTATCTCTTCAGTGGAAATACTGTCAGAACAGTTTCCATGGGCATCTGCTAGGAACCCTCCATCCCAGCTGCTGCCCATTCTGAGGAACTGACCTTCCCCACTGGATGAATTACCCCTGCTGAGCTTTCACATCCATAATTGTTCTCTTCTATAAGGATGTGGGGGAAATACCCTTGTCAGAAACTGGGGACGAGTTGTTCCATTAGGTTTTCTGAAGATGCCCTTAGAGCTATGTGGGAGTAATTTCTAATTAATCTAAGTGGTAGTACATTTGTATGGATCACTTGCTTCAGATTCACCCACTGGGTCTGGGGATCCTGGGGAAAGAAAGGGGGGAGGGGTGCAGGATATGTGGAATATGCAGGTGTCAAGGCCAAAGTGATAGCTTCACAGTCTCTTCTGAGTAGAAAGATATTTAGATGATGCAGATTGTTAAAAGGGAACTCCATTACTGAATTAGACAGTAATGAAAAACTATTATCTGCACATTAGAATCCATTACAGGGACACTTATTTTAAAAACTGAACTGTAAGATGTTTTAAATGGAGTTAAATCTAAGATGCTGGAAGTATTTGTGTTAGTGTCTTAATCCCAGAGAAAGGAATAACTATTGCAGTGGAAGGTGTGGCTTGGCTGCTTCCCATAGGAGAAAGGGATTTGAGGGCAAAGGGAAGAAGTGCCCACTTAGAGGGTTAAACTGAACACTGTCTAGACAGGGCATGTCTTCCAATAGACTGTGAAATGCAATAGCTATAAAACTGCTTAGACTTGATGATGGGAAGCGGGGTAAAGGTTATAAGGGGAGTGGGAAGAAGCTTAAAATGTTAGGAATATTTACTTTTTTTCTTATACCATTCTTATTCAAGAAACATTGCAAAAGGAAATTAATGATTCTGATTAAAAGGATTTCATTGGACCTATACTCATCATTACTCCCAAAAAGGAAAATGGAAGAAAGAAATGTAACCTTGGTTCTTCAAATGGATCAGAGCCCATTCTCCTCCTTTTCCTCTTTCCCAGCGACAAAGCCAATTGAATTTAGGAAAAAGATCAACTTGGCTTGGATCTGTCAAGACAGGTCCAGCCAAGGTTTGTGTCCAAGAAATAAATGCTCCCTGCAGAAAAGACCAACGGCCTTGTAAAGTCTTCAAGGTACAAATGAAAATTAAATGCCATTATAACCTGTCTAATCTAATTGCAAAGGTTCCATTTTCTTGTTATGGAAGCTCAGTCTGCTCAAATGTTGCTCTTCCTCCATAATCTATAGGGATTTACAGTAGACTTGAGGAAGCAAGAGTGTGATGCAGCATGTACAATAGCATGATCCCTTGGCCAGATTCTGCACTTGCATCTCTCACGCCATCCCCTCTTCAAGTGCCTATGTCCTAATAAATGTGGTATACTCTTTTACCCAGTCCTGTGCTGATCATGGTTAAATAATTTTTTAAGTTGGAGAACTTAGGAAGACTCTTAAAAAGAATGAAACGTAAAACTATTAACTTGGATTGCTAGAAAGAGAATTGCTTTTAATGGTTTCTTAAATTTTTTATTTAGAACTGTTCTAATCTTGTAAATAATTTATACATGAATCTCTTGGAACGGGAAAGGTTTTTACTTTGCCTCTCATTAGTCTTTATAAATAAAAGTTGTTTTGCAGAATAATTGTCTTGATTGCCCTATAAATGGTTCTTTTTAAAATTACTTCCAGGTGTGTTATTGCTTTCATTCATATGGCACAAAGACTTTGGAAATCCCATTTTTCTGGACTTATATAGTTTTGTTCTTGTCATAACATGGGTTCTGAAATTTAGAAACAGGCAAGATATTGATGTATCTTTCCCCCTGCCAACATAAGAGGTCTGCTTGAACTGGTGGCTGCTTGATGCATCTTTTAATCTTCTGTCCATTGCACACAAATGAGGAGAGGAGCTGAAAGAAACTGAAGAGTCAAGGAGTATTTCTGCTAATTTGACTGAATATTTGTTTCAGGAGCAGTTAAGAAGCCTTCCTTTGGAATTCAAACAATACTCATAGAAATGTCCAAAACAAACAGCAACAGAAAAAACCACGATGGGTTTTATCTCTTGGGTTTGCTTTCCCTTGTTTGATTGCAAAGAGCAGTTGCAGCAAGGTGACTTCAGATTAAATTTTATACATCCCCTTTCCACTAAACTGCTTGCTCTGACCCCTTAAATCCTAGGTCTGTTGGTTCAATCCCTTCAAGATTACCTTGTAAATTGTCCTCGGTATTTGGAGGCTAGGCTGTGTTCTCTGGTTGTAAGTTGCTCATTTGGAAAACTTTGTGATTTGCCCTGAAGGAAGAAAGACCTGCAAGATTCTGCATTAACCAGTGGAAAGAATGGTCTGTGGGACACAGAGCTTTGGGCCTCAAACCTGTATCTTCCCCAGGAGTTCCTTTAGTTCAGCAAGGCTTGTATTTATTAGCAGAAAGTCAAATTCTGTGTTGCGAGTGATCTGCACTGGAATTGTGGAGGGTGGGACCACCCACTCTTAGCATGCATTTAGCCTCTTACAAATGATTTAACAATTATACTTTCAGGATTCCCACAATGAAGAATTTCCATTCTTGCTCTGGACTGCTGTCCAGATGGGAAAAACCCACTGTGATGCAGCCTATATGCCTCTGGGAACATTCTTTCCTACCAGAATGTCCATTCCAAAGATTGGGGTCCATGAGTTATCCCCAAATTCCATTTTTCAGAATACTTTAGAATGTAGAAGCCCCTAAGACATCTGGGGGAAAATACTTCCTTACCTTTCCATCCTTTTCCATATTTCTAAAAAAGGCAGTTTTACAGTAGGAGCATTGGGCCTAGGGTTAGAAAATCTCTATTCAAATCCAGCCATGGAACTGTAGGCGTTACAACCTCTCCAAGCCTCAGGTTTCTCACCTATAACAAAAGGGGTGCTACTGCGTGGACTCATATGCAATTGATGCTCATAAATTATTGAGGTTAAATCCAGCTCTTGCCTTTCCTTTACAACTATGTTGCCCCCCACCCGGTCCCCATGCAATTAAGTATTTTCTAACTTGTATTATAGGTATTTGTGTACGTGTTTCATCCCTCCTGCTAGACTATTGTAAGGCACTATGTAAATGTGAGCTGTTAATATTTCTAGAGGTTTCAGAATTTTAACAATTAAGGTGGAAGGAGAGTGGGGGAATAGGTCTTGGATCTCTTCTTTCCATGTCATGGCTCTTTGCCCAAAGTTCTCCCCCCCTCAACCTGTCAAGGTGAAGGTAGCTGCTTTAATATCTTATTTGATCTAGTCCAATTTAAGCTCTGAGTGGCATGTCTGTTAGACATTGCTGACCTAAGGAATATAAGGAAAGTTTAGTTTTCTGAGTGGCCTTGTTTCCATGGTACTGGTTTCAGTTGGAGAGAGGTGGAGGGTGGAGCATAAGAATCATGACCCGTATATTAATTAGGCAGCAGCATAATAGCATGAGGTTCAAAGGAAAGGCTCAAATTCATACCCACTGTAAGAAGCACTGTTCTGAGTTAGGAAATTAAGCCAGCCATTCACCTTAATGCAGTCCTTAAACCAATTTTTTCCAGCCAAAACTCACTTTCAATCATCCTTGTCAATGGAATGAAGTAAGAACAGGCCTTCTTATTCAAAAGAAGCAGGCAGTGAGCCCACCAAACCAATGAGGTTGGAAAGGCATGCAAGATGGGGAGAGCTCTTATAGCAACCACCTTGAGAAGAGTAAAAGCAATCTGGCATCCACGGGGCTTGCAGGGATGAAGAAAGTCCCCTAACTGCTGGAAAAGAGGAAAGAAGAAAGTGCTACAGCTGTGATGTAACTAGGTATCTCTATGGCAGCTGCAGCATTGGAAGAGCCCAGACATAAAATGAGCATTATAAAATTTGATTGCAGATTCTCTCCCCACCTACTACAACCCCAGATTCATAGTCTTGGATCCTTACAAGTCTTACTACCATAAATTCCTTTGGTGCCCCCAGAGTCCATAAGGAACCTGGATTAAGGGGAATCTTTAATGCAAACAAATTAGAGAAGATGTAGCTGGTATATGTACATGACTCAGTCAGGTCATATGGAGCACTTAAATATGTAGGCACGTAGAACCAGTGAACTAGACTCTAGAGCCAACCAGTTCATCTCAGCTATGAGAGATCTCACTGTTTTGCACCACTCTACTCCATTTCTTCCACTGTTGTCTGGAACAGGTCATCAGTGTAAGAAGATAGGGACTAGGGCAAATACCCTCTTTGTCCTCTATCTCCTAAGTGATTTGCCCAGGGTCATACTGCTAATAAATGTCTGAGGTCAGATTTGAACTCTGGTCTTCCTGAGCCAATGCTCTATCCACTGTACCACCTAGCTATCCTCTATCCTATTAATTAATACAGGGCCTTTAGCAGGCTGGATAGGGCAGGGCTTGATTGTGTTTTCAAGCTAGCTTCTAACTGCTTCCTATCCTTCCCAACGTAGAATCTTATAATTACAAAATCCTAGAGTTAGGGAAGGAATCTAGAGACTTATATGAAGCATATATCCTCTCTAAAGCAGCCTGAATAAGCAGTCATTTAGCATACTGCTTAAAGACTAAGCGATGGAGAACTCCCTCCCTCCCGAGGCAGCCTATTTCATTTTTGTACAACTTAGAAAGTATAGATTGAGTAGAAATCTGCTTCCCTGGGACTTCCACCTAAAGGTCCTAATTCTACTCTCTGTGGTGAAGCAGAAAAAGCTAAACACCTTTTGCACATGATAACCTCTCACATATTTGAAAAATACACTCATGATTTGACCCCCAACTCCATTACTAGTTATATGTTCTCTAAGGTAAATATCCTTAATTCCTTCAACTTGTTTTTATATGACATAGTTGCAAGTCTCCTAAGTATCCTGCATGTCACCTTCTAGAGGTATGCCAGCTTCCCTCAATGACATTCCCAAAATATGATGCTGAATTACATGTCCTTGAGGTACTGCTCATAGATAGCTTCCTAAAGAGATCTGTGAGAGTAAGGTAGAAGAATACTGAGTGTTGAATGAACATTGATTGAGCAGAACTTTTTTTCTATGTGCTACTGCCAAGTACTGTGCTAGGTGTTGGGGATATAGAGAGACCTTTATTTTTTACAGGTGAAGAAACACAGGCATGGAGAGACTAAGAGACTTGTCCAAAGTCACACAGTTAAAAGTCTACCTGAGATTTGAACCCAGATCCTCTGACTCCAAATCCAGCAGTTTGTACCACATGGCCTCTCATGTGTGCATGTATGCATATACATATATACTTATGTATGTGTACATATATGGCCTGTGCCATATGCCAAGTGCCGAATGAGTGACACAGTCATTGCCATAGTTAGGAGAGACAGATCACTGGGAGGACTTGAATTGGGCTTTGAAAGACTGGTAAAATTTGGCTATGGGGGAGAGAATTAGAGAAGATACATCTGATTTGTGTTCAGTGAACACAGTATGAAATGTTCACTAGAACTGCCTCCTTATGAAAACGACCTTGCTGTTCAGTCAGTGAGGAGAGAGCAGAAGTTTAAACAGTCTAAATAGTCAACTGTAATTGATTTTAAATATGTCATAGAACGGGATTTAGTCATGTCCCTGCATTGTACTATGGTGCTTACAGGGATTAATTAGCTTGATGGTAGAGGTGCCTTCTCTTTACAATGTGTGGTTTATGGATGGAGTAAGGAAAATGAACCTTTCCATAATTAAGTCCTGGGCAATGAGACCTGGAGGTGACGTAACTGAAGCTCTCCCTAGTGGAGTGCAGGGAGGGCTCTGGCTAGGCACACTGTTCCCTTTTCCTCTTCTCTCCCTCATGCCTTCTCTACCTTTTTACCCTGATGAAATCAGATTATAATGAATCCAAGGAAAGCTTTGAACCAGGAAAGAAGCCACCAAAAAAAATAGAGACCGGATATTGAGAGGGTAGTCTCTTGATTTTACCTTAGGGAAGACATTTTATGGGATTGGTTATTTATAACTGTAATTTATAATTACAAACTAGAAGGGACCTTAGAGATCACTGTCTGACCTCTTTAATAATGATGACTCACATTTCTATAGCACTTTAAGGTATACAAAGCACTTTCTTAACCAACAATACCGTGAGTTATTTAAAGCAAGTGTTATCATTCATTCCTTTTTTTCTGAATCGAGAAAGTGGGACCCAAAGAGTGAATTGCCCATGGTCACATAGCTAGTTAGTGTTGGAGCAGGACACAAACTTAGGTCTCCAAACTCTAAATCCGGTACCATACCGTGCTGTCTCCTTTTATTTTTTAAAGAATCAGCTCCTGCGGCTGGCTGCCTAAGTCACCCGCTCACTGCCCAATAGCCAAGTATTACTGCCTGGGGTTGGGGTGGTGTCCTACCCCTAGGATGGAGGGAGATGGATGGACTAGGCATTGCCTTGGATGTAACCCACCCTGAAATAAAGTGTTGCTGTAGAGAGGTAAAATTCTCATTGACTACCCTGCCATCCCATTATTTCCTTCGTCTCCCAGCATCCCAGGAGTTGGATCTGTTGCCATATAGCTAATTCAATTATCAGCCTTATTCTGACTTTTCAACTGTCTTTTCTTTCTTCTTGAGCTGGGAGGAACTGGCAAGAACAGCAGGAAGAGGAGGAAGTGACCATCGGAAACTCCTCAGTCTCCAAGACCCTTCTGGCTGCTGCTGAGCAGGAATTTTACAAATTCATTACAGAATTTTGAGGATGAGAACCATATTTTTTCCCTTTTATGCTTTCCTGAATTCTGGCACTTGTGACTGGCTGCCAGGAAGATACAATGTGGATTTTATATGTTACCAGTCCCTAGCCTGCTTCCATGCTCATTTCCTTCCTTTCTTGTAATGGAGACCTACAGGCCAAATCCAGCTACAGTAAGGCCTACATTATGCAACATCTTTAGGGGAATGAGCTGTTCCACATAAGTACATTTACCATATAAAAGAAGCTTGCCCTTTTAAACACCAAAACTTGTTTTGTTTTAAACCATTTTGGATGAAAATTTCTCTTAAGATGATATATTTTCATAAACAGAGTATAGGGGACAGAACTGATGCAGTGAAAAAGGCATCAGATTTGAAATCAGAAGATGCATTCAAAATCCTGAATCTGCCACTCATACATATAACTCTGGGCCAGTTACCTGTGTCTTATCTTCCTCACTTGTAAAATGAGGAGATTGTATTAGCTGCTGACCTCTTAGGTCCCTTTCTAGGGCAGCTAGGTGGGACAATGGATAGAGTGCAGGCCTGGAGTCAGACTCATCTTCCTAGGTTCAAATCCAGCCTCAGACACTTACTAGCTGTGTGACCCTGGGCAAATCACTTAACCCTGGTTGCCTCCATTTCCTCATCTGTAAAATGAGCTTGAGAAGGAAACGGCAAACCATTCTAATGTCTTTGCCAAGAAAACCCCAAATGAGCTAACAAAGAATCAGATAGCACTGAAATGACTCAACAACAACAGGCCCCATCCAGCTCTAAATTTATGATCTTATGATCCTGTGACTCAGAATCATAACTTTGGTAATGTAACTTCATCTTACCTGAGTGGGGGGAAGGGGCAGGGAAGGAATATACCAAAAAAACAGGTAGAGCTTTGAGGCAAAACACATTGATGATTCCCCCTCTAATGAAGGCACATTTGTTTTAATACAACTTATATCAGACAGCCAAATCAGGGAGGGATAAAGTAGAGGAAGATAACTATAGATCAGTCCCACAAAAATATTGTACTAAAATGTAAAACAAAATTTTAGCAAGCAGACTATAGCAGTATATCCAAAAATTACTCATAACTAAGATGGTTCAGCATTAGGAAAACAATTAGCATAATTAATAACATAACAAAAACCATATTGTTATATCAATAGAGAAAACAATCTTTGACAAAACAGCTTTTATTCATATCAAAAACCCTTCTTAAAATAGATTAGATGGACAGCGAGGACCCTTCTAACACTCAAATTCTATGATTCTGTGTTTCTTTAATATAATATCTCTAAAACCAAGCATTAGTATCATTTGCATGGTAAAACACTGAAAACTTTCTTTAGTGCAGAGTGTCTTCTTTCCTCAATACTATTTGACAGTTCTAGAAATAACAGCTATAGCAATAAGTTGAAAAAGATAACTTTAAGGTATAACACTGGCAAAGATAAAAATTGTCTTATTGCAAATGACATGATGGTTTACTTAGAAAACCTCAGAGAATCAGCGAAGAAGCTAATCAAGATAATAACTTCAGCAAAACAACAGGGTACAAAATTCATAAAAATCAGCATTTCTATGTAGTATTAATATAAACTAGGAGAAAATGACAGAGAAATTCCTTTCAAAATAACTACAAAATGCATAAAATCTCTGGGAGTTAACTTACCAAGATACACTCAGCAAATTTATCAGAATATAAGTCATTCCTCAATTGATAAATGGTCAAAGGATATGAACAGGCAGTTTTCAGATGAAGAAATTAAAGCTATCTATAGTCATATGAAAAAATGCTCTAAATCACTATTGGTTAGAGAAATGCAAATTAAAACAACTCTGAGATACCACATCACACCTATCAGGTTGGCTAACATGACAAAACAGGAAAATGATAAATGTTGGAGAAGATGTGGGAAAATTAGAACACTGATGCATTATTGTGGAGTTGTGAACTGATCCAACCATTCTGGAGAGCAATTTGGAACTACATCCAAAGGGCTATAAAGCTATGCATACCTTTGACTCAGCAATATCACTTCTAGGGCTGTATCCCAAAGAGATCATAAAAATGGAGAAAGGACCTATTTGTACAAAAATATTTTTTATAGCAGCTCTTTTTGTGGTGACAAAGAATTGGAAATTGAGGTGATGCCCATCAATTGAAGAATAGCTGAATAAATTGTGGCATATTAATGTAATGGAATACTATTATTCCATAAGAAATGATGAGCAGGCAGATTTCAGAAAAACCTGGAAAGACTTACATGAACTGATGCTGAGCAAAGTGAGCAGAACCAGGAGAACATTGTACACGGTAACAGCAACATTGTGTGATGATCAGCCCTGTTAGATTTAGCTCTTCTTAGCAATCCAATGACTGAAGACAATTCCAAAGAACTCATGATGGAAAATGCTATTCCCATCCAGAGAAAGAACTATAGAGTTTAAATGCAGATCGAAGCATAATATTTTCTCATTTTTTTTTCTTTCTCACGGTTTCTCCCTGTGGTTCTGATCTTTCTTTACAACATAACTAATGTGGAAATATGTTTAAAAAATATGTACTTACATTCAATACTTCAGAAAAAAGACCAGACCCAACCAAAAAAAAAAAAACAAAACCAAGACACATTGAGGACTTGTATAAATACAACATCAAAACACTGCAAAAGTAAAAATAAATAATAATTGGAGAGGGATTGTTTATAAGCCACACCAACATATAATGATGAAACTACCAAATTACTTTACAAGCTTAGTGTTAAACTGGACTAACTAATAATCATTTGGAGAAACAAAAGGTATAAAATCTCAAGAGAAATAATCATAAAAAACAGGAATGAATGGGCTTTATTAGAGCTCAACCTATGTCATAAACCAGTAATCATCTAAACTCTTTAGTATTAATTAAGAAATTGAAAAACAGATCAGTGGAATAGGAATTGACTAAGTCCCAGAAGTAACTGAACACTGAAATGCAAGAATGCAAGCTACTAGAAGAAAGATTCCCTATTCAACAAGTGTTTGAGGAAAAATTGGTAACTAATTTGGCAGAAATTAGGTTTCAACCAGCATTTCATACCACATACCACAATACTCTCCAAATAGAGAGGTGACTTCTAAAAAATCACATTATTTAATATGTAATGCTAAATGGAGTTTTGGGGCCATTAAACCCTAGGAAGTCTTGATGGGACTAACTTTTTTTCTTTCCATCTGTATCTTTACCTCAGTTTCCCCATCTGAAAAATAAGGATTATGGTGCCTTCTGGCTCTGACGGTATATGCTTCCATAGTTATTAGGAATATTTTCTATAAATGTGCTGTTCTACAATAAAAAGATGTCCTCTGATCACACTGAGGTATGTCATAGAGTTAATTGCCCCAGACTCCCAGATTCTTTTTGTGCTAGTATTAGCTGCTTATAGATTTTTTCTATTTTCTTCTTGCATGTCAGCTCTCAGTTCTGATCGCTGTCATTATATCTACCTCTGGCATTCTCTCTCTCCTCTCCCCCTCCCCCCTTTTCATTTGCTGTTTCTAATCTGTTATGTAATAAGAAAATAAATAAGCTTGTAAGGATAGTGTATAAAATAGAGGAAAATGGACACTGAGGGAGAGACTTAGGGGCTGGGTAAACTACATATTGGATGAACTTTGTAACAACTCATTTTGGCTGTGTTCCTCCCACTTTCTTCCAGGTTCTTGGCTATACTGTAGATAAGGAAGGCTGCTGGATAAATCCCCTCCAAATAAATGAAGGTTTTCAGTCCTTGAAGCATGGAATAGCAGAAAGGGCATTGGACTAGAAAGCAGGGAACCTTGGATTTAAGTCTGGTCTCTGCCACTAACCTTGCCCCTTTGGATCTGGGTTCCCTCATTTTGGCCTGGATGATCTCTTAAAGTCCCTTTCACATCTAACATTCTGTGATTCCACTATTTGACCACCTCAGCCTAGCTCTGGGCAATGTCAATATTAAGCCTTCACCCCATTCTGTGCAAGATGCTTGAAACCCTCCCATAGACAGTGTAGTCTTTCTTCTCGCCATTAATAGCACTGGGCCTTTTTGTATTACAAGCAGATTGAAAACTGTTCATGGGTGATTTACATCAGCTCTATCCAGCCAGGTCTCTGTGTTATTTCAAGTGTTTGCTGCAGCTGTCAGCCCTCCAAGCTCAGTTTAGTGCTGACAAAAGCTAGAGGACTGAAGGGGGGGAAACCCCCCACCACAAAACCTCAGCACCTCTGTGGAGACTGAAGGCTTGCTCACTTGTTCTTTACTCCCCATACAGGGGTCTGTTGGAGCAGAAACATCTGGGGAGTGGCCTCCATCCAAGTGTAGCTGAGCTCTTAATTACTTTAGCACCATCTACTTCCCTCCTCCCCACTCTCTCTCATGTCCCCAGTATAAGAGTATTTTTGGCTCTGGCTTTAGTTCACAGAGGAACTTGTCACCCTCTCTTTGTGAAGACTGGGACAATTGTATGCTTTAGAAATGAGCTCTCAGTGAATAATTTCCAGTGCAGCCCTGGGAAAATCTATGGGAGATGTCTGGGCTGAGAGGGGAAAAACCAAGCAGAGTCCCTCTGGACTACAATTCAAATTCACCCACAGATCTAAAGACAGCAGTGGATGTTTTTTTTGTTGAATTCACAGTGGAGGAAAGAAAAGTTGCCAACTCCCCTGTTTGTCCTTCACGCTTGTTAGCAATGAATTTGGTGTTTGATAAACTTCCAGTAATAGTAACAATCATAATACTTAGCATTTGTATGGCACTTTAATGTTTGCTTTACAAATATCTCATTTTATCCTCACAACAACCCTGAGAAGTAGGTGCTGTTATTATCCCCACTTTACAGATAAGAAAACTGAGGGGATCAAGTAAGTGGTGCAGTGAATAGAGCACCGGCCCTGGAGTCAGGAGGACCAGTGTTCAAATTCAGCCTTGGACACTTGACGCTAGCTGTGTGACCTTGGGCAAGTCACTTAACCCTGATTGCCTTGCCTACCCCTCCAAAAAAAAAAATAGAAAACTGAGGCAGAGAGCAGTGAAGTGACTTGCCCAAAGTTACTCAGCTACTAACTGGCTGATGCTGCATTTGAATTCATGTCTTCTTGACCCTAGGTCCAGTGCCCTATCCACTGTGCCACTTAGATTTCTCTACAGATAAGGTTTGATTTTTCTGAAGAAAAAGTGTTGTAGCACTAAACTGGGAATCAGAAGAACTGAGTTCCAGTCGCAGCTCTCTTTCTGATTAACCATCTGACCTCTTAGCCTGCTTCTCCATCTGTAATATGATTGGGTTGGACTATAGAGGATCTTGAAATTTCCTTCTAGCTCTTGCACAAAATTCATCACAGAACTAAATATTAAAACCTGAAAATGTGAAAGGAAGAGTCACTTCACTCGATCGTCCAGTTGTTGTTAGAAGTTTTCTGGCCACAAGGAAGCAGGGCTGTGCTGGTAAATGCCAGAGAGCTCAATACCCCCAAAAATGTATGTGACACACTTTTAATCTTGGTCTGCATTATTCCCATTTTCTCCATCACTTAAGCCTAGACAATAACAATAAATCAAGCCCTGATGTATAGCGTTTGCTGATTTCCTTTCTGGGGTACAAACGCTCACACTGAAAATTTAACAATCAGCTCTCCCTGGCTTTGTTGAACTGGCTCCAGCATACCCTTGTAAGGAAGCTACTATTTCTTGTGGCAGCTCATTCCATTTTGGGGGGGACAGCTTTAATTTTTAGAAAGCTTCTCATGTCCAGGTGAACTACACTCGCTCCTAGTTCTGCCCTCCAGGAACAAGCAGAAAAGTCTCTTCCCCATGAAGAGGGAATTCATGCTATACGAACCCTACTAAGTCTCCTCTTGAAGATAAATATCCCTAGTTCTTTCGAACAATCTACCCAGGGCATAGTTTCTAAACTTTGCTCTTATGGTTGCCTTCTTTTGGACACACTCCATTTTGCCAGCATCCTTCCTAAAGTATAGTACATGGAACTATATGCAATATTCTAGATGTGATCTGACTAGAGCTCAGTAGAGCAGAACCCTCACACACACCCCTCCCCCAAGCTCACTCTACCCTCATCATTCAGGGACACTGTCCTCTTAGTATAGCCTATGATTATTTTAGCTTTTTTGACTGCCACATCACTTTGTTGATTCATATTGAACATATGGTCCACTAAGACCTTCAGATCTTCCTGATTGTCTCGGTATATATGAAGTTAATTTTTTTGAACTCAAGTGTGGAACTATGGAATTATACATACATACATACATACATACATACATATATATATATATGTATATATATATTTGCCCCTATTAAATCTTATCACCGACTCATCACTCTAGCCAAACATCTTTGGGGATCTTGTGTTTTCCAATACATTAACTAGCTCCTCTCAGATCTGCGGCAGCCACAAATTGTTATAAGCATGCTATCTATGGCTTCATTCAAGTCATTGATAAAAATGTTGAATGGAATATGCCAAAGGTCAGATTTCTTAGGCAATACATTAGACTTTCCTCCAACTTGATTTAGAGTACTCTTTGGACCTAGTTATTCAACCACTTCTTAATCCACCAAATGCTACTATTATCCTAGCCCACTTTTCTCCATCTCTGACATTCTGTAATTCTAATGAAATGACCTCTGCCTAAAGAAAGCTTTAAAACAAAGCTTCTCTTCCTGGCAAAGTTAAGGGCAGTAGCAACCGCTCTAAGCTAGGGAGCTTCATCAAGAACAAAATCATGTTGGACTAACCACATCTCATTTTCTTTTTCTTTCTTCCCTCCTCCCTTCCTTCCCTTGTTTGTTCCTTCCTTCCTTCTTTCTTTCTTCCTATCTATCACAGTGCCTGGCACATAGTGAGCACTTAAAAATGCTTGTTGACTGACTGATCAGGGAAATGCTAAATGAATGGAATATTTAGATTTTAGCAAAATATTTGACATAGGCATCTATGCTTCCCATATGGACAAGATGAGACATCTCT
This sequence comes from Trichosurus vulpecula, assembly GCF_011100635.1. Taxonomy (NCBI): domain Eukaryota; kingdom Metazoa; phylum Chordata; class Mammalia; order Diprotodontia; family Phalangeridae; genus Trichosurus; species Trichosurus vulpecula. The sequence continues at coordinate 529,827,057 of NC_050573.1, forward strand.
AGACGATTATATAGTGAGGTAGATTTAGGACTTTTCGAATGACCTGATCCAAAGAGTAGTCATTAATAGGTTAATAGCGACTTGGAAGGAGCTCTCTAATGGAACACCCCAGGGACATGTTCTTGACCTTGTGCCGTTCAATATTTTTATCAGTGACTTAGATGCAGTCACAGATGCCATGTTTGCCAGATTTATAGGTGATAAATGTTGGGACAGATACTAACCCAATGAGTTGGGATCCAAAATGATGTAGGCAGGCAAGAAAAATAAGCTGAATTGAATAAGAAAAATTTCGTAAGGAGGAATGTTAAGTTCATAGGATCATAGATTTAGAGTTGGGAGGAACCTTCTGGCACCATCTAGCCCAATCCCCTAATTTTACAGATAAGAAAACAGACCCCGACAGGTTATGGAACTTGCTCAAGGCTGTATAGGTAGTAAGGGGCAAAGCTGGAATTCCTAATCAGATTCCCCTGACTCCAAAGCCAGCATCTTTTCCCTTTTACCTCTTTGCTGGTCTCCTCCCACCTCACCCCCTGCTCCCCAAAATAGTCAACTTCATCAGTACAAAATGGAGGAAAAAGTATGACTAGACAGTAGTTTCTGTGAATAAGATCTGGGGATTTTAGTAGACTGCAAATCAAAATGAATCCATAGTATGAAATAACAGCCTCAAAAAACAAACAGAAACAAAAAAAATGCAACATAAAGAAAGGCAGAGTTGTCCATTTTGAAGGAAATCACCTCCAGAGTACTGTTCTTCCATTCTGGGCACATTTTAGGAAAGACATAGACAATCTGGAGCTTATCCAGAAGAGGTCAGCTAGGATGGCGAGAAGACTAGAAACCATACCATACTTGGTTCAGTTGAAAGAACTGGGGATGTTCAGCCTGGAGAACAGAAGGGACGAGGTCAGAGGTGGTGTGAGACGTCATAACTATCTTCAAATATTTGAAGAGATGTCATACGGAAGAGGAATTACACTTATTCTGCTTCATATCCCAGAGAACAGGACTAGAAGCAATGGGTGGAAATTGCCAAAAGGCCGATTAAGCTTACTGTAAGGGAAAGCTTCTTAACAGCTAGCATTCTCCAAAGGTGGAATTGCACTGGGTTTTCCCCAACCTGGAAATCTTTCAGTGTAGGCTAGCTAATCATGCATTAATGATATTTTAGAAGAGATGCTTGGTCAGGTACAAGTTGTACTGGGTAAGGACTTGAGGTCCTTTCCATCTCTCTTCTGTGAAAGTGTTTTGGTCAGGGGTAGCCTCCATGGCCTACTATCCTTGTTCCCTTAAGAAATGTAAAGTCCTCAGGACATCTATGTGGGGCAGCTAGGTGGCACAGTAGACAGAGTGCTGGGCCTAGAGTCAGGAAGACCTTGGTTCAAATCTGGCCTCAGACACTCACTAGCTGTGTGACCCTAGGCAAGTCACCTAACCTCACTGTCTCATCTGTAGAAGGGGGATAATAATAGCACCTACCTCCCAGAGTTGTTGTGAGAATTAAATGAGACAATAATTGTAAAGTACTTGGCACATAGTAGGCTCTATATAAATGTGGGCTATTATAATTATTTTTGTGTCCTGTATCTCTTTAAAAATATGCAGAGAAGTTTCTTATTTGTTTATTGACATCTTCATACCTTCAGAGGTTTCTTTTTAAAAATGATTTATTGCTGCTTTTATTTTCAACATTACTATCACTTCCTAACGACTCCCCTTTGACCTCCAATAGAACTTTGCCTTCTGACAAACACAGTTCAGGAAAGTGAATGGACACATTGGCTGTGTGTGAAAATGTATGCCCCACTCCACACCTATAGTCCATCACCTCCCTGCCAAGACGTGGGAAGCATCCTTCACCCATTAGTCCAGAAGTTTCTTCATCTATAATTCTGACAGCACTGCTAGGGTCAGATCCTGAGTCTCTCTTCTGTAATTTGTTGAGCAAGCACCAGTCCCACAAAAAGAAGCTGTCCCTTGCCCTTTGAGTAGGTTGGCTTCACTTTACTTTTGAGTGTGTTTGGCCTTGGCTGTACTGCACCTTTTATCAGCAGCTGTACAGCAATACTGTGGAAACACATTTCTAAGCTGTCACAGACAATTGGAGCTGGAAATAATACCCAGCAAGGGCGAAGTGCAGCCTGAGTGCTTATAAACACAGTTCTCCTAGTGAGCAATCGCAAGATCTGAGTGTATGAATTGGCTCAGCTTGGACAGAGTACAATTACCTACAGACATTCTTGTGACGTGGAAACATCAGCCGGAAGCTTATGCAGTGTTCTCTCTCTGTCTCTGTCTCTCTTTGTATCTCTCTGTCTCTTCCATCTGTATATGTCTGTCTCTTTTTCTATCTCTGTCTCTCACTTTCTATCTCTGTCTTTATGTTCCTCTCTCTGTCTCTATCTCTATATATCTCTTGCTGTCTCGATAACTCTATATAAAATCTTTTTCTCTCTGTTTCTGTCTCTGTGTCTGTATCTGTGTCTGTCTCTGTTTCTGTCTATCTCTCTGTCTCTGTATGTCTCTGTCTTTATATATGTTTCTGTCTCTGTATCTGTCTGTCTCTCTCTGTCCCTCTATACATACATACATACATATATATATATATATACATGTCTCTCTATATATACATATATATCTGCTTCTCTCTGTCTTTTCCTCTCTCCCTCTGTCTCTTTCTTTGTTCCTGTTTGTCTGTCTCCCTCCCGCTCTGTCTCTCTGTCTGTTTCCTTTTTCCTACTCTCAAGTTTAAACTCCACAGAAAATATGAACTCCATTGGAATGAGCCCAAACACAGTGAATTTGCTTTCTCCATTGTTCCGACTCCCACTATAATGCTCAGGCTAGTGGTTGGTAACTGGCCCTAACTCTATTAGGATGTGTGGCCCTGCCAAATCTGGGAGGATTGTTATTAAGGATTGATCAAAATGTTCTCTTTCTGCCCTGGAGAGCCCCAAAGGAAAAGCACATGGCAGGTTTCTTCCATTTCAAAGGGCCACCCCCAAAAATGTAATTTCCCTTTGTCTCAGGGGAACCCTTTCAGCATTGACTCTACTCTCCCTAATCCAGCACCACCTCCCTGATCCAGTTTAACTAAGTTAGTTTTCCAATTTTACCAGTAAGCTGACGTAGACCCTCTACCTTCAACTCTGTAGCACTGGTCATCTTCAGTAAACTACTTGTTATTCTCCTGATAACTATGCCACGGAAGTTATAATAAAGGCACCCTTTATTCTCCCTCTCCCCCACCTCAGCTTCTTGGTTTGGGTGTCACACTCTTCCGGAAACTCCAAATCATTGAATTCATATTCATTGAAATCTCCTCTTGAGATATCTCAGAGGTGAATTGGGGTGAACAACTGTTTTCTCCAAATTCACAGGCTATTAAACTGAAACTCAAAGATGTCAAATGCCTTAATTCAGATAATGTAGCTGGTTCATAACGGTAGGAGTTGCTGCTCCACTGGGGACCCAACTAGAACTGTCCAGTGGGGCAACATACCTCCTTCCTTCCTCCCTCCTTCCCTCCCTCCCTTCCTTCCTTCCTTCCTTCCTCCCTTCCTTCCTTCCTTCCTTCCTTCCTTCCTTCCTTCCTTCTGTGTGGGATGAAAGACCCTCATCAATTAAATTTATAATAAGGAGCCATCTCAGGGTGGGAACAGAAATAAATTTTATTCAATTCCTGAGAATAGGGCATCCTTTGCCAGAACAGATCTAGCAAGGTGTATTAGGAGGGCAGAGTTTATAATCTCAAAGAGGATCATAAACATGTCTGAAACGTTCGGAACCGCCGGATATAAGAAACTCTCAAAGTAGAAGGCAGAAGAATCAAAACATTTATTTAGGCTCCACAGTAACCAACCCATGAACCAGCAACCCCATTTTGATATATTGATCAAAAGCTTCCAGGCCCAATAAGTACGCCTTGAAAGAGTAACCAGGAGGCTACAGAGAAGCATGATTGCGTAAAGCAAAATCATGTTTCCCCCTCTATGGTAATAAGATTACCCACTGGACTGAAGTCTTTGTTCAGCTTCCTCCCGTAGGTCAGCTCTGCTACTGGCAGCTCCTGCTTCAGCTGTGGCTGTGGCTGTAACTGTAGCTGTAACTGTCGCTGTAACTGTCGCTGTAACTGTCGCTGTAACTGTCTCTGGCTCCAACCGGAAAAGGAAAAGAGGATCTTCAAGCTGTCCTCTCCCCTCTTATAGAGTTTTTTGACATCATCAAGCACCGCCTGAACGACCAGGACCGATTGGTTCTTGACTTGGCCCCTCCCCCTAGCGTAGCCGTTAACACCTCCCCTCAGCCAGCCCCATGACTCATCACACAGGAAGTTGTCTGCTTCCTGGAATGCTCTTTGGGCTTCCTGCCCCGGAAGAGCAAGCCACAGTGTCCAGAGGCTCAATGAGGTAAGCTGAGTCATTCAAAGAAAACAAAGGCCATTCTGGCTACACTCCACCCCTTGTTATAGGATACATAATCTAATCAGCCATGTATCCTAGAACATATATTGTGATCCAATTACAAAGGAAACTAAAACATATCATTCATTATAAAGCAAAACATATCATTTGGTGACATTCCTAAATATTGGTTTACGATTCAAATGTGATCCACCCCTAGGTCCCAGCAAGATAATCTCTTCAATCAATCATCCCCAAAATAATTATTAATAATTCAAATGTCCACCCCTAAATCCTTGTATCCATTACATAGGATCAATAATATCATAACAATAAAACAACATAGCAAGAATAACACAAAATAAGTAAACAGAACACTATCATCATTTCCACCCCCCTTGAACGATTGGGGCTCAAAATCTTGGGGTGAGGGGTGAAGGTCTCATTTTCCATAGCTTCTTCATGCTGAAATTGGATGTAGAGATGGCCCTGCCCCCAAAAAGTCCCATTCCAGAGGTCATTTCTTTAACGAGCTGGCAGGTATTCCAAGAATGCTACATGCTTAGGCAGTCACCGGAAAGTGCAGGGTGCTTAAGCCTGAAGGAAACAAAGCTAGCAACAAGGTTAGCCAAAACAAAGGACAAAAAGAATAGACAAGTATGGACTATAATTCTTCAGTATTCCCTTTCATGTGATTCACTTGGGTATGAAGGTTCAACATCTGTAGCATTTGCAGGAGCAGTTCTGATTTCCCTATCTCTCCTGTTATCAAGGCCTTTATCTCTGTACATTCTATATAATTCATTGGTTGGAATTCCATCTATCATTTCAAAACCTACCCCTGCTCTCAATAAAGCAGTAAACATTTCTTTCCTTGTTACTCTCCTTTGGCACCAAGTTTGCTGGTTATTCACCCTTCTCTCTCGAGGAGATCTATCCCTTCCCCAGTCACCTAAGTCATGTAACTGTAAAATCTTATTTATCACTGTTGTAAGACGGCTCCCTACTTCTCCAAGTAATAAATTCAAAATTAGTTGTTTATAAGCAGGGGGAGCTGTCCTAATTATTAAATTCCTATGAGGCAGTCCCATTGGATCATTGTAATATTTGTCTGCAGTTCCTATCATAATGGCAGTCTTCATTACCTCCTCCTTTAGTCTCATGATACAATCTCTAAGTGAATACCAGGGTCTGTGCTCAGTGGGCCACATAGAATCAGTAGCATATCTCTTATTGCATCCCACAGCGGCTAATGCCAACAGAGTAGTCCTGCTATCACCATCTCCTTGCTGATGATGTTCCCTAAAAGCTTGTTGAACTAGAGGATCATGGCTGATACCTATGAATCTCATGCAGTCTGTCCTATCTACTGATATTCCACTGGCCCCTTGATCACTGAGTCTTACCATCCAAGATATCAATGGTTCTCCTATTCTTTGGCTGAATCTACTCAAAATATCTGTGACCTCTTGCGGTGAGAAATCTTCCTGAATTTCCCTTGTAACTGAATCTTCACCTCGGGTTTCTGTCTTCCTCCTTTGTATGGGTCGAGCCCTTGTCTGATCATTTAACCATCTCCTATTCTCTGTGTGAGGCACATCCTGAACCCCAGTAGTGTTTTGTGCCTCAGCCCCTAACATTGTCTCATTCTCTCCCCACTCACTTCCTCTGCCACCATGGCTAGGACGAAGCAGGCAGTCAGGCTCTTTCTGGGCTGGGTTGAAATGCACTCTGGGCTTTTTTGGTCTCCTGTTGCTCTTAGCCACATTAATAGAAAAGTTCTCATTTGAGTCAGTTTGGTCTCCTGCTATCTGAGATTCCCCTTCTTCCTGTGGGGTAGGAGTGCCCCCATGTCTTTCACTTAATCTCAATCTTTCGTATACTAGCCGGTAGGCTGATAACACTATCCAGCTTTGCCTAGATAGTGATGCCCCTGACTGAATCCCAACTTCTCGTAAACACTTTTCCAAATCCCTAGGATCTCCTCTCCGTAGCCTTGGTTCCCAGTTTTCACAGGGTCCAGCTTTTTTAGCCAATTCTTTTGCTAGGGAGGAATAAAATGGATCCTCCCATCCTGGGATATTCATCTCTTCCTCTGGAATTGTTCTGCTTCTAAATAGAGATCTTATACCTAGCGATCCCATCCTGGTCGCCAAATGTATTAGGAGGGCAGAGTTTATAATCTCAAAGAGGATCATAAACATGTCTGAAACATTCGGAACCGCCGGATATAAGAAACTCTCAAAGTAGAAGGCAGAAGAATCAAAACATTTATTTAGGCTCCACAGTAACCAACCCATGAACCAGCAACCCCATTTTGATATATTGATCAAAAGCTTCCAGGCCCAATAAGTACGCCTTGAAAGAGTAACCAGGAGGCTACAGAGAAGCATGATTGCGTAAAGCAAAATCATGTTTCCCCCTCTATGGTAATAAGATTACCCACTGGACTGAAGTCTTTGTTCAGCTTCCTCCCGTAGGTCAGCTCTGCTACTGGCAGCTCCTGCTTCAGCTGTGGCTGTGGCTGTAACTGTAGCTGTAACTGTCGCTGTAACTGTCTCTGGCTCCAACCGGAAAAGGAAAAGAGGATCTTCAAGCTGTCCTCTCCCCTCTTATAGAGTTTTTTGACATCATCAAGCACCGCCTGAACGACCAGGACCGATTGGTTCTTGACTTGGCCCCTCCCCCTAGCGTAGCCGTTAACACCTCCCCTCAGCCAGCCCCATGACTCATCACACAGGAAGTTGTCTGCTTCCTGGAATGCTCTTTGGGCTTCCTGCCCCGGAAGAGCAAGCCACAGTGTCCAGAGGCTCAATGAGGTAAGCTGAGTCATTCAAAGAAAACAAAGGCCATTCTGGCTACACAAGGGAGGTGCTTTACAAGAGGCAAAGCACCCATAATTATACCTAACACAAGAGAATTCCTGCCCACCTCTGACCCTTCTCACCATTGGCTGGGAGGTGGGCTTACAATCTGAGCGTGAAAGCTAGACAAAGAACCAGGAAATCGAGGCACAGAAACTCCAATTCCCATTCCCTTAGTTAATGATTACAACTGAGGTGACATCTATAAATCTAAAGAAGGAGAATAGGATAAGGGGAAGGGGAGACCCTTTCCATTCTTCTATAGTACTTTTACAGTAAAGGAAAGCAGGTCACAGCGACCCTATTCTTACTGAGCAAATCTTTAAACCAGAACCAGAAGAAAGAACAAAAAGTTTCAGGGTAAACTTTCCCAGAGGTTGAGCCATCAGACTCTCACGGCCTCAGAATTTTTCCACTTCCCTATTTCCCTATTTCTTGATTTTTAAACATTTCTTAGTATAGATATAGATACTTATACTCATACTTAGTATAGATATAGATATTTATACATATCTTCCCCGTGAAGTCTTCACATTTTATTTACCTCACACACTTCCTTCCTTCCTTTCTTCTTTCCCTTCCCTCTGTCCACATAGGGTATCATACCCTTACCCGCTGGTACTCTGCCCAAAGCAGTGTCAGTTTTGATTACTGAAACCTCACAAGAGTTTACTGCTAGATTTCTTTCTTAAGGGCCAAGCCTTAAACCTGGCTCTTGTTGATTGGCCAACAATAGGGCCCAGACCAAGCCCAACTTGGTTGTAGATTTAGCTCTAATGGCTCAGAATTAATGTAAATGGCAATTGTTTCTGTTTGGCCAGAAACCCTGAGGGTCTTCCCCTCCCAGATCATTTTTTTTAAACTAGGTAAAAGAGGCCACTCTCTGCCTCATTTCTTACCTATCCTTAACTACCGAATGGGCACTGCCTCAGTCAAGACTTGTTAAAAATCTTAGCTTCACAAGGCCAAGGTCTACCTACTGCATTCGGGGCCATCTCCAGTTGTCCTGATCTATATCTGGCCACTGGACCCAGATGGCTCCTGAGGAGAAAGTAAAGCTGGTGTCTTTGCCCTGCCCTCCCTCACTTAAATCCAACTCACTTGAGTGTCACGGCATCACCTCCCTGATGGCACAGTCCACTTTGACAATGAACGACAAACAACAATAGCCCCAGGACTAGCTCCTGAGTGTCCTGAGCTTTTACCCCCATCTTATAAAGTATGAGTGGGATCTGGGCTTTAGCTGTCCCCTATGTGAAAATGAGGATAACAATTTTTGTGTTCTAAGGTGGGGCATTGAACAAGATAATTTCTTGAGGTCCCTTTCAGCTCTATGATCTATGGATGCCTGTGGAAGACATAAGTTTGCATTATAATCTATACAATTCAGAATATGATTCATGATTAGCACATGTAGTCTTCACCACCACCTAGCAAGCTTTCCGTCCTCTACTTTCCCTTCTCCAATCTAACCTTCATAATCACTTCTGGGCAAATCCTTATGCCTAGGTCTGCCTGTGTCACTTCCCCCCTCCAAAGCCTTTAATGGCCCACTATTGCCCACTAACATTATAACCCCTTGTGTTCCAGGCCATCCTATCTGGCCTGAGCCTATCCTACCCCTCCAGCCTTACCACATACTATTTCCATCTCATCCTCTATTCTCCAGCTAAATTTGACTATTCCCTGTCACCTCTTCACATGCCACTTTCCTGCCTTCATGTCTTTGTACAATTATTTTCTTTGCCTGGGATTTTCCAAGACTGTGGCCTTATTGGCATACTGACTTAGGAGAGGACAGTGGTCCAAAAAAACCACTGGCACGACAGCACGGGGTGCAGACAGGGTCTTCCCCTAGTCCGAAGACAAAGCTTGGAGGAGAATGGTTGAGCCATAGAAATAACTAGCTCCCCAACACTCCCTATATCTTGTCTCCTTATCTAGTATTGACCCCCTGTCCTGAATCTCTGCTCTCACAACTGATTGCCCTTTTCTATCTCATCCCCTCGGATTTAAGTGTTGAGAAGAAACCTGGGAAACCAATCCACCTTAGAGTTTTGATTTACTCTTCTCAGAAATGATGCAGTCCCAGCCGCTCCTAGCATTATCACTTGCCCTAAGGACCAGCCCATGTTGGTTTCCCTCCAAAGGGAGGTGACAGTGTCACCTGATTCCAGGCTGTCTGCTGCTGATAATGGCAGCACCAGTGGCCACACTGTAAGCCACCTGGCCAGGGATCTCTCAGGATTGTGGTCCTATAGCCACTATTAGCCAAGACTTCTGAAGAATCAGCTATTTTGTGAGGAACATTTGTTGCTCTTGGAGTTAGCCTCTCTTGTCCCAACAGTACCTGGGGTCCCCTAGACTCCTCTCCACCCCCCACCCCCACCCCAGGGATGACTTCCCATTGCCTGAGCCAAAGTCGTCTTCATGGAGTTTCATCCACCCGAACCCAGTGTATTTTCTAATACACCTTCTTTCCAAGACATTCTTGGAGAGGGCATTAGAAGGGGACAGGCAAGTTCAAGTGTCATTCTATATAATATTCTAAATATAGTTTAGTATGTTCTTCATTCTATATTATATCTATAGATGTATATGCATTACATATGTATGTTATGTATCATATATGTCTATATCTTTACTCTCATAGAATTGACTGAAAATTAGACACAAGAGCACTCAGCTCATTCCTGTTGAATGATGATAAACACACATTTGGTTTCATAGAACAAAACACCTCCTTCAAGATTCTTCTTCAGTGAGGTTTCCTTGTTTACATGTTAAAAATTATACAATATTCTTCAAAATATACAAAAGATTCTTTGGCCATCCTCTGACAAGTAATATCAAAGGTGGTTCGTAATAGGGGGATTCATGTCTGACAAGGCATTGGCCACTCTCACGGAGGAGAAACAGTGCAGGGTCTAAGCTGAGGAGGTGCTAAGTTCCTATGTGGGGAGGGGGAGAGAAGGTCCTTCCTATGCTCCTGTTTTTAGATGACATAAGGATGATATACCAAGCCTTAGAAAACTGCTGAGCCTCTCACATCACTATCACTCTGATCACAATCGCTCTGAAGAGTTTGACTTATATATCCCCCCAGGATTAATGCCTGTGGCCCAGACTATGATACGCAGCTGAAATAGATGAGTTAGAGAGCTAGCCCATGAGTACAGATACAGGGTGTTTCAAAAGTCTTACTGTAGTTTTGATAGCTTAAATAAGTTAACATTTAATCATTTACATTAAAATAAAAGCTTTAAAACTACACTAAGACTTTTGGAACATCCTATATCTCAGACAGGTGCCGCAAATGGTTCAACTCCAACCTCACTAAACCCCAACTGCCGGTGTAGGCCTCTGGGAGCTCAAGTGAACTTTTGTCCCTTAGAGCAAAGATTGCTAGCTAACCAGCAGATTCACTAGCAGAAGGGTAGTGTGAAGAATATACCCGTTCTTCTTAGAGACTTGGCATGTAAACTTCCTACTCTGGTAGATGAATTTTTGGAAGAGCTTGGCTCTATGCCTTCACCATGAATTAGCCTAGGTAGATGTTACCCTTGGCTTAACCATGAGTATGTGGCAATACGTTAAGTCCTGCCTTGATTGTGGCAGAAGTTATGGTGGATCTCCTAGCACACTCCTGCTGCCTGCCCGTTGGGATTCTGTTGTAGTACAAGGGAAGGAGACAGCCAAGTGAGGCTTGGGGAGAACTTATCCACCCCACTCCAGTCATCTGGGCAATGAACTTCAACTAAGCAGTACCATCCATGGACTGGCCTGCTTCCCAGTATGGGTAAGGGGCAATACCCCTCCTCAACACACACATCCCCAAATCAGTCACTCTTTACACAACCTACTTTTACACGAATTCCACGACCTACTTTTTATTTTTTAGATAATAATCATAATAGCTCATATTTATATATAGTACTCTGAAGTTTATAAAGTATTTTGCATAATAACATTTGACACTCACAACAACCCTGTGTGGAACATCCTACAAGTAATATTCCCATTTTGTTGTTGTTCAGTCCTTGTCTTACTCTTCATGACCCCATTTGGGCTTCTCTTGGCAAAGATATTGGAGTGGTTTGCCATTTCTTTCTCCATTTTACAAATGCAGGTATAGGCTCAGAGAGATCAAATGGTGATCGTAGTGTCTATCCACTCTCTGTCTCTGTCTCTGTCTCTGTCTCTCTCTCTCTCTCTCTCTCCACTATATCATTCTACCTCAAACTCAAAGGTCTCTTGCTATTCTAGATGCCAATTGTGGTACAAATTTCATGAGCTCATTTCTGGGCCAGTCAGTCAATGAACATTTATTCCATTCCCTCTATATGCCAGGTACTGTGCTAAGCAGTCCAAAGAGAATGAGTACACATAGACTTATAGACTCACAGATGAAGGACTGGAGAGAACCTTGAAGGCCCTAATTTTACAATTTAGGGGACTGAGGCCTAGGAGGTTCAGTGACTTGCCCAAGATCACATAAATAGGGGATCTGATGTGGAGTGGTCGTAGGCATCAGAGGTAGAATTTGAACCCTCTAAGGCTCTTTGTTGTACTATGCTACCTCCCAGAGATCCTGATCCCTCCCACTCCTCTGTTATAGCTGAAACAACTGATGGGCTCTCATTTTGGTCTGCACCAATGACCCTAGGGTATCAACCTTCTGTGGCTCTGAGTAAGAAAATATTGCAAAGTACTTATTCTAAATATAACTGGCTCCCCATTCTTCCCAGTAATGCTGAGGTTGACTGGTGCTTTATAATCCAGCCTTCCTGTAAGACTCAAGGAAGACCACCTTCTGCTCCCAGGATCACCATTGATTAAAATAATTGTATGCTACAAGATATTATAGCTATCAGCTGGATCCTGTTCCAGGGTGCCCTCTCCAGTAATAGTGCTATGCAGAGTTGATAATAATAATAGCTGGCACTTATTTAGCATTTTAAGATTTTCAAAGCACTGTACAAATATAATTTTATCTTTACGGCAACCCTGGGAGGTAGGTGTTATTTTACAGAAGAGTAAACCAAGGCAGACTGCAGTTAAGTGATTTCCCTAAGGTCATACAGCTAGTAAGTGTCTGAGACTGGATTTAAACTCTCATCTTCTTGAGCCCTGGCCCAGTGTTCTATCCACTATGCTATACAGCTGCCTCAGTTCCTCAACTGAGAAGTTGTCACCATGAAAACTATTCAGTTGTATAAATATGTGCTTACCCGTTAACCCAGCAATACCACTTCTAGGGCTGTATCCCAAAGAGATCACACAAGTGGGAAAAGGACTCATAGGTTCAAAAATATTTATAGCAGCTCTTTTTGTGGTGGCAAAGAATTGGAAATCAAGGGGATGCCCATCAATTGGGGAATGGATAAACAAGTTGTGGTATGTGAATGTAATGGAATACCATTGTGCTATAAGAAATGAGGAGCAGACGGACTTCAGAAAAACCTGGAAAGACATATATGAACTGATGCTAAGTGAGGGGAGCAGAACCAGAAGAACATTATACACAATTACAGACACACAATATCTGTGATGACTAACTTTGATAGACTTGGCTCTTCTCATCAATGCAAGGTTCTAAGACAGCTCCAAAGGACTCATGATGGAAAGAGTGGTCCACAACCAGAGAAAGAACTACGGAGTCTGAATGCATACTGAGGCAAAATATTTGCTCTCTCTTTTTATTTCCTCTTTTTTGGTTTTATTTATTCTTTGTCATGGTTCATTCCATTGGTTATAATTCTTTAAAACTTCACTATTGTGAAATTAAGTTATATGTAGAACATATATAGGATTCCATGCCATCTTGGGGAGGAGGGGGGAGGACAGGGAGGGAGAGAAATTTTGGAACTCAAAAATTTGTGGAACTGAGTGCCGCAAACTAAAAATAAAAAATAAATAAAAAATTATTCAGTTGTGCCACCAGCTTGGTCATAGGGGCACAAATACCAACCAGCCAGATCGGGTTGGAGATCACCCAAACGTCAACCCAAAGAACAGTTTCATCAGCCCCTCCACCTTCTTCATCAGAGCTTTGGGCTAATTACAACTCAGTCACTCAATCCCATTCCCTAGTTCCCTCCCTGTTGCCTATAAATACACCTAAGTCTCTTCTAAGCTTTAAAAAAATAAAAACCAAACCATCATGTGACTCAGCCATCCTCTCAAGCTATGGCCCATATCTGTCTTCCCTTTCAAAAACAAATTTCTAGAAAAAAAACCAAAACCTTCCTACTTCTCATTGTTGTCTCACTTTCTCCTCCTCTCACTTTTCAGCTCTGCCTTCCGGCTTCCAAAGGGAAAGCTCTCAGGCTGAAATTACTCTCTTCAAAGCGCTTTTTTCATTGACCTCTCCGAGGGCCCCTTCTCAATCCTCCTCCTTCATGCCCTCTCTGCAGCCTTTGACCGAGGCCACCACCCACTTTTCCTGGCCATTCTCTGGGTTTCTACCCACTGTTCTCCTCCCTTTCCTGATTCACTCTCCAAACACCCACCTAAGTGATTTTCTTAAAGCCCAAATCAAACCATTCCACTTTCCTGCTCAATAAACCCCAGAGACTCTCTGTTACCTCTAGAATCAAATACAAACTCCCCTGCTTGGCATTGAAAGCCCTTTGCAACCTGCTTCCAACATACCTTTCAAGCCTTATTATACATCACTCCCCTTCATTGCACTCTTATGATGCAGCCAAACTGGCCTCTTTACTGTTCCTTACATTCAATGTTCCATCGGTTTGACCTGAACAAAATAATTTAACCTTCCTGGGCCTCAGTTTCATCACGTGTTAAATGATCTGGCTGAACTATCTAAGGCCAAGGTCCTTTCTAACTCTAAGTCTATGACCCTATGACTTTATGACCCTAACTCCCTAAGCCTTTGCACTGGCTGTCCCCTATGCCTGAAATGCTGTCCCCACTCCCCACTTCTGCCTCCTAGCGGTGTCCTTAAAAGTTCAGCTCAAGCACAAACTTCTACCTGAAGTTTTGCATGATTCCCCCGGTTGCTAGTCCCTTCTTCCCCAAAATTACATCACATTTATTTTGTATATTTTTGTATTCACTGATATGAGTACATGCATTTCCCCCCCGATAAACTATAAACTCCATGACAGCAGGGGTTATTTCGGTTTTGTCTTTGTGTCTCCAGCACTTGGCATCGTGCCTGGCATATAGCAGGTGATTGATAAATGCTTATTGACTGTTGATTAATTGTCACAACTAAAGAGCCTTGAATGCCATCATCATTTGGGATTGGTATCTCTTAAGCTTTGTATCCTATCTAGTGTTTGGCAGGGGTTTAATATTCATCAAATTGAACTCTGAAGGAACAATAGACATGGTCCAAATACAAAGGGGAGATGAATACAGATGGTCTTCCACACCTGATAATGGTTATATGAATACCAGAGTATTTTGTTTGGTTTTGTACAGTAACTTTGCAGTCTTTCAGGGGTTTAGGTATTTGGTATTTCAATACTTACTCCACCAGGGGGTGATGTATTACGGTAGGTGAGGATATCTCTTTTATGCCTGGGATCCTGTCCAGCACATCAAGCTAGTCTGAATCATCCTTCAGTACCCATGCCAGCACCAACTACTTGCCAAATTTGAGAAACGGCATTTTGAGAAGGAGAAGATCCCTAGGGACACCTAAGTGGTTAACAGAATTCTAAAGGATCTATTGCAAAGTGGATACCTTGCATGGGGCGGGGGTGGGGGGGGGGAGGGATCCCTACTTCCGCAAAGAATCTGCAATGGTTTATTGGCTCTGAAGCGTTCTGCTCCGGCTTTATCTTTAAGTTCCCTGTTAATGGTGCCTCTCACCAACTCATTGAAGCACCCCAAGGCTTTCTAGTGCATCGCAGAGATGGAAGGTACATGTAATGATCTGGAAAGCCTGTTCACCTCAGTTCCTATCTTGATATATACTCAGATCCTCAGAAACAGTTTATCCAGGAGACTGGCACATCCAATATTATCAGGGGACCATCATGTCATAGGTCACCATCATGTCATGGGCCCTATATGCCCCAAGCCTGTACTTGTGCAGAAAACAACTATACAGATTAGGAGAAGAAGCAGTCAAAGTTTTTGAAGTTTTGTGTTATCATCCTTGAAGGGGAGGGGTCATCATTCACTATGACCATCAGAATCTAATGCATCTTCAGACCCCTCAGCAACTCAGCTAACACCAGGTCCACTGGGCATTATTTTTTTCCAAGTTGAACTCACTCTCAGTTATTGTTCTTGGATATTAAAATCTGTGGGCAGGCATCAGGTGGGGAAAGGCTGAACAAGCTGTGCTATGTGATTGTGATGGAGTACTATTGTGCTATAAGAAATGATGACCAGGATGGTTTCAGATAAACCTGAGAAGACCTATATGAACTGATGTAAAGTGAAGAAAGCAGAACCAGGAGAACATTGTACACAGTAACAGCAATACCACAAAGGTGATTAACTATGGATGATTTAGCTATTCTAATCAATACAATGATCTGCAACAGTTCCAAAAGACCCTTGATAAAAAAATGCTATTCACCTCCAGAGAGAGAAATGATGAAATATGAGTGCAGATTGAAGCTCACTTTTTCTTACTTTTCTCTTAACAGGGCTACAGAAATATGTTTTGCACGATTGCATTTGTATGATCTATATCATATTTCTTGCCTTCTTGGGGAAGGGGAAGGGGAAGGAAAGGAGTGAGCGAGAGAATTTGGAACACAATTTTTTTTTTTTAAATGAGCGTTAAAATTGTTTTTACATGTATTTGGAAAAAAATAAAATATAAAAATTTGCACTTAAAAAAATCTGTGGGCAGTTTTACTGATGTAAAAACACAGATCTGGATACCTGTTGGGCAGTCACCCTGATAAGCCCTTGTACTGACTGTAAACTTTGCAGCAGCTGCTACCATTCAGAGTAGGGAGGCTGAGGTAGACACCCATATTCACACTCAGACTCCACCCTCCAAGCAGGCTCAAAGCCTATGCTTAATGGAGGGTCAACTTAGGAAGCTTCTCTTTATGCCAAGTGAAAGGAGAGGTTCGTCTGCTCCATTTCAGTCAGTCAACAAACATTTATCAAGTATCTACTATGCGCTGGACACTGCAAATGCGAAAAAAGGGCAAAAAATAATGATGAAAAAACCCCACAACCCGGTCCTTACTCTCGAGGAGTCATAGGCTAATGGGGAAGACAATGTATGTATATATGATATATAAGTATGTATAAAATCATGTATATATTATAAATATATACGATATATATGTATATATGGTATATATGTATGTATTTGTGTGTGTGTGTGTGTGTGTGTTACATGAGGTGGGGGCGAGCAGCCAACGAAAAGGCTGGGTGGTATGGTGTGTAAAAGATGAAATCACTGAGGAAACAAAGGTTTGAGCTGTGGTAGCTAGTTTACGTTCTTATGTAATTCCCTGAGATTCTATCTATTACATCCAGTCATCTAAAATCTGTGCTTGGACCAATCACCAGGAGGCTCGCTACCCAGCCCCTGCCACCTTTGCTCTTCCTTGGGTGTCAGTAAGGGGAGATCTTTGCTACAGACCTGTCCCTGGGCTAAGCTGACTCAACCCCAACCACAAGCTAACGCTACACGCAGGTCCCTGAAAGGAATTTCCAGCTCCATGGTCATCTCTCATATTGCTTCTAATCAGGATTCTCTTTCCATGGCATATCATGGCTAGTCTGATGGCCAGTCAAAGCATCTGAACCAAATCCTGAAACGATATTACTGTAGTGCTTCCCCTTCTGCCTTCTGGATAACTGGGCCTCCCTACTGCCCGAAGTGGAGCTTTGTTATAAGGTACAGTTGTCTAGCTAAAATATTCCCTTCTATATAACCTGAGGCTTCCATTCCCTGCTTTTTCCTTTTACCCTTTGTCCCATAATCCCTAAAGTCAGTGCCTACCTTAGGGTTCAGGAGACTACCCAAGCTTATCTGTAACCCTGTAAGCAGTCAAAGTAGCATACAAATAGTAAGACAATTGGCAATATAGTACCACTAGGGAGATTCGAGGGCAGGGGCAGGGGGTAGGTCCTGTGAGCTCTACACTGATAGACCTGCCTAGAAACTGGAAGAAAGTATATATCCCTTCCCCATCCCTCAGATGGGAGGTCTCATGAATGCCTACCTGTCTACCAGCTGGGGTTACCTCCTTCACTCTGATCACTCTCTAATCACTCCATGTTCCATAGTTCTTTTATTAGGATAGGTTAACTTTGACCCCAGATTACATCCTTAAGTCCACCATGTCAAATGTCCACCATGTCTACCATGGCAAATTAAGAATGGGCAGAAAAAATACATCATTCAGAGTGGAACCGTGGACATGGCCAATTTGGGAACTGGCTTTGCTTAACTATACATATTTGTTAAAGGGGTTTTATTTTTCTTTGTTTCCCCCAGAAGGGAAAGCAAGTTTTTATTCACTGGAAAAGTGTTTTTGAACTAAGGAAACCAAAATCACAGACAAACACAATACATTTTGGTTAGTCGATTAACAAAAGTATATCATTCAGGATATCGTCAATTTGGGGGGATTGTAGGTTCACATCTAGCAGCTAATGGAATGTTAGGAGAGAACTGAGACGATAAGGGAGCTAGTTCACAATGCGCACACCCAAGGACTGGTGGAGACCTTTCACTAAGAGGCCACAGCTTGGAGGCCTAGGGAAACATTTGGGGAGGGAAGTAGATGGAGTTTAAGCACATTTCTTAGAGGTGTGCCTGAGGCAGGACATGGAAGATCTGGCTTGTGACTATATGTAGGGATGAGAAAATCAATCAACCAATGGGCCAGATACTAGGCCAGACTCACAAGAAGCAAAGGCAAAAAAAAAAAAAAAGAAATAGTTCCTGCTCACAGAGAACATTTATTCTCTTGAGGAGACCACACATACACATAAAAGTGTATACAGAATAATACAAGGTAATTTTGGTGAGGAGGAGGATCTAAAATGACTTCATTTAGAAGGTGGCATCTGAGCTGAATTTTGAAGGAAAACAAGAGATTCCAAGAAATAGAGGTGAGGAGGAAGTACGCTCCAGGCATGGGACACAGCCAGTGCAAATGCATGGAAGCAGGAGATGAGGACAGTGACACAGGGGAAAGGAACAAGCATTTACATAGCACCTACTGAGGCACTGAGGTTAGTGCTTATTAATAAATATTATCTCTTTTAATCATCAAGAAGGCAAGTTTGACAATGCATGCAAGGGAGCAATGTATATAACAAGACTAGAAAGGTATGATTGGATCAGGTTATGATGGGATTTAAATACCAAACAGAAATTTATATTTTATCCTAGAGGCATTACACACTTGTGCTTTAAGAATATTATATGGCATGGGGCAGCTAGGTGGCACAGTGAGTAGAGCACCAGCCCTGGAGTCAGGAGGACCTGACTTCAAATCCGACCTCAGACACTTACTAGCTGTGTGATCCTGGGGGAGTCACTTAACTGCTATGTCTTCATCTATAAAACTGGGTAATCGAACCTACTCCCAGGGTTGTAATGAGGACCAAAGTAGATAATATTTGTAAAATATTATAATGCCTGGCACATAGTAAGTGCTATATAAATGTTAGGTATTATTATTATTATTATTAGTCCAGCATGAAACGATGAGAACCTGAATTAAGGTGGTACCTGTGTGAGTAGAGAGAATGGAATGGATATAAGAAATACTGAGAAGGTAGAAAAGACAAGACCTGGCAACTGATATGACATGGGATGAGAGAGAGGGAGGAGTCAAGGATCATGCTGAGGCTGTGAACCAGGTGATTGGAAGGATGGTGGTGCCTTCAACAGAAATAGGGAAGTTTGGAGGAAGGGTGGATTTGCAGGCAAAAATAATTAATTCTTAGCAGCTCTTATTGGTTTTTTTTCTTTTTTATTAGCTAATTTATTTTTAGTTTTCAACACTCACTTCCACAAGTTTTAAATTTTCTCCCTCTCCCTCCCTAAGACAGCCTGCAATCTGATATAGGCTCTACATATACATTCCTATTAAACATATATTCACATTAGTCATGTTGTATAAAAGAATTGCAACAAATGGGAGAAACCATGAGAAAAAAAAAACAAAACAAAACAAACAAAAAAGAAAATAGTTTGCTTTGCTCTGCATTCAGACTCCATAGTTCTTTCTCTGGATGTGGATGGCATTTTCCATCACGAGTCCTTTGGAATTGTCTTAGAACCCTGCATTGCTGAGAAGGGCTAAGTCTCTCAAAGTCAGTCATCACACACTGTGGCTGTTACTGTGGACAATGTTTTCCTGGTTCTGCTCACTCATTTCTTATAGCACAATAGTATTCCATTACATTCATATACCACAACTTTTGTTCAGCCACTCCCCAACTGATGGGCATCTCCTCAATTTCCGGTTCTTGGCCAATACAAAGAGAGCTGCTATAAACATTTTTGCACATGTGGATCTTTCCCCATTTTTATGATCTCTTTGAGATATAGCCCTAAAAACGGTATTTCAGGGTCAAAGGGTATGTACATTTTTATAGCCCTTTGGGCATAGTTCCAAATTGCTCTCCAGAATGGCTGGATCAGCTCACAGCTCCACCAACAATGACTCAGCTTTCCAACTTTCCCACATCTTCTCCAACATTTATCATTTTCCTATTTTGTCACGTTAGCCAATCCAATAGGTGTGATGTGGGACCTCAGAGTCATTTTGATTTGCATCTCTCTAATCAATAGTGATTTAGAGCACTTTTTCGTATGACTAGATAGCTTTAATTTCTTCATCTGAAAACCACCTGTTCATACCCTTTGACCATTTATCAATTGGGGAATGACTTGTATTTTTGTAAATTTGACTCAGTTTTCTATATAGTTTAGAAATGAGGCCTTTATCAGAGACACTAGTTGTAAAAATTCTTTCCCACTTTTCTGCTTCCCTCCTAATCTTGATTGCATTGGCTTTGTTTATGCAAAAACTTTTCAATTTAATGTAATCAAAATTATCCATTTTGCAAAAATGTTCTCTATCTCTTATTTGGTCATAAATTTCTCCATTCTCCATAAATCTAACAGATAAACTATTCCTAGTTTATTTATAGTATCAGCCTTTCTATCTAAACTATGTACCCATTTAGACTTTTTTCTGGTATGTGGTGTCAGATCTTGGTCTATGTCCAGTTTCTGCCATATTATGTTCTAGTTTTCTCAGCAGTTTTTGTCAAATAGTGAGTTCTTATCCCAGAAGCTGAGGTCTTTGGGTTTATCAAACAGTAGATTGCTATACTCTTTGATTACTTTGCCTTGTATACCTAATCTATTCCATTGATCTACCCCTCTATTTCTCAGCCAGTACCAAGTAATTTTGATGATTGCTGCTTTATAATACAATAGCAGCTCTTATTGTGATGGCAAAGAATTGGAAACTGAAGGGGATGTCCAACAATTGGGAATAGCCGAACAAAGTATTGTATATGAATGCAATGGAATACTACTGTGCTATAAGAAATGATGAAGGGCATGGTTTCCAAGAAACCTGGGAAGACTTATATGAACTTATGCAAAGTGAGGCGGGCAGAACCAGGAGAGCAGTGTACACAGTCACAGCAACATTATAAGGAAAATTAACTACCAAAACTTAGTAACTCAGATTAATCCAGTGATCTACCACAACCCCAAAGGACTCATAATAAAAATATGATCTGCCTCCACAGAAAGAACTGATGGACTCAGAGTGAAGACTGCAGCATTTTTTCCATTTATTTTTCTTGCCTTTTCTTTTGGAAGGTGGCTAATGTGGAAATATGTTTTGAATGACTGTGTATGTATAATGGGTATTATATTTTTTGCTTTCTCAATAGTTGGGGAGGGATGCAGGGAGGAAGGGGATGTGAAACTGAAACTAAAATTTAAAAATGATAGAAAAAAGATAATTTATGGCCTTTAATGAAGGCTAGACTTGGAATTAAAAGGCTTTTCATCAAAAGCACGGTGCTTAATAAAAACTATGTCATTTGATCCTCAAAACAACCCTGTAAGGTAGGTAGTGTTATTAGTTCACAATTGAGGAAACTGAGGCTGAGGTAAAGTGATCTTCCCAGGGTCACACAGCCAGGAAGTATCTGAGGCTGAATTTGAACTCAGGTCTTTCTGACTCAGGGTCCATCACTCTATCCACTGCACCACCTATCTGTACTTCTTAGGTCTCTTGCCAACTCTATGGACCTCTCTTGTAGCTATCCTCAATTCCAAAAATGCACTTAAGAATGTAAATTCATGTCTATTCATATATTAGATTAACATTAATTAATATCAGGCTTTCTTTCAGAGCACCAAAATGCAATGCGGTGAGATAGAAGTGGAAACCAGGATAGGAGGAGGGGAGGGGAGAGTCCAGTTTAGGAGGCCATTGCACTGGGCCTGGAATCAGGAAGACCTGAGTTCATGTGGGACCTCAGACACTTGTAGATGTATGACCCTGAGCAAGTCACTTAAACTCTGTTTGCCCCAGTTTCCTCACCTGAAAAATGGGGATAATAAAACAGTCAGTCCATACCAGATCAGGAGGTGAGGTACAAGTGCCAGGGAGCTGACTGTTTGGTTCAACCAACTTTCCCAAAGCTTTGACCTTTTGTGACAGCTATGTACTTTTGACATGTCCAAAACAGAACTAGCTATCTTCCTTTTTTTTTTTTACATTTTTCAGAAAACTTTTAATATGTCTTTCTTTTACTGTAATCCCTTGTTTCACACGATTTGGCATGGAGTTCACAAGATTTTGACAAATTTTCTTTAACTTCATCATGAATCCATACTTTTTTTTTTCACATTGGCTATTTATTTCTATTACCCTCCCCTCAGTCCAACTATCTTATTGTATAGATGAGGAAATTAAAGCTTAAATTGAGGAAGTGACTTGGCCAATGTCACAGAGGGAGCTGGTAACAGAACTGGAACTAGGATTAGAGACAGAAACTTTCAAGAGATTAAAAAAAAAATCCTTCTCCTTGTAGCATGCTGAAATAGATGTTCTGGGTTTTCAAGAAACCTATCAGAGTTTATCTGTCTAAAGATATGTTGTCTTTTCGAATTAGTACCCTTGGGAGGATTTACTGTTATCCTAGGGATTCTGCTTTTGCTCGCAACATGTTTGGGACCCGTTCTTTGCCAATGACCTTCAGTGCTAATTTATGAGGGAAACAAAACTAGTTGTAAAACATTGTAACAACATCTTGCTTTTGATTTCCACTTTAACAGTTCTTTTCCCAAATGACTGTTAGCTTTCAAAAAATCAAACCCACCCAGGAAGACTGAATGTTTGTCCCAGCGGAGGCTGTTCCCAAGAATGGATCCCGGCTTTGAAGGTTCTTCCAAAAGAGGAGTTCCACATATGTTTTGAGTGGTGGAGGCATCACTAGGGAAAGTGCCAGAGATTAAGTTTTTGTTTGCTTCATTAAAATGACCAGTTCCACAACTTTATAGTCACACCTCAATCCACCAGTTGGGTAGTCAGTAAGGATAGCTTGGTTTTCCCCCTATGACAAAAGTGTCATTAAGTTTGGAGGTTGTGTTCTTCTGATCTTGGGTTTAGAGGTTCCACCTATCTTAAGCATGGGTGAGCATCATCTCCCTTCAGGAATCATAGAACATTGGAGCTAGAAGAGACCTTTGAAGTGGTCTACTCTTGCCATTTTCCAGGTGAAGAAACTGAGGTCCAGAGAGGTACATTAATGTACCTCAGTTTAGATAGATAGTTAGAGGCAGCTAGATGGCTTAGTGGATAGAGCACGGGGCCTGGAGTCAGGATGTTGTTGTTCAGTCATTTTCGGTCATGTTTGATTCTTTGTGACCCCTTTGGGGTTTTCTTGACAAAGCCAGCCCTGGAGTCAGAAAGACTTGAGTTCATATTTGGCCTTAGATACTTACAAGCTGTGTGACCGTGGGCAAGTCACTTCACTATGTTTGAGTCAGTTTTCTCATCTGTAAAATGAGCTGGAGAAGGAAATGGCAAACTACCCCAGTATCTCTGCCAATAAAACCCCAAATGGGGTCACAAAGGGTACAACACAACTGAAAAATGTTAAGCTGAACTGGCCAAGATACTGGCACCACCAACAACAATCAAAGCACGTAAGGCCCTCCGCTACATGCTGAGGGTAAAGACATGGGAAAGCAATATTTCTTCACTGACATAGTTTAGAATCTATTGGAGGGATACAATATGCACTTGAATAAACACAACACAAGGTATAGTGGGATAGAACCAAAGGAAAAATACAAATAATGTGCTCTAGGAAAATTCAAGGAGAAAGAAAAGACTTTTAGTCAATAGAAATCTTGGAAGGCTCTATGGAGGAGGGGGCACTTGGGCTGAGCCTTGCAAGAAGAGAAGGAATCTGGAATGTAGAGAGGAAGGTGTGTTCTCCAGGCATGAGGGATGGTCCATATGAAAGAACGGGGATGGGAGATGTCAGGTCAAAGTTAGGAAAAAGCTAATGGTACAGGTTGACTGGAACACAAGGTGTTTGAAAAAGATAAATGTAAAATGAGGCTATAAGGTCATTGAGAACCAAAGTGGTGAGAACCTTGAATGCCAGGTTAAGGAATCTGGATTTTGTCCCATGGGCAAAAGAGAGCCACTGAGATTTTTGGCAAGGACTTAACATGGCCAGATCTATGCATTAGAAAGATCACTTCAGCAGTTTTGTGGAAGGATGGATTGGAGGGAGAAAAAATATCAATAAGAGACCAGTTAAGACATTTCTCAACATATCCAACAAGTGTATCTCTCAAATGCATCCAAGCAAATGCTGTCTCTCTCTCTCTCTCTCTCTCTCTCTCTCTCTCTCTCTCTCCCTCCCTCCCTCTTTCACCCCCTGTATATATGTGATATGCAAATTTAGAGAATCCACCCCAAATGTTCACATGGACTATTTGCACTTGACCTATGATAGAACATTCTGAGCTCATATTGGTCTGATCAGCCACAGTTGGACACACTGTAACTTGACTCTAACATGGTGATGTCATTTTCATCCTCTTCAAGAATGAAGGACAACAACTGTGTGTGTGTGTGTGTATGTGTGTGTGTGTGTAGTGTATATATAGTTGTAATGCTTCTCTCCATAACTGCCTCTAGAAAAATCTCAGAATATAGATAGTAATGTCTAGGTCACCACCGATGTGGATCAAAAGATACTATATAAGTACTCAAGATACAATGAATATGCTTAGTGCAAGACAGCTTTTATTCCACCCTACAGAAAATGCAGAAAACACAAGAAGGTTGCATTGTAGCTCATAAATAGTCAATACAATTCTCCCTCTTTGGAGAAGGCGATCTTTTACTAATACAGATCTCCAAATTTGTAGTGCAACTTTGTGATTTTAAATCACTAAACTTGGGCTTGCTAGATAGGCATTCTCCCCCATCCCTGACATTCTGGTGAGTCTCACTTCTCCCTAAAGACCAAACAGGCATCCAATCTTATAATCCTATCCTGAGGGTTTGGACCATGGCAGCTTAGTGGAGTAGAGAAGAGGACAGGAGGTCATTAGAATACTGCCTCTGCCACTTACTACTTGTGCAACTTTGGACAAATCACTTAATCATCCTGTGCCTCAGTTTCCTCAACTATAAAATGAGGGAGTTGACCTACATGACTTCTGAGGTGAAGGTGAAGGTCCCTTCACAAGATCTAAATATATGATCATATGATTCTGCCAGAGAGGAAATGAACTTACTAGAGAGGCAAACCCTTTTTCCCATTACATGGAAGCAATGTGGTACAATGAAGTGTACTGGACTTGGAGTCAGAAGGTATGAGTTCAAATTCTAGCTCTGATACTACCTATGTGACCTTGGGCAAGACACTTAGCAACTGTGCCTCAGTTTACTCATCTGTAAAATGAGGGTATTGTACTCAAGGCTTTCTAAGGTCTCTTTTGGTCCTAAATCTGTGACCCTATGGTTTGTCTATACTTTCCATAGGGCTATGCAAAGACCCAAACATAGGTTCTCTGCTTTGTAAGCTCATCAAATTGATGGGGGGGGGCTCCCTTTTTCAATTCTCCAATTAATGGCAAATTTAGGTAGGACTGGAACCCAATATTAGGTCCTGGAATCATAGGGTTACAGCTGGAAGGGAACTTAGTCCAACCCTCTCTTTTTACATACGAAGATACTAAGCCTGCATTTGCTCATCTGGGCCAGAACACTGTAGTTCAAGGACACCTCCATTGTCCATCTCTATAAGGGTAAAGGAAATAGATTGTCCTGTGACAGGGGGGTGTAGCAACAATTTGGCTAGCAGCTGCTGCAGGGTTGGAAGACTAACACAAGATCAACAACAAGAAGGCTGCCAGCACAGGTTCTTTGATCTGCTTTTCTAAGGAAAGCAACTTTAAGGGGTTAACAATCTCAGTTTAATCAAACAAACATATATCATTCACTTAGTTCAGGGAGAAAAGATCAGTCCCCTGGACTTCAAGGCAAACACAAACAGAAATTACAAGCATCAACAGACAGACCTTGTCTGATTCAAATCACAATTCGTAGTCACCAGAGAAGTACCAACATCTATCTGGCTTGCAAAGCTGGGGGGGGTGAGTGGGTTCGATGGCTTGCCCAGAGTCTCCTCACCCATTCTTTCAATGAGTGTACCACCAAAAGTCAAACACCAGTTTAATATACCTGTCTTTGGGCCCTGGGGCATTTGAGGCTCACCATTTAGAGTGTGAGAAATCAGTGTGGGAAAGCTCCAACCACCAGCACCACATCATATACAATTCAATGACTCAAGATTGTCCTAGAGCTGAGAAACATTCCAAGGCAAAAGATCCCACCTTACCTGCCCCATTCAAACAAAGACCAGGATCCTTAAAGGCACTTAAGAGAAGAACAGCAAAAAGCCCCTCCCTGATTACTACTACAGGGGGTCCTTCTCTTAGTCATTGCTGGCAAGATTCTTGCCAGAGTCTTCCTTAATAAGCTGATCCTTCACCTGGAAGACAGTCATCTACCTGAGAGTGAGTGTGACTTCAGACAAGGCTGAGGAACAGTTGATAAGGTATTTGCTGCCTGACAGCTCCAGGAGAAACGCAAGGAGCGGAACAGAGATCTGCACGCAATGTTTGTAGATCTGACCAAGGCTTTTGGTACTGCCAGTTGTGAGGGCTTATGGAAAATTGCATCAGAATTTGGTTGCCCAGAGTTCATCAGCATTGTACGCCATTGTACGTCAATTTCATGATGGCACACTTGCCTGGGTTCTGGATAATGGACAATGCTCTTGTGCTTTCCCAGTCACCAAATGGAGTGAAACAAGGCTGTGTGCCTGCTCCTACGCTTTTTAGCATGTTGTTTTCAGCCATGTTGTCAAATGCTTTCGATGAGGATGAATATGGCGTCAAGGTTAGCTACCGTACGAATGGTAAATTCTTCAACTTGAAAATGCTACAGGCCAAGACCAAAGTAGAGGGAGTGTTGGTGCATGATTTTCTGTTTGCAGATGATTGTGCACTCAATGCAGCCTCTGAAGCTGAGATGCAACAAAGTTTGGACCAGTTCTCTGCTGCTTGTGCTAATTTTGGCCTAACACCACCAAGAAAACATAGATGCTCCATTGGCCACCACCACACCATCCATACATGGAACCATCAGTTGCAGCAAATGGAGAAGTTTTGAATGCTGTAGATAAGTTCACTTACCTTGGTAGCATACTTTCCAGGGATGTACACATTGGTAATGATGTTGAAGCATGCATTGCCTGAGCTAGCTCAGTGTTTGGGAGGCTCAGAAGGAAAGTATGGGAGAGAAGAGGTATTAGACTGACTACCAGACTGAAGGTCTACAGAGCCATTGTGCTGACCTCATTGTTGTATGCCTGTGAAACCTGGACAGTCTACCAGCACCATGCCAGGGAACTGACTACAAATACAAAATCCTCTGGCATTCAAAGCCTTGTATAACCCGGTCTTCTCCTCCCTTTCCAGTCTTCTTACACCCTGCTCCCCAACATATTCTTCAATTTAGTGACACTGTCCTGTTCCATGAAAAGACACCCCACCTCTCAGTTCTGGGCATTTTCTCTGGCTGTCCCTCATGCTTGAAATGTTCCCTCTCTTCGGCTCCAACTATTGACCTCTTTGGTTTCTTTTATGTACCAGCTAAAATCCAACCTTGTACAAGAAACCTTTCCCAACCTCTCTTAATTCCAGTTTCTTCCTGATGGGGTGATGGGACCTGTACCCCTAAAAGGTAAAGACCATGTCTTTGAAAGCAATCTGGTCCTTGAATTTTCCTGTGTGTTTCAGCAGCCCAGATCCCCAGGGTCTCTTTAGAGGCCTCTGGCCCAGCACAGCCCACCTAGATACTTAACAGTCCTTTCACAGTCCTCCTGGCCCACACCAGACCACTTTATTCTTTTTGCTATTGCACCTGGCCCACGCGGGCTGTTTACCGCTCCTTAATCCCATCCAAATCTTTTCACTGTCCCTTTTTTGTGTATAAGTATCAGTCTCACTCCATTAAATTGTAGATTCACTAGGAATCTCGCTGGCACTATTGGCTTTACAATAAACCTTGCTACTTTGACAGAAGAAGACTTGAGCACTTCAATTCTTTCTAGGCAGACTCGCCTTGTACCCTGATCTTTCAGGGTTCCCAGCACCCCAAACCTTATCATTCCCTCCATTGATTATTTCCTATTTGTCCTGTATATAGTTTGCTTTGCATATATTTGTTTGCATAGTTTCTCTCCCATCGGATTGTAAGCTCCTTGAGGCTGTCTTTTGCCTCTTTTTGTATCCCCAGAGCTTGGCACTGGTACATAGTAGGTGCTTAATAAATGCTGATTGGTTGATTGATTCGACTCTAGATACTGCAATAACCCTGGATCATCACTCTTGCTCTGTGTCCTGTTAGTGGGCCTAACTCCCTGTCCCGTGTTCCTTCTTTTTGGCATCCAGTTCTTTTACTTGCTTTTCCTTTTCCCCATTCACTTTTATTATCTGCCCAGAAATGTGGTTCTTAGAAGCCCTGTGCCTTGTCCACGTGGGATTTACCTAGCAGTTTATTAGGCTCGCACTTCGAGATGGCTTTATGGATGGGAGCTCAAGTTCTGATTGGTGCACTTAAGTGCCAAGGCTCCAGAGCCATACAAACTAGTAAATAAATCATTCCCAGCTCTCATTAATCCTAACCATTGTAAATTAAAAGACAACTGGGCAGGCGGCCTAGAAATGGGGAATTTGAGCTTTGCCTAACATTTTCATTAGTTCTGGCCAGTCATTAATGATCACAAATTTCACTTTCTTTGCCTGTAGAAAAGAAAAATAAAACTCACTGACCTCATAGACCTAATATTGACTAGGATGGGGGGCAGCTAGGTGGCGCAATGGATAGAGCATTCGGCTTGGAATCAGGAAGACACTTCTTGAGTTCACATGTAGCCTCAGATACGTACTAGCTGTGAGACCCTGGGCAACTCACTTAACCCTGTTTGCCTCAGTTTCCTTATCTGTAAAATGAACTGGAGAAGGAAAAGGCAAAACACTCCAATATCTTTGCCAAGAAATCCCCAAATGGGGCCACGGCTGAAACATCTCAATATAGCATTGACTAGGATTGGATTGCCTAGTTAACAGCTGTAGAGTATTTAAAAGCTGTCAATGGGCAGTACAGTAGATAGAGTGTGGAGAGTTCAAATCCTGCCTCAGATACTTACATGTGGTGTGACAGTGGGCAAGTCACTCGGGCTCAGTTTTCTCATCTGTAAAATGAGAACAAGAACAGTACCTACCTCATATAGTTGCTGGGAGAACCAAATGAGACAATGAATAAAGCGCTTTGCAAACCTCAATATGCTACATAAATGCTTTTATTTTTATCATTAGATGTTGTTGTTCAGTCATTTCATTTGTGTCCGACTCTTTATAATCCCATTTGGGGTTTTCTTGGCAGAGATACTGGAGTGGTTTGCCATTTCCTTCTCCAGCTCATTTTACAGATGAGGAAACTGAGGCAAACAGGGTGAAGTGCTTTGCCCAGGATCATACAGCTAGTGAGTGACTGAGGCCAAGATTTGAACTCAGGAAGATGAGTCTTCTTGATTCTAAACTCAATACTCTATCTGTGTGCCATCTAGTATTTCAATAAAAGTTATCAATGGGGAGAAAATCATAGTCTTACAAATGCAAGTTCTTCTCTCACGATTGATCCTTGGCTTTTCATGGGATCATAAACTCAGTCATGAGAATTTTAAAGCTGGAAAGGACCTTAGAGATCATTTTTAACCTACTACTTAAGAGTCCCAGAGAAGTTCCCTGTGAAGGGTCACATTGTAACTTAGCAGCAGAGCCAGGGATCAGATCCTAGGTATCCAGAACTCTATGCATGATTCTCTTTGCACTGCAGCACATTAACTCTTATGTCATCTGCATTTCACTATTTGCCTACTGAGATGCGTCTTCAGTACCATGGATGTGGGTACTCATGGATATTTCCTTCAATAGGGCAGATCTCAACTCATTGGTGTCCTCTCATCAAATGTATGCTCTTTTTCCATGTTCTCCCAATGGTGGGGGGGGGCCCACCCAACATGCTGGGGTCCATCCTTTAGATATGGCAATATACAAATAAATGTCTAACTGGACGGTCCATTAGAAGTTATCGGGTCCAATCCCCCTCTCATTTTGCTGATGACAAAACTGGTCAAAGAGAGGTCAAGTGACATGGCTGAGATCACAGGTCCATTGGTTCCCTTTCCACATCAGTTAACTCTTAGTCTCACTACATGACCAGCCCACCTTCTGTTTTGGTCACATAGATCTGTCTGGTGATATCCTTCAGCTGTATTTCTTTTTTTTTTAGTCCAATAAGTTTATTTTTGGAAATGTACACAAAAATGTTGAACCATTTTATGCATCTTCAGCAGCTGGAGCATCTCTACCCTTGGTGTTCCTGGTATATATCACTTGTGCTCTGTGTTTGGAAATCAGCTTAATCAGACCTTTACTAAGCAGTTCCTGGAGGGCTGCTCAGGCTAGAGAACCCCAGATCTTCAGTCTCTCTGAGACTACTGCAGGGCTGATAAGTTTATAGTTGGGGACCTCCTTGCAGAGTTTGTCGTGTGTTGCTTTGTCAAACAGAACCAGGTTGTTGAGCTTGTCTCGAACTTTTCCCTTGGACCACTTCTTCTTAGCTTTGCCCCCAGACTTGTTCACAGGATATTTGTCCTTCTTGACTGACTTGCCAGCATATTTCTTCTTCTTATTGTCTTTGGGTGGCAAGGTGAGGCTTCAAGGAACTCCTGGTGCTGCCACCTCCAAGCTAAGATGTCAGACAGAAAGCCTTCAGCTGCATTTCATGGGACAGAAAATACACAAACAGGTTCCATTCGGGTGAGATTTAAACAGAATATGGAATGTTAGATTTGGAGTTTAGCAAAGCTATAGAAAAGGAAGGGTATTATCTAAAGTAGGGGTTCCCAACCTGGGGTCCAAGAACTCTCTAAAATTTATAACTATATTTAAATATAATTGTTTTCCTTTACAATCTCACGTATTTTATTTTATGCACTTAAAAACATTATTCTAAGAAGCAGTCCATGGGCTTCACCAGGCTGCCAAAAGGGTCCATTTTGCTTCTAGAGAGCCAATTGTTAAATTTTCGGTGTGAGCATTTCCACCTCAGAAATCAGCAAAAGCTACAAATCAGGTCTTGATTTATTGTTTTGTTGGTTGTCCAGATAAGAAAGTGATAAAAAAAATGTTAATAATTCAGATTAAACTTAACAGTGTGTCTTGCAGTACATTTTTTTTCTGGAGAGCTGGTTATTAGAAACTTATGAGCACATCACTGGCCATCCATGACATAAAAAAGGTTAAGAAACCCTGGGCTAGAGTCTTTGCTAAAACAGCAAAAGAGTCAAGGGAATGAAACCTTACATTTGGAATTAGGGTAGGCAAGAAACAGATGGTGGGACAGAGAAATCTCTCTAGTGATACCATCAGGGAAAGTGAGTGGTTGTGATAAAAGACAGACTTGGAAAAAGTCATTGGGCTGTTGGATAGCTGGGTGGTGCAGTCGACAGACAACTGGGCCTGGAGTCAAGAAGACCTGAGTTTAAATCCAGCCTCAGAGTTACTAGCTGTGTGACCCTGGGCAAGTCGCTTTACCCTGTTTGCCTCAGTTTCCTCATCTGTAAAATGAGCTGGAAAAGGAAATGGCAAACCACTCCAGTATATTTGCCAAGAAAAACCCAAATGGGGTCATGAAGAGTTGGACATAAATGAAAAAAACGACGGAACAACAACATTGGGGCAGAATTTGACAAAGGTGTGAGGAAAACACTTTGTAAATCCTAAAGTGTAATATGAGGTCTTAAGAGAGAAACTGGTCTAAACGAGTGAATTCAAGGGGAATTTCTGCAGCCTGCTGCTAACTCAGTGGCACCCTTCCCTTCTCTAAAGAGTACAGAACTTCATGACTACATTGGGGAAAAGAGTCCATAAGAGTTTTGGGGGAGGGGGAATATGCAAAAAAAAACCCCAGAGTTGGAGAGCCCATGATTCAGAAAATGGGATGAACAGAAATAGAATGTGGCAGTGACTAATACCAGACTAGAAAGCTTGGGGCTTTGAAAAATCCCCAGCAGGGACTGTGAGCCAGAGTTGATGCATAGACAAGGCCCCAGGGGTGTGGCTCAGGATGGTAATAACAGTCATAATATCTGATCTCTCTATACTTTTTACTTCAGAAGATTATGATTTCATCAGTATGGATGTTCCTTCCATCTAGGTAGGTTATAACCTCTCTGTGCCTTCATGAGTTGCTGTGGACCAAAAATATTATCACCCTGAAGGCCAATCACTTAATAAATGAGCTATTCTGAATTAGGCTGGTCCTCCAGGAACAGATATAGGGTCAGGTCATCTAGAAGGCCTGTGTACATGAAGCCTTTCCCATCCTATAGGACTTGCCAAGCACAACTTTCTCTTCACTAGCCTTTGCTTCCAAAGCCTCATCCATTCTGGGATGAAGCATGGGAAGATTTGGGGCTCTGAAGTCACAAGATCTGTGTTTAAAGCCTGCCTCTGAAGAAGGTATGCGGCTTTGGGCAAATCACTTAACCTCCCTTGGTTTTCTCATCTGTAAGCTGGAGCAGTTAAACCTCCAGAGATCTCTCAGTCTTGGGAGTTATATTTACATAGGGTAGGTGGCCTTAACTTTTTGAGTGTTATAGACCATTTTGGCACCTTGATGAAACCTATGGATCCCTTCTAAAAATAATATTTTTAAATAATTGAAAGAAATGGTAAATTTCAATTACAAATTAGAAAAATTAAAGATGTATTTTTTTTCACCATCCAAGTTGACAGACCCTCTGAAATCTATCCTGAGATAAGAACCACTGATATAAAGCTTTTGGGTATAGATATAGACAGATATAGATATTTAGACACAGACTTTTTAAAAACTAGATCAACAAATATTTAGTAAGCAAGTAAGCACTTACTGTGTGCCTCCTAGGTGGCTCAGTGGAAAAAGTACTGGATCTGGAGTCAAGAGACTCCTCTTCATGAGTTTAAATCTGGACTCAGATACTTACTAGCTTGTGTGACCCTGGGCAAGTCACTTAATCCTGTTTGCTTTAATTTCCTCATCTGTAAAAATGAGCTGGAGAAGGAAATGGCAAACTACTCTAGTATCTTTGCCAAGAAAACCCCAGATGCAGTCAGGAAGAGTCGGACATGACTGAACAATAACAAAAAAAATAGGGCTTTTAAACCGATTTAATAATGATAGCTACCATTTACATAGCACCTATGCTAAGCACATTACAAATATTCTCTCATATTCTCTAAACCCTAGGAGGTGATAATATGCCCTTTTTTCAGATGAGGAAACTGAGGCAAAGGGAAGTTAAGTTACTTGCCTAAGGTCATACAGCTAGTAAATGTCTTAGATCATATTTGAATTGAGGTCTTCCTGACTCCAGGCTAAGCAATCTATCTACCATGCTATCTATCTGCATATTACCCAATTTTATTCTATCCCTGTGAGGTAGGCAGGACAGGCTGTATTATTATCTCGATTTGGCAGGTGAGGCAAGGGAGGGTAATAACTGCAGAGCAGAGACTAGAATTCAGGTCTCTTGACACCAAGTCTGTCTGTATCATCATTACAAAAAAACGAAACGAAACCTCAAAACTTGATTATTATGTCCGTCTTCGTGGGCCCTTCCAGACTGGGTGCTTCACAGGTTAGTAGGGTTACTGAGCCCTTGCCCTCTAGGGGCTGACAGCCTGACTCACTGATCCCAGGAGGCTGTGGTGAGGTGGGAGCCATTTAATGAACTCAGACAACACAGACAGACAATACGGCGTGAAGATTAAATGTTTACATTGCATTGTATTCAGCTAAAGTCAGCTTCTTGGCGAGATGCCACCATGGAAATACTCAACAATCCATAGTCCTCGAAATCCTATTTCCTAAGAGACTGACCTCCGTCTCAGCAACACCCGGCCCACGGTCACGGCGTGGGTTTTTAAAATCACTCACCAACTCCAGGAGGACAGTATTGAGTTTGGGGATGGGAAGGCGAGCCGCAGAAGAAGAAGCGGGTCTTGGGGGGAGAGGGCGCGTCCCATAAACGGGAGGGGGCGTGGCTCTGTGGAAGCGGGACCAATAGAGGCTAAGGGGGCGCGGCGGGTGGAAGTGGGGGTGGGGTGGGGGCGGACTGGGGGTGGGGAGGCGGGGAGCTTCAGCTCTCACCGCGGTGGTGGCAGCGGTTGCGAACAAAGAGCAGGCGGTGAGGAGAGGATCGGAGAGGATCGGAGAGGAGCGCAGCGGAGTGCAGCGCTGCACGTCGGGGGCGCTCAGGCTGCTGGCTCGTTTGCAGACCCGGCGATGCGGGAAGCGGGCAGAACGCCGTCCGGGCAGCGGGGGACCCTGGCCCCCTAACCCTCCCCGCATCAGCCCGCCTGCCCGGGAGCCCCGAGAGAAGTAGGAGCCTGATGGCAGCCGGGGCCCCACGCGGCTGAGCCTAGAGCCAAGGCCGGGGAGCCAGGGGAGGAGGAGGAAGAGGAGGGAGGGAGGGAGAGGCGGCCAGGAGGCAGGCATCTCCCCCCACTTTTTTCCCAACCCCCCCCCCGCCCCGCCATCTACCCCCACCCCTCGGAAGCCCCCGAGGACAGCCGGGCCCATGGCCGGGGTCAGCTACTCCGCGCCCTGGTGGGTGAATCTTTTGCACCGGCTGCCCCATTTCAACCTGCAGTGGGAGACGACGAGCAGCCAGTTCCGGCCGGAGGACACGGAATACCAGCAGGTGAGTGTCACCTCCCCCACCCCCCACGGGTGTCCGTGTTTGTGCGGGGGTGGCTGGGCAGCCTCCGCTGGACTCCTCCGCTCCACCTCCGGTGGCACCCACGGTGGAGTGGGGAGGCTAGAACGGACCAAGGGCTGCGGGGGAACTCTTCCATTTTAGACACTTTGGGGTAGCGAAGGATATTGCAATCTGGGTTCCTCTTACCCAGCGCAGGGCCTTTCCAGAGAATACGGTGATTGGGCATTGGTGAGGAAGGGGATATAGAATCTGACTTGGTAAACACAGGATAGAAAAATACCCCCCGCCCCGGTCCAGTTTTAGGGATCATAGTTTAATACTGAGCTTGAGGGCAGTTCGGGAAGATGAAAATATGCCTCATTCCATCTCATTTCTCCCTCCATACCTCTCATCTCTTTCTCCATAGTCCACCTCCCTCCCATCCACCCTCACCTCCCCATAGCAGGAGAGGTCCCCTTCTGGAGGGCTTGAAAAGAAGCTAGCTCCCAGCTGCTTCAGGGATCTCCTCTGAGCCTCCCCCTCACATTCCCCCCAACCCCGCCCGGGCTTTAGACTCCAGCAGGTGGATTACCCTTCCTCACCCCCCCCCCCAATCCCAAGGTACCAGGACTCTTGGACAGGGTCCCCTTCCTGTGGTTCTGGGGCTTGTGCTTTCTGCCTGGGACTATGGTGAGGACAGCCTCTAATCAGTGTAAACAAAGTGTTCTGGCAGAAGAAGAGAGGGGTGAAAGGTAACAGTTAAAGCCGTGTGAGAACCTGGTCTCTGCAGAAGAGCCTCTGTCTCTTGGTCTGGCTTTAACACTGACCAGCTGTCTCCTTGAAACCGCTGTAGGATGCCTGGGGCCCTGTCTCTTCTCAGGGCTGGGAAGGAGCTGCAGTGATTTCTGTTGGCTTATTGAGCTGTGTTCCTTCCTTGGTTGATCACCATTTTTGCCTTCTTGGGTACTCTCTACACAAGATGCAGAAGTGGCTTGCATAGATAAACCATGGGGCTTGGTGGTGGCTCTAGACTGATGTGAATTCTACCTTTATCTCTGCGGGCAGAACAAAGTCACCCTAAAGTCTCTCAAGTGCCAGTTTCTTGGCCTACCCTTTGGACCTGAGGCTTGGCTGGTCTTGCACCCAGGACAAACCTTGAGTTTATCATTGACCCAGTCCTGGGAGTTCAAGTGACTTTTCCCTTGCAAAGCTAACTTTTTTCCTCCTTGCAAGTGAAGTGGCCAATGGGGAGGGAGCTGGCGGTTGGGATTTCTTTCTTGAAGACAGTTGTGTTCACATTTGTTCATGGTATCCAATTCCAGTAGCTCTGCAGTATCTGATTACCTGGGAGGTTAAGGCCACTCTGGATTTTATTGGGTATTTCTTGTAGGGTCATCTCATTGAGGAATCACCATCTCCTCTGGGTCTTGTGTTGGTTGATTGGTTAGTATGGTTGCCTGGCACATAACAGATGTTTAATTGAGTGATTGACCGTGTCTTTTCTTATGGGGATTGTTGATCGGTTTCATGGAACTCTTTTTGGGGGGAGGACTGAAAAATAAACTGGACATCTTTCTTGTCCTGGCCTGTGTACACACCAGTCAATTGCTGTCCTGTCTTCCCTGGCCAGAGTTCAGGGATCTATGGTGGAGTGACTGACAGGCATCCATTCAGGAGGTGGGCTTGCCTTGTGTACTCACAACAGCCATACTACTTGTGGGCTGTGTGTGGTTTGTGGTTAGTCAGGAAAGTTGGCAGTAATGCTGATAAACTTAGGGCCTAGCCAGCCTCCCTTGTTTCAGGATGCTGCTTGTATGGCCCTCTCATAGGAATTCCTGTTTTCCGTTGTTCTGGTCTTTTGACTAGATTTGAGAAACATTATCATTCCCTTACCTCATTCCTCATTCTCTTCACATATTCTTTCTTGCCTTTTCCCTTCTAAAAAAATTATTTTTGCTTTTATAGATAGCTTTTGGTTTTATATCATCACTTCTGAATATATTTCTCCCACTCTCTCTCCCCATAAGCCAATTCAGCAAAGCCAATAAGCACATTAACTGTTTGGTGGGATATGGAATATTCCCCACCCATATGTAGCCACTTCTGCCAAGAAGAGAGGAAGATACATTTTTTCCAGTTTTTTTTTCTGGGTCCTGCTGCTTCTTTTAAATGCATGGGATCATAGAGTTCAATCTAGAAGAGACTTTAGAGGTTATCTAATTCAACCTCTTGATTTTTCAGGTGAGAAAACTGATCATTGTGCTAATAAGCAGCACAGTCGGAATTTGAACCCAGGTCCTCTGATTCCCAAGTCCTGTGCTTTTTATATAGCACTATGTTGTCTCAGAGTTTACCACCAGGTAATTTTAAATGTTGAAATGTGGAAGGGAGAACTGAGCCTGGAGTCAGGAAGACCCGAGTTCAAATGTGGCCTCAGGCATTTTCTAGCTGTGTGACCCTGGGCAAGTCACTTAACTTCTCTCTGCCCCAATTTCCTTGATTATAGTACCTTCCTCCTAGGATTGCTTTGAGGATTATATGAGATAATATTTAGCACAGTGCCTGACACACAGTAGGTGCTTAATAAATGCTTGTTTCCTTCCTTTCCTTCTTCTTTTCTCCTTTCTCTCTGCTCTAAATCATAGCCCCACAGAATCAAAGAATGCTAGAATTGGAAAGGCCCCTGGAGATTATTTAGTCTAACCCCCTCATTAAACAACATGGGTAAACTGAGGCCTTGAAATTCCTAGACAGAGGTTCTCCCTTGATGAGACCTTAGGATTTGAGCATCTGTTAATTTCTTTCTTATTTGAATATTGGCAACTTTAAGGCTTTTGGCTCTTCTTTGTGTGGATTGAGGGTGGGTGGGGGTGGTTTCTTACTTAGAGGGGGTAAGGGGCTGGTGCTGAGAGGAATGAATAAGTGCCAGGATTGGAGAGAAGCTGGGCTGTCTTGGGGATTCCTTCACTTGACACAGCGGAACTCCAGTAAAACAGTCATAAACAAAAGAAGGAAGGAGATTATTTGCATTTAGTAATGCTAGCATGGCAAGGGAAATGGTTCCCTGGCTTCTGGGGAGCTGAAGGCTTGACTCCTCAGTTTGTCCAATCCTGGCAGACCATGTATATTCTAAGAAAATGGGCATCTGAGGTTTCGGATGAGTCTGGAGGCCTAGGGGAAGTTCATACAGAGGGGCTTCTGCCAAACTGAGGAGAAGGCTGCACTGGTGCATGTCAGGCCTGTGGCAAATGTCCCGTGGAACAGTCTTCATCTTGGTAGCCTCTCATCTCAAAAGAGGACTTTACAGGAAATGGCCTTCAGTGCTTTGCTGGGCTATGTGAGACTGTCTTAGGGAGGGAGTTGCATCATTTGTTGTGTGTGGTTTATGGGTGCTTTTCTTATAAGGAGGCCTGATTAGTATCTCCTCTGCCTGGAGACAGCTGTACCCGGTTATGTACCCACTTGGTCCACTGGGGGCAGATGCCTTTGTCTGAAGTGTCCAGGAGAGAGAGCTACCGGTGATGGCAGCTGAATTCCAGTGTCAGAGGTCCTGAGGGGTGGTTGTTAGAGGTGGTGGGGGGTGGGTGGGATGAAAGCTCTGAAGATGTGGTTCGGGCCTTTGGTATTAGTTGCTCCTTGGCTGAGGGTGTGTATGTACATATGTATGTATGTATGTATGTATGTGTGTGCATCATGGGTTCATGTATATCCATCTGTCTTCAGCTACGTATTCCAGTCAACACCTCCTCTAAGGGCCAATGTTCTGTGATGCCATGTCAAGCGTAAGGGAATAGGGGTTGTTAAATATACCTCATCTTAGGCATCTCCTGGAGCGTCATTGCTCCCGTCCTCTGCACAATCCTGCCTTGGCCTTTGGCCCAGGCTCAGTCTCTTTTGCAGCAGGTTATGGGTACAGGCTCTGGGGGAGGAGGGTGGTTGTGAGCTATGCCCAAGCCTCAGTGACCAGCCTAGGTGATGAAGTCAAGGAAGGTGTCTGGGGTAGATATACTGTTGATGGATGACAGGCTCTAGCCCCTGCTCACCTCTGGGAATACCAGTGTGGGCCCTGACGTTGCCCTTTGGAGCTACTGGGAAGCACTTCCTGGTCCTGGCTAAATTCTCTCCCAGAAGAGAGGGAGTTGTATCTGGAGATGGGAACTGACTTCATCTGAGTCATACTGCAGCGCTCAGTGAGAGTTCTTATTGTTTGGGGAGAGATAAGCCCAAGTGAGGGGGGAGGGAATGGGGAAGCCAGCCGGTGGAGGAAGCTTAGCTTTTCTATTTTTTCACCTCAGGAAGGCTCTCTGCTTCCCTTTTTTCTAGAGCTAGGGGCATACCAAGCAGTTGGGGTGGAAGCAATAGGACTGTCAAGGTTTTCCCTCCAGGCCTAGGTTGATCTCTTTCTGGGAGGAGATCTGCTCAGAAATCTGAAGAAAGCCTTTCCACTCAATCAGCGAGCATTTATTAAGTACCTGCTAAGTGCTAAGTTACTGGGGATGTAAAGATAAATAAAATCCTCCTCACCTCCATCTCCTGCCTTTTTTGGCTTTCTTTCAAGACTGTTCAAATCCCACCTTCTTCAAGAAGTCTTTCCTGGTCCCTTCCATTACAAAAACCCTTCCTCTGGGATTCTCTCTCATTTGGTGTTTTTCAGTCGTTTCCGTTGTGCCCCACTTGGAGTCATCTTGGCGAAGATACTAGAGTGGTTTGCCATTTCCTCCTCCAGCTCATTTTACAGATGAGGAAACAGAGGCAAACAGGGTTAAGTGACTTGCCCAGGGCCACACAGCTATTAAGGGTCTGAGGCTAGATTTGAACTCAGGTCTTCCTGGCATTCTGTCCACTTCGCCACCTATCTGACCTCTCGTTTACATTGTACATGTCAGGTTGTGTGCATGTTGTCTCCCCATTGGACTGTGTTTCTTAAGTAGAGGAACCATGTTGTTTTTCTTTTCTTTGTGTCTTTGAAGATACAAAGCAATACAAATAAGCCTTAATAAATGCTTTTTGATTCATAAAACAGTCCTGCCCTCAAGGAACTTACATTCACCTCTGCAATTACTGTCAAAAAGCACCAGCCAACAAAGTTTTCTTCCTTCAGGTTCCCATTTTTACAGTCTTCCATCTTAGCTTAGAGACCTAGGGGCAGCAGGGGAAAAAAGTTTTGATTGTGGAGTGCTCAACTAGAAATCATGGGATCTGAGTTTAAATCCCAACTCTGTACTTACTATCTTTGTGACCTTGGTCAAGTCAATGACCTTTCTGGGCTTTAATTTCCTCAGCTGTTAAAAAAAATGATAAGGCACTTCTCTAAAGGTACTTTTATGATCCTGTGACCTTATATGCACATTTTAGTGTAAATTGGTTATATTTCTTTTCTTAGAACCAATATTGAAATTTTGTGGGAAGGGATAAAGTCTCTTATTTCATTTTATAGTTAGTCGTGAACAAGCAGGTGGAGGAGGTATTTTTCTTCTTCTTTAGGGCCAATCTGTACTGAAATCAGATTCCTCTACCAAGTTAGGGAGGCGCCCTTTCTTGTTTACTGATGTAAAGAGGATTCTCATGAGCCTGTTGTTGCATTTGCAGATGGTGGAGCATCAGGACTGGGACTTCATTTCTGTTCTTTGTTACTCTGTAGAATACACAGGTGCTCATTGGGTACCCCTGGGATGCTGAAGACCACCCATTGTCAGTGACTGGTATTGGGATTTTGTGATTTCATACCCAGTGCCAGATTTCCCAAGAAGACATGAATGCCTTTTTTATCCTTAGCCCCCTAGTGAAGTGCCTATCACATAGTAAATCTTTTCCTTAATTATTATTTGTTTAATTTTTTAGTTTTCAGCTTTGACTTTCACTAGAGTTTGAATTACAAATTTTCTCCCCATTTCTACCCTCCCCCCCTCTCCAAGATGGCATATATTCTGATTGCCCCATTCCCCAGTTAGCCCTCCCTTCTGTAACCCCACTCCCCTCCCCCATCCCCTTTTCCCTTACTTTCTTGTAGGGCAAGATAGATTTCTATGCCCCATTGCCTATATATCTTATTTCCCCATTGCATGCAAAAACAGTCTCTTTTTTGAGCATCTGCTTTTAAAACTTTGAGTTCCAAATTCTCTCCCCTCTTCCCTCCCCACCCACCCTCCCTAAGAAGGCAAGCAATTCAACATAGGCCACATGCGTATCATTATGCAAAACCCTTCCACAATGCTCATGTTGTGAAAGACTAACTATATTTTGCTCCTTCCTATCCTATCCCCCTTTATTCAATTTTCTCCCTTGACCCTGTCCCTTTTTGAAAGTATTTGCTTTTGATTACCTCCTCCCCCTATCTACCTTCCCTTCTATTGTCCCCCATTTTTTATCTCCTTCCTCCTTCTTTCCTGTGGGGTAAGATGCCCAATTGAGTGTGTATGTTATTCCCTCCTCAGGTCCAACCTGATGAGAGCAAGATTTACTCATTCCCCCTCACCTGCCCCCTCCTCCCTCCCAACAGAACTGCTTTTTCTTGCCACTTTTATGTGAGATAATTTACCCCATTCTCTCTCTCCCTTTCTCCTTCTCTCAATATATTCTTCTCTCATCCCTTAATTTGATTTTATTTTTTTAGATATCATCCCTTCATATTCAACTCACCCTGTGCCCTCTGTCTATATATACGTATGTATGTATGTATGTATGTATGTATATTCCCTTCAGCTACCCTAATACTGAGGTTTCATGAATTATACACATCATCTTTACATGTAGTAATGTAAACAAAACAGTTCAACTTTAGTAAGTCCCTTATGATTTCTCTTTCTTGTTTACCTTTTCATGCTTCTCTTGATTCTTGTGTTTGAAAGTCAAATTTTCTATTCAGCTCTGGCCTTTTCACTGAGAAAGCTTGAAAGTCCTCTATTTTGTTGAAAATCCATATTTTGCCTCGGAGCATGATACTCAGTTTTGCTGAGTAGGTGATTCTTGGTTTTAATCCTAGCTCCATTGACCTCTGGAGTATCATATTCCAAGCCCTTCGATCCCTTAATGTAGAAGCTGCTAGATCTTGTGTTAGTCTGATTGTGTTTCCACAATACTCGAATTGTTTCTTTCTGGCTTCTGGCAGTATTTTCTCCTTGATCTGGGAGCTCTGGAATTTGGCAACAATATTCCTAGGAGTTTTCTTTTTGGGATCTTTGTCAGGAGGCAATCTGTGGATTCTTTCAATTTCTATTTTACCTTCTGGCTCTAGAATATCAGGGCAGTTCTCCTTGATAATTTCTTGAAAGATGAAATTTAGGCTCTTTTTTGATCATGGCTTTCAGGCAGTCCAATAATTTTTAAATTATCTCTCTTGGATCTATTTTCCAGGTCAGTGGTTTTTCCAAGGAGATATTTCACATCTTCTTCCATTTTTTTCATTCCTTTGGTTCTGTTTTATAATATCCTGATTTCTCATAAAGTCACTAGCTTCCACTTGCTCCAATCTAATTTTTAAGGTAGTATTTTCTTCAGTAGTCTTTTGGACCTCCTTTTCCATTTGGCTAATTCTGCCTTTTAAGGCATTCTTTTCCTCATCGGCTTTTTGGAGCTCTTTTGCCATTTTAGGTAGTCTATTTTTAGGGTATTATTTTCTTCAGTATTTTTTGGGATCTCCTTTAGCCAGTCATTGACTTGTTTTTCATGGTTTTCTCGAATCACTCTCATTTCTCTTCCCATTTTTTCCTCTACTTCTCTAACTTGCTTTTCCAAATCCTTTTTGAGCTCTTCCATGGCCTGAGACCAGTTCATGTTTTTCTTGGAGGCCTTTGATGTAGGCTCTTCGACTTTGTTGACTTCTTCTGGCTGTATGTTTTGGTCTTCTTTGTCATCAAATAAAGATTCCAAAGTCTGAGTCTGAATCTGAGTCTGTTTTACGCTGCCTGGCCGTGTTCCCTGCCAACTACTTGACCCTTGAGTTTTTCGTTGGGGTATAACTACTTGTAGAGTAGAGAGTACTTTGTCCCAAGCTTGAGGGTCTGTGCTGTTGTTTTCAGAGCTATTTCTGCACAGCAAGCTCTGCCACACCAGTGCTACTCCTCCCCCAAGAACCGCCAACCTGGACTGGACTCAGATCTAAGCAGGCTCTGCACTCCCACCCTGATGCGCCACTTAATTCCTCCCACCAGGTGGTCCTGGGGCCAGAAGCAACTGCAGCTGTAGTTCTGTAGCTGCACCTCCTCTGCTGCCCCCGGGGCCATGGCCAAACCGCAAACTCCTTTCACTCTGTCCCCTTTCACTCTGTCCCCCGAAGTTTTTCCCACTAACCTTCTTTGTTGTCTTTGGTGTTTGTGGGTTGAGAAGTCTGGTAACTGCCACAGCTCACTGATTCAGGGGGCTAGGGCCTATTCCTCCTGGCTCCTGGTCTGGTTGGTTTGGGTGCAGCCCATGCTGTGCTCTGCTCAGCTCCCAGCATGGTGTGATAGACCCTACCTAGCGACCATCCAGGTTGTCCTGGGCTGGAGCCCTGATTCCCTCTGCTATTTTGTGGGTTCTGCAGTTCTAGAATTTGTTCAGAGCCCTTTTTATCAGTGTTTGCAGGGTCCTGGGGGAGAGCCCTAGGCAAGTCCCTGCTTTAGGCTGGCATCTTGGCTCCACCCCCCCCCCCCCCACATAGTAAATCTTTAATAAATGATTAAGACCTGAGGCTAGTATTAAGGCTTTGAGCCTCACTGCCTCTTGTCAAGTCATGAACCAATGTGTCTCAGAGACTTTGCCTCTCCTTGGAGAGGCCATGCTCTGGGAATTGTGGATTTGAGGAAGGGTGATAGAGGTGGTGCCTTCTTGGTTCTTAGGCCCTGTTTCTCTTGAATTTCCCATGGCCCTAGTAGTCCAGGGGAACCCATTTGGATTCTGTCAAAGGGTTGCACCTGAGGACCTAGAGGGCCACATATGGCCTCAAGGCCATAGGTTCCCCACCCCTGCTCTAGTCACTTTCCCCCACTTAAAAATACCTCTTACTTCGTTTGTACATGACTTAAATACCTAAATAGGTACAGCT
This sequence comes from Trichosurus vulpecula, assembly GCF_011100635.1. Lineage (NCBI taxonomy): Eukaryota > Metazoa > Chordata > Mammalia > Diprotodontia > Phalangeridae > Trichosurus > Trichosurus vulpecula. The sequence continues at coordinate 529,870,703 of NC_050573.1, forward strand.
TTTATCTCATAGAATCTGGCCAAATATGCCTACATCATTGAATATTAAAGCTACCAGGGATTTGAGAGATCATCTTATCTAACCATTTCATTTTACAGATGGGGAAACTAAGACCCAAAGGCAAAAGATTTGCGGTAGAACCAGGGCCAGGACCCAGATCTTTTGATTCCCTAAGCCCTGTTTTTCTTTTTCCCTTCCTTCCTTCCTTCCTTCCTTCCTTCCTTCCTTCCTTCCTTCCTTCCTTCCTTCTTTCCTTCCTTTCCTTTGTTTCTTTTTTCTTTCTTTCTCTCTCCCTCTCTCCCTCGCTTGCTCCCCCCTTCTCTTTCTCTTTCTCTCTTCTCTCTCTCATTTATTGATGCATTTTGATTTTTTACAACAGTTATTTTCAAATATAGTCCATCACTTTTGCTCCCAATAACTACAAACCATTTTTGGCAGAATATTTGAAAGTCCGCACCTGTAATTCCCTATCCCTCTACTAAAAGGAAAGGAATGAATTTCATTATCTATTCTGCAGCACCAAGATTGGTCATTGCAATTAATCAGCCTTCTTTTGCCTTTTAATGTTTTATTTTCCAGTCCTGCATACCTCTTCTGGGGTATTCTTTGACAGTGGGTTTCTTTGTATCTCTTCCCAGGCACTTGGATACTTAAATGCTTTTAGAGAATACTGAGTATCTTTCCTCAATCTTTATAGTGCTTATTTTCTATATCTTATGTTTTGGTCTTGATGGTGCTATCGATGCCTGCCTCATTCTCTATTTTTCAGATGTCTTAGTCTTGTCTTCTTTTTCTCTAATGTAAACCTCCTTAAAGGCAGGGACAGCGGCTCCTAGCTTAGGGGCACAGTGTAGGACTTAATAGGTCCTTCTCTAACTTGAAGCCTTAGATGGCTGCTCTTCTATGATTCCTAGTTAGTCAGCCTAAACTGTTCTGTTAGGATCTGGAAGTTCTCCCATGGCTGTAACCCTGCCTTGTAACCCAGTGGTGTAAATTAGAGGCTTCTTCTAAGAGGCATAGGGATGAGTTTCTCCTTAGTCTCAGCTGTTGCTGCTGAGATACCCCACTGCAACTGCTTGTTCAGCATGACTTTATCTAGGACTCTGTGTCTTCCACACCTTTTAAATTGTTCATCCTTTATTTTCAAAGAGGACCAATGACATCAGGAGGGTGATGCCTTGACTTGCAAGTGAAATTGGAGTTAAGTGAGGCAGGAGCAAAGTCGTCAGCCTCAGTCTCTCCTCCAGAGTCATTGGAGTCCAGTGGCAAAACCATCGGTCCGAATGATTGGCAGTGGCCCCAGATGCAGTGGAGGACCTTGGCCTTTTTTTAACCTTCTAAATTACCAGCCAGGAGAGAGAAGTCTGAGGGCTGTCCTGGTCTAGGTAAATCAAATCTATGGTTTAGAAACAGTCGTCAGGGATGTCTTCTTTGTGGTCATATTTTGGGGGTTGTTATCAGGGAACAACAAGGGAAGATTTTGCTCTGGGGGTCCCTTCACTATCCCATGAACATGCCATGCTTATTCCTGCCTTTCTGCCCTGACCCAGGATGTTCTACTTTCAGCTCTTCCCACCTTTGTGTCCTCTTCTGCCTTTTCAAATCATATTCATCCTTCAACACCCTGGTCAAGTCCCATCTCCACAAAGCCTTTTCTGCTCACTCTAGCCTTTATTAATTCCTTCTACTCTGAACTCCTTTGGGACTATTTTTTTGGGGGGGGATGACAATATAAGTTAGCAGGTAATTGTTTCTTCATCTCTGAAATGGGGATAATATTTTATGAGGATCAAATGAGAGACTGGAGGAGGAAAGCCTCTTGTAAAACTGGAAAGTGTTATATAAATGTAAGGGATTATTGTTACTATTGTGGGTTTCTTGAAGACAGGGAATGTTTTTTGTTTTTGTCTTTCTTTGTATCCTCAGCACAACACAGCACAGTGCTTGACACATAGTATTTTGTTGTTTAGTCACTTTTCAGTTGTGTCCAACTCTTCGTGACCACATTTGGGCTTTTCTTGGCAGAGATACTGGAGTGGTTTGCCATTCCCTTCTCCAGCTCTTTTTGCAGGCCAACACGGTAAAGTGACTTGCCCAAGGTCACACATCTAGCAATTGTCTGAGGCTGATTTGAACATAGGAAGGAGGAGTCTTCCTGACTCCAAGTCTGGTGCTCTCTCTACTGAGCCACCTAGTAGGCACATAGTAGGTACTTAATAAATATTTGTTGATCAATAGATCATGTTCTCCCTAATTAACAGAATGTGAATTCCTTGCTTTATATTCCTCTTGTTTCAAATGGGAGCCAGGGTTAGAGGGGACTTCATTGATATTTAATTCATCCCCTTTATTTTAAGGATGAAAAGTAAAGTGATTCGCCCAAGGTCATACATCTAGTAAGTGATTGAGTTCTAGCTTGTGGTTGTCTGAGCTAGAGGCAGTGTTGCATAATGATGCTGCATTTAGAGCCTGAAAGACCTGGATGCAGATCCTTCCTCTTATGCTTAATAGGGAATCACTTCATCTTTCTGAGTTTCAGTTTTCTCAGCGCAAAATGAGGACCCATACTATGTACCTTAGAGGGTGACTGTCTACCTCAGATGAGGAAATGTACACAAAGTGCTTTGCAAACTTTAAAGTTCTCGATAAAAGCCAATTATTTGGATTCAAAGTCTAGTGTTTTTACCGTAGGGATAAACACCAAGGAGTTGCCCAGTGTATCCTTATTGGTTAAGGAATTTGGATGGGCAGCCAGCCTCCAATTTGGTCTTCCCAGTGATATGTCCTTTGGGCCAGGAGTTGTGGGCATAGGGCTACATTGCTGCTCATCCTTCAAAGCCACGTGTCTTTGTGTTGTTTCTACCATACTGGCTCTCACCAAGTCCTATAGGCTTGGCTCCTCTCTCCTGCATATTGGAAGCATGTGTGCCTGTGCACGTCCTGGATGACGTCTCCTTGTCCTGCTCCCAGCTGGCTCAGAGTCACGGTATAGTTTTGGCTTTTAAAGGGCTTGAGTGGTGTGCTTTGTTTCCTACCAGGCCTGGTTCTGTTTCTAGGCTGCCTTTCGTCTTCTCAAAGCAATGATCTGTTCTTGGGGTTGGGGATGGGGGTGGGGTGGGTGGATGGAGAGAGTCTCTTTATAAGCAGTAGAAACTGAGAGCTATGGGAATACTGTCTAATGGCCAACATCTGAGGGCCTACTTTGTAGATGATGATGATGTCATCTTGTATATGGCACTCAAATCTGTTCAACGTGTGTTCTCATATTATCTCAAATTTTATCCTCTCAGTTATTCTGTGAAATGTATGGAGAAGGGAGTGGTATCCCCAGTTTACTAATGTGGACACTGAAGACAAGAAAGGTTGAACATCTTATTTTAATCCCATAACTATTTAATGACAGAGCTGAGACTAGAACAGGTCTGCTGATTTTTCCCCTCCAGTCTTCTCATAAAGGGAGCTTGTGAAGGGAATCAGTGTTGGTTTCTCCCTTCTGCCTATTGTGTTTTAATAGCTGTCAACATCTGTACACTTTTGGTGGCCGCTGGACTTATCCCAGACAGAGTCCATGGAGATTTACGCGTTTTACCCTGATTCAGTCGATAGTGCTAGTTAGACTTGTATAAATGGTGGTTCTGACTTAGAGGCAGGGGAGGAAGGTGAGAACAGCCTCATGTGGGGGTGGTATAAAAAGGGAGACTAGCTCCTGTGGGTTTCTTGTTGTTCAAGTGTGTCTGACTCTTCATGACCCTGTGGACTGTCTCATGCCAGTACCATCCATGGGATTTTCTTGGCAAAGATACTGGAGTAGAATAAGGCAAACAGAGGTTAAGTGACTTGCCCAAGGTCACATAGCTAATAAATGTCTGAGGTCAGATTTGAACTCAGGTCTTCCTGACTCCAGGCCCGCGAATCTATCCATTGAGCCACCTAGCTGATTTGTAGGTTTTTCAGAGCCTCATTAATTCTTGCTTTGGGAATTGAGGAGTCAAAAAGGAGAAATACAGATTGGTGCAAACTGTGTTCTTAGGATCATAAAGTGAGAGGAAATCTTGTACTTTGTGTTCAATAAATACTGAGATTAAAGGTTGTTGTTTTTTTTTTTTTTAGTTTGTATCTCCCATAGTGCTTAGGACACTGTTACAATAAGTGCTTAATAAATGAATGTCACATGCATGAAGAAGACCTTAAAACTCAGAGAAGAAGGGACACTGATTTGTGAGAGGAAGACCTAGGCTTGAACGCTGCTATATTATGTGTATTCCTTGTATGACCCTGGGCAACCCATGGTTTTTTCATTTGTGAGATGAGGGTATTGGATTAAATTATCTCTGTAGTCCTTTGCAGTTGTAAGTCCGATGAAGACTGGGTTGAATGAATGAAGGAATGAGGAAAGCCATACTTCAACTGGAGCTGGGGCTAGAGCTCTGGAGCTGGGGCTAGAGCTCTGGGTCTGGAGGCAGGAGGACCTGAGTTCAAATCCAGCTTCAGACACGTCCTAGCTGTGTGACCTTGGGCAAGTCACTTCACCCTGTTGGCCTCAGTTTCCCCATCTGTAAAATGAGCTGGAGAAGGAAATGGCAAACCACTCTAGTACCCTTGCCAAGAAAACCCCGAAAAGGGGGTCACAGAGAGTTGGACACAACTGAAAACAACTAAACAACAATAAATATTTCAGCCTCTTCTTGTCATCCTCTGGGAAATTGCTTGCTGATGAGTTGAACAGGAAGAAGAAGGATGAGGGACAGTCCAGATAGACTTTTAAATGTCTATTTTCCAAAATCATTCAGTCTCCTAGGTAGATAGCTCCAGGGGTTTGTCATGGTGGTTTAAAACCAGAATGAGAGAAAACCAGAGCAAAAAACGGCCAGGACCCCTGGATTCCCCCTGGATCTTGTTGTTTCTAAGCTGAACCCCTTCATTCCCCTGGAGCCAGTCACCTGTACCCCAGCTGTTAGTGGGAGAAGCGTGGAGTCTGAGTGAGCAGATTGGATAATAGTATATGTGATCTGAGCCCTCTCTAGGGAAGGGTAAGTGCATGGACTGCATGGACATCTTCTCTGTCCCTTAACGTTTTGATGGAAGTCAAGTTTTTGTTGAAATGAATGAACCAGCCTTGGAGGGGGTGGGGAAGAGATAATGGCTGTGGAAGGTAAATACTCAGGCTGAAGTTGGGGAGGGGGAAGGTTGGTTTGTCTTTTAAGTATTGGCCAAGTCAATTCCTTTCTCTCCTTCACTCCCACACCCCTCCAGCCATCTGGAAGTGCTCCCAAAGCCCAGAGCCCAGGGCAATTGCCTGGGTTTACAGTACCCTAGGGATAGTTCTGTGTGTGTTTTAACAATCCAGGCAGATGTCAGAATGAAGTAAAGTAAACCTTTTTCCCTCACCTGCTGTAGGATTTGATGCTCAACTTTCCTCCTGGCTCAACTTTCAGCAGTTTACCCTTCCTGAGGCAGTCGTGGCCCTGCTTGTGACAGGTGTTGGGGGAAAGCAGAAACACTCACAAATACATCAGGGAGTTCCTTCATTTGAACCTACAACAGAACTTTGAGAAAAGGAGTAGTCCAAAGTTTGGAAGCTGGGTCGTTTCCATTCCTGATTCCATCAAATAATATTCCTTTGCCTTTTAAGACAGGAGGTAGGACCTCACAGCCCTTGTTTTAACTGTCACAGCTATTCTATACAGAAGGAAATCAAGAATAGAGATTTTGGTTATTAAAATACTATCACTCTCCTGCTCAGAAACCTTCAGTGGCTCCCCATCACTTACAAATCTTCATCCTCATGTTCTAGGATCTTCAAATTCAGAGTCTTCCTTAGATACGGTTATATCTCTGACTGTTTCACTAAGCTAGGAATCCTCTACTCTAACCAGGCTTATCTCTTCACTTTCTACTCATTCTCATCTTGATTTTGTTTAGTCTATCAGTCAATAAACATTTATTAAGTGCCCACCATGTGCCTGACACTGTGCTAATGACTGAAGATACAAAGAAAAACAAAAAAAAAAAACAGTCTCTGCTATCAAAGTGCTCACAATCTAACATTCCCTGCCTGAGGCCTCTTTTCCTATCTCTCTTTCTTTTAAGGCCCAACTGAGGCTGCTCCATCTTTCATGAATCATCCCTGACTACTCTTGCCCATATTTACCACAATCCAGTTCAACAAACATTTATTAAGCCCTTACTATCTGTAAGAAACTGTACTAGGCTTGGAGAGTAGCAAGATAGTACAGAGGCCCTATATTTAAGAAGCTTAAGGAATAAGAAGGTGGAGGGGAGGACAGATCTATAAATCATTATCATGCAAGGCAAAGGAAAGGTTCAGGTCAGGAGAAATTTGAAGCAGGACAGATCACTTTTCGCTAGCAGTCAGAGAAAGTGTCATGGAAGAGGTCGTACCTGAGATAGACTTGAAGGAAAGAAGATGTTTGGCAGAGGGAGAGAGGAAGAGGTTATTCCAGGAGAAGGTAAGGTGAGCAAAACTATGGAGATGGGAGAGGGCAGGATGACAAAGGTGGGTCGGGGGTGGGGATCATGTCAGCGAGGAGAATGGTTCAATTTGTCTGGTTCATATAACCTGAAGAGGAAAAAGAAGTGTGACGTGAGCCTAAAACAGGAGGTTGGAGGCAATCTATGGAAGCTTTGAGTGCCAGAGACAGGTTTTTGAGCTCTCATATCTCTCAACTAGCATTCTCTAGCATTTTTCTGTTGGTTACTCCCTGGTGTGTGTTAGATTTGGTTCTCTAATCAGATAGTAAGCTGCTTAAGGTAAAGGTTGCTTAAGGTGAAAATTGTATCTCATATTTGTACCACCCATGGCACCTGCTGTGATGTGTTTCTTCTGCAGAAACTTGTTGAATTGTTTGGAAATGAGGATGGGCAAGCAGTGGGATGAATTCTCAACAAATGAGGTCTCTTCTAGGTAGCGGGATGGTTTGGGGCAGTCATAATAAAGAGAAGCAGTAGAGAAACCTGCCTCATTCCTTTCCACTTCAACCCCTGGGACTAGAGGATGCTGTTCTTGCCTTCATTATCCCTTGTGGGAAACTTAAAAATTTGTTGAGAAGAGAAGAGGATGTCCTGCAAAGCCAGAGCCTCATCCCCTGGAGGGAAGAACCAATAGAAAATCATGACCTCCAGCTCCTCTTCTTAGGAGGCCTGAAAACTGGAGCAAGCCAGAGAATTCTGTGTCTGGGAATAGTAGATAATCTGAGGCTGCCCCACAGGAGTAATGATAAGATGTGGTTTGTGGTCCTTGAGGGTTTTTTTGGAATGACTTGAAAGTAAGAGATAGGTTACTATCCTCCGTCTGGAGAGCTGTTTCCTGTAGATACTGGCCCAGTACTCAGTTGGGTTATCAGAGGGCAAGTATTTGGGAACCTACTCTTTGTTGTGAGTGGTGCTTTCCCCCCAGCCAATGGGTATTCCTGCATCTCCTCCCACCCCTCTTTCCTGTTTGGATGAGAAAAAAAAACCTTTCACACAATTGTCTGGTGCCAGGTTATTACTTTAAAATGGGCATTTTTACCTCTTCATATTAAAGGTGGCAGACTGATCATTGTTGAGGTTTGGGGTATGTGTGTGGGTGTGGGTGTTGGTAGTCTCCAGAGATCCTAACAGAGGAGAGCATCTCATCCAGAATCCCATTTCTTTATTAGCCTTGACATGAGAAATTAGGAGTAGCTCTCTGGGTACCTTTATGCTGACTACTTCTCATGTTTGAAGTGTGTGTTTGAGGTGCTGTACATCAGGATAGTGGATGAGGAGAGGACCCCGTCTTTTGGCACCAGGGTTTGTTTATAGATTGGGATAGGGACTGGACCTATCATTTCACTTATACATACATATACACACATGTGTGTATATATATGTATATGTACATGTATATGTATACATATATTCATGTACACACACACACACACACATCCAAGAACTTCTGGATAAGAGACCTACCTTTACCAAGGCAGGTTGACCCCTTGTCTGTAACTTCTAGGCTTAGAGTTGCATAGAGGACTTTAAATGACGGCCAGGGTTACACAGCCACTATGTGTCCAAAGAGGGAAGCACATGAAATTAACTGCAGGGCAGAGCTCTCCAGTGGATGCATGGAGGATCTTGATGCACACTGTCCCCCTTTGCCCCCCCATCACTGTACCCCTGACTCCTGTCTCTTGCTTTGAAGTCCCTTTTATTTGCACCAAGAATGTGTCTCTCTTCAGAACACCTGTATGGGCTGGACCCATAACGCTTTGCAGGAGGCAGACCTTGCATTTTGACCTTCATTATGCAGGGCGGTTGGAAAGGAGGGTAGGGTAGTAAGAAAGGGAAAATAACTTAAACATCACTGGAGAATAGCTCTTTAGCTTTAGGCTTGATAGTTACAGAACTTTAGTGCTGAAAGAAACTCTACATCATATAGTCCATTTGCTTCCCTGTTTGGGGGTATTCCTTGAGCACTGATGAATTGATGCTGAATTTAAAAAAAAATGCCGTATTCTCTTTTTCAACAGCAGGACATTGTGTGAACTGTTCTTTTTCTTTTTCTCTGCTGTGGGGCACAAGTAGGTGGAAGCTGTTTTTCTGTTTCTTATTCCTTCTTCCCCCAGACACAAATTCACTTTCAGCAATAGGGTGGGACAACCTCCCTGAGCAGGCTGAGCTAATCTTAATAATGCCAGCCATTAGGCAGATTTTCCAGGGTGTCAGGCTCCTTTTCTCTACCTAGAAAAGTGTGTGTGTTTGTGTGTGTGTGTGTGTGTGTGTACACATTGTGTGAGGAAGGAAAACATTTTTAAGGCAACAAGTTTCTTTATTTCCCTTTCTCCTTTCTCCTTTCCCGTTCCCTTTCCCTTTTCCTTTCTCTTCTCCTCCCCTCCCCTCCCCTTTTCTCTCCTCCCCTCTCCTCTCTTCCCCCTAGGCTTTGTGCTCCCAGGAGAGAAGCTAGTCCCACATGGGAAGCCCATTCCCTCTATTGGCTTCCATTTCATAGGCCCCCTCAGAGCAGCTCATAAGGAAGGAAGAGATCCTGGGAAAGAAACCGAGGAAGTGATACCCAGAGCACAGTTCTGGGGTCAGCTATGTTATAGGCACCATCCAGCCTTCTCCAGAAAGCTTCTTAGTTGAGTTCAACCATCTGGGCTCACTCAATAGAGCCAGGGATCCTCAGCAATTCTAGGCAGAAAAATTTTTTAAGACGAGATCACAGGGAAAGAAACTTGTGGGGAAAATCTAGACACATCTCCTTGGGATCCTGGGCATTAGTTTCATAGAATCATAAAATTTGAGTAAGTGAGGGTTCTTTAGAGATTTTGTCCAGTCCCTTCAGTATCCTTCAGTGGGTAAATATAGTAAAAATGAGTGAAAATTTTTCTAATATAATTCTTTTTCTTTAGGAATTATCTCAAGATTTAGAAACATTGTAAAATGTCTTCTTTGTTGCGGGTATTAAAGTATTACTAGTGATCATGGGATCTAGAAGGGACCTTGGGCTATCAAATGAGGAAACTAAGTCATCATTAAGTGACCTGCCAAAGGTCACATAGCTAACCAGTGTCTGAGGCCAATTTTGAAGGAAAGAACTAGATGATGTGCCAAAACTAACGAGTCAGCCCAAGACATCGACTATTATGGCCAACTATTATTCCTTCTCACCTCTCTAATTTGACATTGTTCCTTGTATATCCCTTTCAAGCAACACTAAACACCTACTGAGTGCAGGGTGAGAGGCTGGAGTCTTTTATAGTTGGGAAGCCATACACGAAGGAAATCACAGGTCTGGGTCAATGTACAAGATACTAATTGCTAAAATTGACAACAGTCTCTTCCCTCAAAAAGCTTGATTCCTTGTTTGAACACAGGTAGGGTAGGAAACCATGGCTGGCAGGACCTTGTTAGAAGACCTGTGTGTTACCAAAGACCCCATTTCTATTCTCTTAGAACAAAATTAGTTCCTCTGGGTGTTCAGGTAGATAGTGGTCACTGGTCTTTGGGGCATCCTATTTCGGGTCTTTTTCATACTTAGCAGAGTCTTCAATGACACCAGGCATAAGTAACATGAAGAGGTCAAGTACTAGTGTCCTGGGTTATGTGTTTCATTATTCAATTAATCGGTTCACTAGCATTTATTACATACCTGCTATGTGCCAGGCTCTGTTTTTAACCATTGAGAGGACAAAGGCAAAGGCGATCTCTGTTTTTAGAAAATGTACAGCTTATAGCAGAGGTGCCAGAGATCACATACAGCCCACAACCCTCCCAAGGGCAGCCTGAACCAGTTTAAAATGTAATTGGGAAATATTTAACAAAATAAATAAAAATAAATAAAACATAGATAATAATAATGTTGTTTTCTTAGCATGTGGTTTGAAGGGATCCTTATGTGTGTTTGAGTGGGCTGTCCTTCTCTTTGGGTTTGACACCACAGGTTTCTAGTCTAATTGGCTTAAAGCCTTCTTCAAAACATTAGCTCATCTACTGTTTGGTCTCCTTGAGACCAACCCTGATTTCTCTCAGGCCCGGGGTCTATGCTAGTTTGCCTTGGTTTCATTCCCGGGTACTTTCCTAACATTTCTAATTCTTCTTCATCCCATTTTTAGAAGACTGTGGGTGGACATTTCCAAATGCTAGCGAATATTTTGTATGGCTCCCAGGGATGGTGTTGAAACCTCTCCCGTGTGCTGGGTGGGTGGCTTTATTTCTGATGTCTTGGGCTGACTCTCTAGTTTTTGGCACTTCATCTAGTTCTCTCCCAGCTGTATTTGGGCCCAGTCTGTTGATCAAAAATTTTATTTTTTCTTTTTGTTCCCGGATTTGCTCCTTGACAGTTGGTGCTAATGCAGTTGCTTCCTGAGCCGTTTTGGTAGCACTCAGTGCCTAGGCTGTGGGTATGGGGACTCTAGATGCTCTGCAAAGCATTTAAGTACTTCTAAAAGAGCAGAAGGAAAGCCAGAAAGAATCCAAGATAAACAGGACAGATTTGAAAGTTGCATGTTGAATTTATGTTCCATTTAAAAAAAAAAGCAAACTACATAAATCCAGAATTTCATGTAAAATTTTTTTAATCATGTATATGGAGATGCCCATTTTATTTGGTGTTTGTAAATGTAAATGCAAGATAATACATTTAGGGGATATATAATAACATATAATAGCAGCTAACATTTGTACAGTTCTTCCAAGTTTGCAAAGTGCTTTACATATATTATTTCATTTGATCCTCATAACAACCAATAACCCTGTAAAGTAAGATGATGGACTCCAAGCCTTGGCTCTGGGACTTGAGTATGGGATGCCTCATAGGATGGCCAGAGTGAGAATGGACTTAACAGATAACCTTTCAGGTCCATTCTCACTCTGGCCATCTATGGGACTTTGACATTGAAGAAACCTCTTAACCTTGCTAAGCACCAGTTTCTTTATAAAATGAGGTTTATTCAGGGTCACAGTTCATTGGCAGAGAAGAGGGTGTGGGGCACATAGGAAAAAGTGTTGGAGGTGCTTTTCAGAGGAAGACATCCAGGCTAGCAATAACTATATGAAAAAATGCTCTAAATAACTAATCATGCAAATTAAAATGCAACTTAAATGCAAATTTAAGTGTAAATTTAAAAAAAAAACTCTGAAGCGCTACTTCGCACCAACCAAATTGGCCAAGTTGATAAAAATGGAAAATGAAAAATGCTGGAGAGGCTGTGGCAAAACAAGTACAACCATACACTGTTGATGGAGCTATGAACTAGTATAGCCATTCTGGAAAGCAATTTGGAGCAATGTCCAAATAGTTATTAAACTGTGCATACCCTTTGACCCAGTGATACCACTACTGACTAGTACTGACTCCCAAAGGGATCAAAGAGGAAAAAGGATCCATCTATGCAAAAATATTTATAGCAGCTCTTTTCGTTATGGCAAAGAATTGGAAACTGAGGATTTGTTGTTGTTGTTGGATATTGGAATGGTTTGCTTTTACAGATAAGGAACTGTGGCAAACAGAGTTAAGTGACTTGGCTAAGGTCACACAGCTAGTAGATGTCTGAGGCCAGATTTGAACTCAGAAAGATGAGTCTCCCAGATTCCAAGCCTCATGCTCTATCCAATGTACCACCTAGTTGCCCTGCAGGGGATGGCTGAACAAATTAAATTATGGTATTTGAATATGATGGAATACTATTGTGCTGTAACAAATGATGATGTGGATAGTTTCAGGGAAACCTGGGAAGACTTGTATGAATGGTTGCAGAGTGAAGTGAGCAGAACCAAGAGAACAGTTTACACCATAACAACTATGCTGTAAAGACAAACAACTTTGAAAGACTTAGGAACTTTGGTCAATTCAGTGACCTGTCCTGATTCCAGTGGAGTCACGATGAACAATCCTACATACCTCCTGATAGAAATGATGGGACTCTGAGGCAGAGACATTTGTTTTATAAAATAAAATATGGCCAATGTGGATTTTGTCTTTCTTTCTTTCTCAGTGAGGGAGAGGGGAGAGGTGGCAGGGAGAGATCAATTCATTGATTAAAAAGAATAAAATTTAATTCAAAAAAGACAGGAAAGCGTGTTGAATTTTTTACCAGAAGACCTGAGTTCAAATCCCAGCTCTGCTACTTGTGACCCCAATACCTTAGGTATAGTTACTTAGCCTCTCTGGGCCTCAGTTTCCTCATCTGTAAAATGATAGAGGTGGAGTATCTCAGAGGTCCTTTCCTCTCTGAATCTGTGGTCCTAAGAACTCAATCCTAGTTCATCTAATTAGGACTAACTAAATTCAGTACCTTTCCACCCCACTGTGCTCCCTCTATAGACATTTGAAATGGTCCCCAGAACCATGTTCTTTCAAACAATGGTCCCCCAATACCATGTTCTGTGGTAGCTGAACCATTGGAAAGGATGTTACAAATAAAACTGCAAGTGTTATCTTGCCTGTTCTAAGGTGCCTCTTCCCCCCATCTCCAGACTTTGTAAACTTCAATTACATTATATCTCTTCTTCACCTTTATCTTTCCAGACTGGAGTCCTAATCTTTTTTTTTTAACTTATTTTTTATTTTTTTGCAGGGGGGAAGGCAGGGCAGTTGGGGTTAAGTGACTTGCCCAAGGTCACACAGCTAGTGTGTCAAGTGTCTGAGGCCAGATTTGAATTCAGGTCCTCCTGACTCCAGGGCCAGTGCCCTACTCACTGTGCCACCTAGCTGCCCCATGGAGTCCTAATCTTTTTACCTTTGTTTATATGTAGTAGATCCTTGGTTATGAGGATTGTCTAGAGCTGAAGTTCTTAACCTGTGGTCTGCAAACTTTTGAAAAAATATTTTTTAATAAATATATTTCAGTATGATAGGTTTCCTTTGTAATCCTGTGTATTTTGTTTTATGTGTTTAATAGCATTCTGAGAAGGGATCCATGAATGGGCTTCACTAAACTGACAAGGAATTCCATTATAGAAAGACATGTAAGAACCCCTGATCTAGAATGAGACATAACCACAGAAAGTTAGAGCTAGAAGGAACTGTCCCTGCCTGTCTCCAGGGAACCCCGTTTCCTTCTGGATGTTATACTCAATAAAACAGAATGTGCCCTCTAAAGACAGACTGGAAAAAATCATGACCCTATAATCTAGAAGAGTAGAGGCTAAGAGAGGATATAATTGAGGTCTATAAAACCATGAATGGTACATATGAGGTAAACACAGACTTGTTGGATAATCCCTATGTACCAGACCCAGAGAGCATCCCTTGAAGCTTGAAATGGGGTAAACTCAGGCCAAATTAAAGGAAATGAGGCATGGTGGATAGAGAACCAGTCTCAGAGTCTGGAGGACCTGGGTCTTCCCACCTCTAGCACATACTGGCTGTGTGCCTGAGAAAAATCACTTAATCTTTCAGTACTCATGCAAAGAAGTTGAAAGGCAGTCATGAATCTGCATTGGTAGAGAGGGCTTCCTTTCAAGGAATTTCATACACCTATGAAATTACATATTCTGATCAAAAAGAAAAAGGCTTCAGATAGTGCATGTTGTTTTTATTTAACTCATTACTCCAAGAGGTAATTCAGGCTAAAAAAAATTTAAATAAGCTTGCTCTCTCCCTCCCTCTCTGTCTCTGTCTCTGTCTTTCTCTCTCTCTGTCTAGTTGTTGTTGACTATGGGCTACTAAATGAAACTTAGATATTTTTCTAGGATTTCATCACATCTACCTCAAAGGTTGAAGGAAGGATAACCATTTTGGCCAGCCACATGTTTGAGTACCTCTTTCAGAGACAGATTCCTGGGCTAAATGGCCCATGGGACTGACCCAGTAGTATAAAATTTTGTGTGTGTGTGTATGTATGTATGTGTGTGTGTGTGTTCTTATTTGTATTCCGTGGGCTGTGGTGTGCACAGGCTTCATAAACCCATGTTCACAATCCATTTTCCAAATAAGTTGTCCTTGTGCTGTATGAGATATGGGACCCAATGGATTATTCATCCTTATTGGCCAATCCCTTTCCATCTCTAGTCAAGTTCTTGGCTTCTCCTTACATGATTCTGCCCATTATTGATTCTGTCCTTTCCATTAACAATTATTACTTCTAGTGATGTCAGTTTTTCACAAGTATTCAGATATGGAGTCAGAGGGCAAAGCAGAAAAGGGAGATATGTTTAAGTTGTCATAAACAGAATATCTTCAGTAAGTTCTCCGATGACTTATCCTTTTTCCTCACTTGCCACCTTGTCCCTTAGGAGAAACCTCTGCCCTGAGGCCCTCCTCTTCTGATTGGTAACTCTCTCCTAGATGACCACCATTTTAGGAAGGACCTAAGCTTCACTTCACTCACTCCAGTATCTGACTTCTCCTTACCTGCCACCTTGATCCACAACACTTTCATCTCCCCTTTATGCATTGTCTTTCCCCCCATTTAAGTGTAAGTTTCCTGAGAGTAAGAACTATCTCACTTATTTGTGTTTGAATCCCTAGCACAGTGCCAGGCTGCTACCTAAGGGTGCTGGAGCTTGTGTGCACTTTCTCACTCTCTCTCTGTCTCTATCTCTGTCTCTCTCTCTCTCTTTCTCTGTCACTCATTTTGTCTCTCTTTCTCTCCCTGTCTCTCTCTTTCTCTCTCTCTCTCTGTCTCTGTGTGTCTCTCTCCATCACTTTCTCTCTCTGTCTCTGTCTCTGTCTCTCTTTCTCTCTGTCTCTGTGTGTGTATGTGTATGTCTCTCTCTCTCCCCCTCCCCCTCCCTCCCTCTCCCTCTCCTGTTCTCCCCAAACAAATGTACAATTTATTCTCAGTTCTATACAACAGATATATAAGCATTCATGAGTCATCATCCTTACCTGCCACCTTAACCCACAACCCTTCCCTCTCCCTTTTATATGTTGTCTTCCCTCATTAGGACATCAGCTACATGATGAAGGTAGGGGTGGCCTTGTTTGCTTGTATTTGTATCTTCAGTACAGTGCCTGGCTTAATAAGTGCCTTTATCTGTCTCTCTTAGTTCAACAAACAAATATAAAATTTATTTTTAATTCTACCCAGCAGCTTTATAGACACTCATGTCTCATCATACTTGGTTCCTACCATTGTCCAAGGTACCTGTGATTTCTTAAAGGTGGGCCAGGCATGTATAAGTCCAGGGGGATCCTCCCAATCTGGAAAGACTTCACATATTTGCTTGGTGATAGGTTGTAGTTCTGTCATCATCAACCTAGCAAAATTCAGAGAAGTCTATTACTAGAAAGTTAGCCATTAGGAAATGGGTTTTTTGGTCATAGCAACTCGTGAATATCTTCCACTAAAGGACTTTTGACCTGTGACAATGGAAGAAATGACTATATGCTAGTATAACATTCCTCTATGCTAGTAGTAGGGGAAGAGTTAAAGATAAATGAGATGACATTCCTGCCCTTATGGAATTTATGCTCTAGGATTTTTAAAAAAATAAAACCTGTCATTTCAACTGTTCTCAAAGTATGGTCTAGAGACTTTTTCAGGGGGTCTGTGAGGTCAAAACTATTTTCATAACAATGCTAATTTCTATTATGGTAAATATTGATACATTTAACCCACATAAATAAAAGATTTTGGAGGTCCTCAATAATTTTTAAGGTATAAAGGTTAAAACCACCCTGAAGTTTTACCTCACACCTTGAAAACTGACAAACATGACAAAAAGTAGCAAATACTCAGCGTTGGAGGGGCTGTATAATGATAGACACATTACTACACAGTTGATGGAGCTATGAAATAGGACAACCATTTTGGAAAGCAGTTTAGAAATATGCAAATAAAGTGACTAAAATGTTCATATCCTTTGAACCAGACGTTCCATTACTGGCCATATACCTCCAAGGAAGCCAATATTAAGAAGAAAGTCCTCATATGCACCAAAGTATTTATAGCAACACTTTTTGTGTTAGCAAAGAATTAGAAACAAAGTAGATACCCATCAATTGGGGGATGGCAAGACAAATTGTGGTATATAAATGTGATGGAATATTATTGCACTGTAAGAAAATATGTATGTGATGAATATAGAGAAGATCTTCATGAACAGGGAAGTAAGCACACCCGAGCACATATACAGGGAAGTAAGCACACCCAAGAAAACAATATATACAACTACAATAATGCAAATGGAAAGAACAAACTAAATACCAAAATAAAAAATAAAAAATGAATGTAGCAAAATTATAAAAATCAAGCAAGACTCAAATGAAGAAATTTGAGAGGACATCCTCAACCCACCCCTTCATGTACCAGGACTTACACATTGAACATATTTTTAGACTTTTCCAGTGTATTGATTAGTTGTGCTGATTTTTTCCCTCTTTTTTTCTTTTCTTTTTTTGTCATTAAAAATACTATTTGTTCTATGGCATAGCTCTTGTGGGGGGAGGATATCAGTGATAACTGTGATGATGTAAAAAAACAGAAGATATTAATAAAAACTTATTTTAAAAAAAAGGATGTAAAAGGGTCCTGAGACCAAAAAGTTTGAGAACTGCTGGCATAGAGGACTTTAGATGAGGCAGCTCCTACTTCCAGTGAAGATTAACTTAATTTTAATTTCTGAGGCTCCAAGAGGTTAAGTGACTTACCCAGGATCTCAGACAGACCCATTGGGTGTCAGAGACAGAAGCTAGCCAGGTCGTCCTGACTCCAAGACTGACTTAGAAATAATAGTTAATCCAAAATAGAATATATCATATCAATCTGAATAGAAGCCAAATCCCTAAAATAAATATTTTAAAGGAATTTTAAAAGAAAGACTTACACAGATAGCACTGAAAAATAATGTGATGTTGAGCCACACCCAGGGTCCATCCATATACCATACTTGTAGGAAAAAGAGCCCATCTGCAGACCAGTGTGGTAAGTAACTAAGAGCATGATAGAGTACTCTTTTTTTTTTGAAGGGGGAAGGCAGGGCAATTGGGGTTAAGTGACTTGCCCAAGATCACACAGCTAGTAAGCGTGTCAAGTGTCTCAGGGCAGATTTGGACTTAGGTCCTCCTGACTCCAGAGCCAGTGCTCTACTCACTGTGCCACCTAGCCACCCTACAATAGAGTACTCTTAATTATTCATAGCAGAGACGTTCCTGGACCCAGTCTTTGCCTTCCAGAGCTTGAAGTCCAAGACAGGCATCACAGATAACAGACAATAAATTTAAAGTTTGGTTATCACAAGAGATGTTTATTAGTATTTTAAAGCTTGCAAAGAACTTTCCATGCATTATCTCCTTTGAGCCTTAAGACAACCCTATAGGGTAGGCATTGTAGTTATTATTATATTATATATAGAGGCAACTAGATGATGCAGTGGATAGAGCACCAACCTGGAGTCAGGAAGACCAGAGTTCAAATCTGGCCTCAGAC
The DNA here is from genome assembly GCF_011100635.1 of Trichosurus vulpecula. NCBI lineage: Eukaryota > Metazoa > Chordata > Mammalia > Diprotodontia > Phalangeridae > Trichosurus > Trichosurus vulpecula. The sequence continues at coordinate 529,888,561 of NC_050573.1, forward strand.
ACTTACTAGCTGTGTGACCCTGGGCAAGTCACTTAACCTGTTTGCCTCAGTTTCCTCATCTGTAAAATAGGGATAATGACAGCATCAACTTTCCATGATTGATGTGAGAATCAAATGATGTAATAATTGTAAAGTGCTTAGCCCAGTGCCAGGCACATAGTAGGTTCTATAAAAATATTAGTGTACTATTATTATTATTATTATTTTTATTATAATTTTCAGGTGAGGAAACTGAGACTCAGGGGAATTTAAATTTCTTGCTGAGTAGTATTACAGCAGATATGTCAGTAGCAGGATTTGAACCCAGGCAGACCTCTGTGACTCCAGGTTTGGGCACTATAACCCCTATGCCATATTCCCTCCTAAGATCATGAAGTAAATCATTGTACAGCCTAGACTAGGGAGCTAGGTGGTGCGCTGGATAGGGCACTGAGCCTAGAGTCGGGAAAATCTGAATTCAAATCCAGTCTCAGACTCTTACCTAGCTGTGTGACCCAGGGTAAGTCATTTAACCTTGTTTGCCTCAATTTCCTCATCTTTAAAATGATCCGGAGGAGGAAATGGCAAAACACTCCAGTGTCTTTGTCACGAAAACCTAGGAGTCGGGTACTCCTTAAAGCAACAACAATACCTTGCCATACCAATGTGAACCAAGGAACGAAGCCACCATTCTAGAGAGAGGCAGAAGTGTGGCAGGAAAAAATGGGAGCTGGTCCTAGTTCTGAGGTGTGAAGTTGGGAAGGTCTCTTTTCTCTCCTCCTGGTGCTTGGAATAAACAAGGGGGACTGGGCCTGACTTGAGTACATGCTGGTATTTTTCTTCCTTGCATTTCTGCAGCCCCAAAGGAAGGAGGAAGAAAGCCTCCGTGGTGCAGGGGAAAGTATGCACAGGCTTTTGTGGTCAGAAGTAGGCTCAAATAGAAGCAGGCTTAGACATGTCCTGCTTGGCCCTAGAGGACCGAGCTAGGAACAAAGAGTAGAAGCTACAAAGATCCTGCTTGATGTAAGGAAGACATTTCCCATGGATTAGGATAGTCGGAAAATGTCACCTGGGGGAGAATAGAGTTAGCCCGTCAAAAGGCAAAGTTTGGGTGATCATCCCAGAGAGGAGCTGTCCTTCTGGTTGGCTTAGATAGCTAACAACCTCAGTGACCTTGGGCTAGCCAGGTCCACTCTTTGGGCCTCGGTTTCTTTATGCATGCAATGAAGAGGTTGTAGAGGACCTCTTGGGCCCCTCACTGCTCTGAATGGATGATCCTATGATTTAGAGTTGCTGGCTAGGAGGGGCCTTTTCTGCTCTCCATGGAAAATCCCTTGCTTGGAAGGTTCACAAGTTGAAGACAATGGGAACCACTGTATGAAATGCATCTCTCAGTTCTCATTTCCCCAGGCATTCAAATGTACCGGAGACCTGATTCAAAGGTGACATTCTTGATCAAAGTTCATAGGTATTACTGCTTACAGATGAGAAATATTTAATTCATATCCCTGGCTTCTGTGTTATGTTATGAATATTAGGCATCCAATTTTTCCACAGGAAATCCCTTTTCAGTATGATTTCGTGTAATTTTTAATTAGTTTCTACCTTTATTTAGATGGAGTGTTACACTTGGGATCAGAAGACCTGAATTCAAATTCTGCCTCAGATGCTGCTCTGTGGTCTTGGGTAGTAACTTAACCTGACAGCCTCAGTTTCCTCATCTATAAAAGGGGATAGCAACCACATCACAGGGCTATTGTGAAGATTAAATGCGATGACATATGTGGAGACCTTTTTTAAACTAAATAACTAGGGGAAGTTCTCTGGTAGATCCTCTTTGGAGGATTTATGGATGTGCAAGGACAAGAATTGGGTAGGAAGAAAAGGTGTGAATGGCATGCGATTTTTAGAAAGTATCAATGCTGAGGAATTCCTGGATCCATGGATGCATAAATGCTGGTTGTTTTTATCCTTCCTGTCAGGGATGGCCCTATATTCAGACTCAGTGTACATTTAGGTGAACATAGTACCTGTATCTGCTATGGACCTGCAGTCTTCAGTACAGGTCTTCTTAGTTGTGGGGGAGTGGGGACTGTGTCCTTTAGCTGTTGAGTGACCCATCCTTAGAAATGCACCAAGTCAGTTGCATTTCTTGCTTTATTTTGGTTCCACTTGAAATGCATGGCACTCACTTCCTAGGCTCCCCCCCCCAACCCCCCGCCGAGGCCCTGAGTTCAATGTGTCTTTGTGTTGTTACTGATTTGAAGCTTCATCATCATCCCAGTAAGTTTCTAAAGCATTTGTTTTGGATACAGTCCCTCCATCGGATTTGCTGACTTGGAGAGCTCTCCCCTGGAAGTTCAGATTCCTTCTTGAAGTTGGGATCACACAAAGTGACTATGACCTTCTACCTAGTTTTCCTAGGAAGTGACTATGACCTTCTACCTAGTTGTCCTCAGACCCTTCATGGGTCTGAGCATGGGCAGTTCCCCTTCAGGCTCTTGGGAGTACTAGGTTCATATGGGGTTTGACAACTGAGAAAAAGAAGAAGCAGCTTACACAAGAAGCTTCCTGGAGGAGAGGACTAATTCAATTTGATGAACATTATTTAATAAGTAATAAGCACTTTGTATCTTCCAGGCAACACTTGAGCTGCTCACATGCTATGCCTTTATGTATATGATATGGTGCTGCCTCTTTTTCCAGTCCCATAAATGTCTTTGATAATGGCAGTCAGTCAACCAGCATTCTATCAAGAACCTACTATGTGCCAGGCACTGGGGATACGAAGAAAAGCAAAAACATGCCATGCGTTCTGCCCTCAAGGAGAGCATATTTCAATGGAGAAGACAACATGCAAAAATGTACATATAAGATGTGTGTGTGTGTGTGTGTGTGTGTGTGTGTGTGTAATTTAATCTCAGAGATAAGGCAGTAGCAATAAGGGGGATTTGAATTGAGTCTTGAAGAAAGGCAGGAGGTGGAGGTAAGAAGAGAGAGCATTCTAGGTGTGAGGGACAGGCAATGCAGAGACATGGAGTGTGGTGTGGAAGGAAGGACAAGGCCAATGTTGCTGCCAGATTTGCAACCTCGGAGTCATCCTCTACTCTCTCCACATAGCCAATGTATTGTCAAGTCTCATCTTTTGCCAATTCTGCCTCCATACCATTATACCCACCTCCCCTTCTGTTCACTCACATGGCTGCCACCCTAGTTCAGACCTTTTACCTGGCCTATTACTGCAGTAGCCTCCTAAATGGTCTCCATCTCAGGTCTCTGCCCTTTCCAGTGCCTCTTCCACACAAATCTGTACCTACTGGCTGTGTGACCTTGGACAAGTCACTTCACCCTGTTTGCCTCAGTTTCCTCATCTATAAAATGAGCTGGAGAAGGAAATGGCAAACCACTCCAGTGTCTTTGCTAAGAAAACCCCAAATGGGGTCATGAAGAGTCAGATAGGACTGAGACAACTGAACAACAGCAACAAAAGTACCCTTCAAAATTCAGCTTGAGCATCACTTTCTACATGAGACCTTTATTATCCCCACCCCCTACCATGACTTTGTTTGTATGTTCATACACACATATTTATTTGTTTATATGTGTACATATTATTTCCTCTTGTGGGCTGTGAGATCCTTGAGGGCAGGAACTGTTTCTATTTTTCTTTGTGTATCCAAGGTGTGGCACATAGTAGGTGATCAATAAATGCTTGTCGGTTGATTCATTATTATCTTTTGCACCGCATCTCATACATAAATCATTATTGGCAATGTGCTTCTGGCCATTTACATGTAATCTATACATTGTTACCTTGTCCTTTGGGCTTCTTGCTGTGATTTGAAGCCATATACCCCCATTATGAGAATATCAGTGTTCAGATTGGTTCTTACAGCACAGAGCGACTTAGGTTCTTTGTTAGTGTTAACGCTTTTTTCCAAGTGTGCTCCAGCCTGACCTTTCTCCACTTCCTGTATGTTGTTAACAGGACACAGCGTATTCTTCATATTTTGCTAGTATTTGCAGATCATTAACAAGGAGAAGACCTTTGGCATACTGGGTAGATCCTCTGTGGAGAATTTATGGAAGTACAAGGACAAGAACTGAACAGGAAGAGAAGGTGTGAATAGGAAGGAACAACGCTGAGTTTGTAGGTTCATCAGGGCATAAATATGTACTGAGAACTAAGGGTAGAAAGAAACAAGAGCTTCTGGAAAAACAAGGTCAGGGTGAACTGAGAAGGTTGATTAACCTCAAAAATGCACTAGAGAGACTAGAGAAGGCAAGAACAGGCATATTCCATCCTACAAAAAGTTAATTAGTAGCACATATGATAGGTAAGATGGTGGTCCAGGAGCCAGCTAGATCTATAGAAATACTGTCAGAGGTTAAAAAGGTCCCTTCCAGCTTAAGTGTGTGATTCCAGAACCCTAAGAGCTAGTCCTTTCCTGATTCTGCTGCTGCTGTTCAATTTGAAGGTAGGTTGTGGTGCTAAATTGTCAAGTTCAAGTTCCCTGGAGAGAGAGAGATCCCACCCTACCAGGTATCTCTTCTTAGACTTCAGTAACACAGAACTTGGATCATCTCAGCCTTCCTGGATTGTTGAGATTTAACATTATCCCTTGCTTACACAATGGGACAAATCATCACTTCGGGCTGTGTGGTTTCTCTTCTCCATCTCCTGCCCCCTCCTTCCTCTCTGCCCCCCTTTCCCAAAGAGAGTTGTTAGATTGGCAGTTTTGGCCCTCGACATGTGAGAGGCAATGCTGATTCAGCCATTGTGCCTGGGTAAGTGTAGGTGGAGGCATCACTGGAAATTGTGCCAGTGGAGAGATTGCCCAGATCAGATAAGAAAAAAAAAGCTGGCAGGAGGAACCATATAAATCTGTGAAGGGGGGCGGTATTTTGGAGTGCTAGAACCTGGGGGTCTTTGGCTCCTCCCTTACATTCTTTGGGCATCTCTGGGCCTCACTTTCTTATTTTGTTTGCCGGGCTGTCAATGTGTACTTTGGCCTTTCCTTGTACTAATGAAGGTTTAGGGATTCACTTCATGCTAGTCAATGCCTCCCCCTCCCCAGCTTCTCCTTCTAATTTCCCAGTCTGCTTGAGTGGCCTCACTGTGTGTAAGATCCCAAGATCTCAGGTGATTAGAGGCCTCTGCAGGCCTCAGCCCTAAGGGTAGCCTTAGCAAAACCAGGGTTCAAGTCCAAACAGGCCTTGCAGGAAACTTGGGAGAAAAGGCAAAACAGGTTTGACCACTCATTACTCAGAACCCCCAGGTGGTAGGCCTAGAGACTATTGGCCCCCTGACCTGGTCCACTGGGTGGTCCTAGCCATTGGTGATACCTATTCGAAAAAAGAATTTGTTGTAAAATTAAAAAATTTTTATTTTATTTTAAATTCACATGTTAAAATGTTAAAATGAGACATGTTAAAATGAGGAACTAAAATAGATACATTTAAAATACACCAAGTGAAGTTAATGTCTTCAAGTTTTCTGTCTCCACTGAATGTAAATAGAGGTGGAGATTGGGAAGAAGAGGGGGACTTGCCACTATTGGATGGAGTGAATCTCTTCCTTTTCTAACTCTGTATGCCTAGGAGCCCTGGGCTGGTTGGGTAAGATAAGTGAGTTCTAGGTTCTCCTCTTCCAATTAGCTAACATTTCAGAGGATACCACCTGAATTCTGATTGGTGAAGAGGACCAAAATAGGGGATGTGAGCCTGGAGAGCCATTTAATTCTGGCTACGTGGTTGGAGCCATTAATCTGAGATTGGGCCTAAAGGAAGAGGCCCTTCTATCCATCTGCAGTGGAGTTAAGGATGATAAGGTGTCTATAGTACTTTACAAGGAGAGAGAGCTGGCCTTGGAACCGAGAACACCTAGGTTCAAGTCCTTTCTCTGACCCATATTGGCTGTGTGACTTTGGGCAAGTCATTTAAATTCTCAGCACCCTGGGCAGCTCTTTGAAGACTATAAACGACAGAAGGGGCCAATTTGGACTTACCTTGATAAAGGAAACTTCCTCATGAGAGTGTTCCCTATGCCAGAGAAGTAAGTCCCTCTCCCTTTCTGCACATGGATTATCTCATTTTATTCAATTCAACAAACATATATTAAATTTCACAAGGCACCATGCTGAAACCTGAAGATATAAAAATGAAAGTGAGCTATGCAGACCCTGCCCTCTGAGAGCTTATGTACTGATGCTCCCACCAACCCTATCATCCTCATTTTGTGGATGTGAATGAAGAAACTAAGGTTCAAAGAAGGGAAGTTACTTGTCTGTGGTCAATTAGTTTCAATGTGATGTTCTTTTCAGTCATTTCATATAGAACTGTTACCCACCCAGGGTCACTGGAGTTTTCTGAAGAGGTTGAGCCCCTCTTGCCCGCATTTTGAGGGATTGCTTTTGACCTGAGCAAATTTTAGGTAGGGGAAAAACAAAAGCCATCTCAGTTCCCTCTATGCCCAGATGATCCCTGAAGTACTGTAACTTGGAAGCTGTGGTCCTTCTTTGAGTGGGGGAGATAACCCTGGAGCTTCAGGTCCTGGGTCCTGGTCTCCAGGACTTTTGTGGGAAGGAGGTTGAGTCTAACAGTAAGAGGCAAGTTTCTCTTCAGTCTTTCCTTTCTCTTGTCTTTCCCTTCTTTCTCGTTCTCTTTCCCCACTCCCCCTTTTAGTATTCGCTCCAGGAAATGCTGAGAGAGCTCAGAGTAATGGAATTCGTGAAACCCAATCCCGGGTTTAGTGGAAATCTGTTTTCAATTTCTGACCATTCTCTGGGAGCCTCAGACTGAACTGTAATTGTTTGGGGGGGAGGGGAGGGAACTGGGTGAAAGAGAGCTGCCGACTCAGCATTCTGGAGAGCCCAGTTTCCACCCTGCGCAGCTGGCCTTCCCCATAGCTCAGCCTTATTGGTTGGGCATCCTTCTTTTTGGGGGGATGAGGGAGGGTGTGTGTGGGCATGCTGGGAAAATTTGGTCCTTGCCTTTCCCTAAATAGTTGAACTTGGCTCTGGGCACCCTAATCCCAAAATCCATTCGGAGGGGAGTGTTAGGGGGCTAGCCCCTGCTAATGGGGGCAGTTGCTTTCACACCGTTTTAGACTTTTAGGTCTTTGATGACCCTGGGCTGTCCTCAGAGTCCGATGGGAAAAGTTTCACCTTGTGATTCTGTCAGGCAGCAAACTGAGGCATTTTTCACAGTTCTTGAGAAAGGCCCCTAGAACATAAAAGTTCCCAGGAGTTCATATCTGGGATGGGAGATAGGGTGCCTTTTCTTTTGCCTCTACTTTTGTGGAAGACCATATGCGAGTAATGAGGTAATTTGGGCCGGTACTTTGGCAGGCTTAATAGTACATTACAAATATAAGGAGGATGGTTTTCTAGAAGTGGGGAGGTATTTAAAATCCATTACATAAGATTCTTTATTTCAGATAACTCCAAGTATATAGCTATCTGACTCCATTTCATTTATTCAGGTCCTGGCCCTGCCACTTAATGACCGTGAGGTTTCCTATCTGTAAAATCGGGTTAATGACACTTGTGCTACCTCCCTTCCCGCTCTGGGATCTGTTGGAAAGAATGTGCTTTAGAAATCTTTTAATGGAGTCATATTTATCCTTCCGATAAATGCTTCCTTTTATAGCAGAGAAAATTGAGAGGTTAAGTGACTTACCCACAGCCACCCAGTAAGTAAGTCATGGGGAAGGATCCGTAATCCAAATCAGGCTGCCAAGGTGTCTTTCTGGGTTCTCTGTTCACCTCCCCTCCACTTCCTTAGTGGAGGGGCCCTGGAGAATGGACTTGCTGTTTAAACTAAACAGCCTCAGATCTAAACCCTGATTTGAATCAGCAGTTGAAGGGGGAAACCAATGTTATAGTGGAAAGGGTCTTGGAATTTGTTTTCAGGAGATCTGATTTTAATTTCCAGCTCTATCATTTATTGTGTGGTGTGCCCTTTAACAAATCATCTGATTTCTGTAAAACTCAGTTACCTCACCTTTGAAATGGGGAAAGTGTGGCTCTTACCATTTTGCAGTGGGGAAAGTGCTTTTTGTATGCTATAAAATACTCTCTAAATGAGCTGCTGTTATTATATGACCCGTGTGCTTTCCCTCCAGCCTTGCTGCATTTTCTTCTCCCTGTTTCAGCTGGAGCTGCTGTTTTTGCAGGGTTTTCTTCCTCTCCTGGAAGCCTGTTCTCTCTTGGGGCAGCTTAGGGAGAGAGGGGGAAGGCAGCCCAGCTTCCTTGCCTTCGGTAGCTGTAGGGAGGGGGAGGGGAGTTATGAAGGGGAAGTTTATGGAGTGGTGACCTCAGCCTCAGATTCTTGAGTCTCTCTCTCTCCTCTCCCCACCCCCAGCACACACTTATGTGCCCTAGCTCTGACTACTTCCCCAGCGATTTCCCACTAGAGAAGAAATGGTTCTGAAAGAGGATCCAGGTGGCTATTACCTTAGAACAGCTGCACATGAGCTGAGGGTTCTAGGGCATACAGAAAAATCTAGTGGTGAAAGGCACCCAGGTGACTAGTCCCCAGCTGTTTAGAATCTTTCTGGATCACCATCCCCCTCCCACCATCCCTTTCTGGGCCTGTTCCAATCAGCAAGTCTTTCCCCAGAAACCTGTTACTTGATCTGTTGAGATTCATAGACTGCCTTGGCCCTTGTAACCTAATGATCGTTGACATTTATATAGCAACTTTATGGCTTACAAATCACTCTCTATTCATTATGTCACTCGACAGCTCAGGCCTTGTCCCCATTTTGTAGGTGGAAACTGAGACCCAGAGAGACCCTGTCACACAGAGGCAGAAAGGGAAGGATAGTTATGTAGAGATTTATCTTGCTTCCTGCCAGTCAAGAAGTTTACAATAGTAATGTACCCAAATTTATAAAGTTTACTGTCTATTAGTATGAAAATTTGTGTTTATGCCTTTCTTGCCCCCTCTGACCCACCACCGTAGCTGATCATCTGGCAACAGAATAAGTGACCAAAATGCTTGTGGAGTGACAGAATTGTAGAAACAAAAGGAAACTCAGAAACCACTGAGTCCAAGCTGTAACTAACCAAGAATTTCTTTCTAAAACTTACTTAGATGCATGGTCATTCAGTCTTTGCAGACTTCTAGTGAGGGGCAATCTGCTGCCACCCAAGGCAGCCCATTCTCCTTTTACTGAAATTATTTTGCGACAGGCGGCATCAAGAACTTCCAGGAAAAGGTAGCTGGGGTTGTTTGTATGTTTGTTTGGTTTTGATGACATTTTTAATCTCTATTGGTGACTTGTGTGGTCAGATCAGGTTTTCTAAGAAAGAAGTAGAGTGTTTGGGCCAGGTTGTAGGTGGGTGGTCAGTATTCAAGGCCCTCTACAGTTTGACTCTCTAATCCACCCTTCTAGCCATGTTTCATACTATTTCCCTTTATATACTCTGGTTTAGCCAAAACTGCATTCATTATTCTCTCCCCAATTCTTTTCCTGCTGACTCCTATCTCTGTGGCTTTGCTCAAGACCCCCCCTTTAGAGATTGGAATCAGGACTCTGAAAAGTCTGAAAGCCTTCTCTGTTGAAGCTCCTCCCTTCTTCCTTCAAACCCAGCTCTGGTATCATCACCTCTTCAGTGAAGTCTTCCCTGATCATTTCTCCCTCTCTTCTCTCTTCCCCACCTCCAAACTGAAAGTGATCTCTTTGGATTCTGATCTCTCAAACTTTTTCTGGAACTCTCTTTTGCCATTATCTCTCTCTTTTGTATTATAATTCTTTATATTAATATCTTTCCCCCATTAAACTATAAGATTCCTAAGATCATGATCCATCTGAGTCATTTTTATCTGTATCCTTAGTGCCTGGCTTAGTGGAATCTTTATTAACTGTTTGTTCAATTGAATTCTTAAGGTGGGGAGAGATCCATGGTAACCTGAGCCTTGGAAACTCTGACCAGAACCATGGTCTCCCATATCAAGGCTTTATCTGACCCAGTCCCCCCTCTCCTGACCCAAGATGCAACACCACCTCAGATAACAAGATGGCCAGTGTCTATTTTAGGCCAATCTGACTAAGTTCATGGCCTGGCTTCATTCTACTTGCTTTATACTGTGCATGATGTGGTAGGCTTTGGCTATTTGCTGTTTTGCTCTTTTATCATCAAAGTACTCCGAGATCCCTGAAATATTAACATAGAGTTGTGGGTTAGCCATATTTGTTTTGGGTGGACCAGAGCCAACATTCCATTGCATAGCCCATCTCTCAGCCTGTGAGGGAGGTGATAGTCTTTCTAGGTCATATACTTGGGACTGGCCAGTGCTAATGAGGAACGTCCCACATGGCTGAAACCATATTCCTTAGGGTCAGGCTTTCTTCAGGGAGCAAATGGGATATGCCATGTTAGCTTCAACAATTCAACAGGTGTTTGCTTAGCCTTGGGCAGTGTGTCCAGTCTTGAGTTAGTTTTGTCTTCCCAGAGGCATTTTGAGGTTAAAGGCAAGGATTGTGCCTCCTACTTCTTCTTTCCCTGTGGGTTGAACATGAGCACGCAGTAGGCATTCAGTGTGTTTTCTGTTGACTTGATTTTAGTCTAGTCACCCTATATATAACTGTAATCTGCTTTCTTTATTACCTTTCTTCTAGTTTTTGAAAGATACAATCAGAATCATGCCTCAAGTTGGAAAAGGCCCCACAGGCTATCTTGTCCAACCTCCTCATTTTACGAATGAGGAAACTGAGGCTCAAGGAGATGGAAGTGACTTGTCCAAGATTGTATAGGAGGTAAATGTTGGAGGTAAGATGTGAAGCCAGGTACTTAGACTCCTGGAACAACGTTCTTTCTATAACCACTCCCTCATACAGGTTGTGTTTGTCCTTTGTCCTCAAAGAGGAGCATGGCATCAGGGAAATGATGATGTGACTTGCAGTTGACTTTGATTTGAGTGAGGGAGGGCTGTGCAAGGTCACCAGCCTCACTTTCCCCTCCAGAGCCATCTGGGTCCAGTGGCCAGATCTTTATCAGGGTAACTGGAGAAGACCCAGGATACAGTGGGAGACCCTGGTCCTTTCAGGCTAAGGCCCTTTCAGGTTCTCACTTAAAGTGAGGTAACACCCATTCAGTGAATAGGCAAATGAGTCAAGGTGTGGTTCATTCCATTGGTTATAGTTCTTCTTTACAACTTAACTATTGTGAAAATATGTTTAGTGTGAAGGAATATGTAGGACCTATATCGGATTGCTGTCTGGGTGGGGAGGGGAGAGGGGAGGGAGGGGGAGAAAATTTGAAACTCAAAAACTTGAGGAACTAAATGTTGTAAACTAAAACTAAAAACAAATAAATTAATTAAAAAAAAGAAATGAGTCAAGTGAGTCCCTTTAATTAGAAAAAAGAAAAAAAAATCAAACTGGAATGGGAAGACCCTCAGACCTGCTGGTCAAAAGAGAAACACTTAGAATTGACATTCACTTTGATTCAGGAGGGCCCGAAATACAGCCCTTAATTAGAGCTTGGGCAGGGACCCTATTGTGGTCCAATCTATGGGTTTCAGAGTAAAATGGGTGAGAAAAGAAGACAGAAAGAAGGAGGGAGGGAAGGAAGGAAGAAAGGAAGGAAGGAAGGAAGGAAGGAAGGAAGGAAAGAAACATGGGAAAGACAGGAAGGCAGAAATCTATCTAGCAAACTGCAAGTTACCTGGGGAGCTTCTGACTATCAAAATTTACCTTCCTTTGGAGAGGAGAAGGAGAGGGAGAGGATGAGCTGAGTTACCTTCAATAGAAAACACAGTAGAAGGAACACTGGACCAAGACTCAGGAAGACCTGGGTTCTTCTGATCCTGGCTTTGTCACCAACTGGACCATATTCAAGCCACTTCCCTTTTTCTGAACCTCAGATTTCCTCCTTGGTAAAACTGAGGGGGTTGGATTAAATGATTTCCAGGGGTCCGCCCAGCTCCAACATTCTGGGGTTCTTTCTCATGATTATGAAGGCAAAGTAGGCCATCTTTTGCTTCATTTCTTACCTAGCCCTTAATCACCAAGTAGGTGTTGTCTTAGACAAACTGAGACCTGGGAAAGACCTTAGCTTACAAAGGCCAAGGTCTCCCACTGCATCCGGGGCCATTGCCGGTGTCTTGATCCATATCTTGCCATTGTACGCTGATGACTGGAAGAAAGAATGAAATTCATGACTTTACACAGCCCTCCCTCACTCGAATCCAGTTCGCTTGCAAGTCAAGACATCCCCCTCATGATGTCACTGATCCTCTTTGAGAATGAAGAACAAACAACAACAAAACCAGACATTGACAACTGTCACCTCAAGAATACTAAGATGTACAATTTTTTGGGAGGGGAGGGGACGGTGAGGAAGGATAAGGCTCTTCTTTTTCATTAGAGGGGGGGAAAACCCCAAGGCTGCCTTAGTGATTTACTGATAGAACAACATCCAGGGCTTAGCTGTCTCAACCTGTGCCTGCCCTGGCTTCAACCTCTATTCTTTACCCATAATATGGGCAGCTTTTATCTTCTGGGATGCTCGGCTCTATAGAGAAAGGCACACTGGATAGGGTTTTGGAGTGCAGATCCTACTTCAGTCACTTACCAGCTGTGACTCTGGGTAAGTCGCTTAACCTCGGCTTGCCTCTGTTTCCCCATCTGTAAAATGGGTACAACCATATTGCCTCCCTCACAGGGTGGTTGTGAGGAGCAAATGAGATAACATATGAAAAGTACTTTGCAAACCTTAAAGTGCCCTGTAAATACTAGCTATAATTATTATTAAAGACACTGGCAAAGCCTTTCATTCAGAGAAATTTGAGGCTCGTGGTTATCATCATCTGTTTCTCTCAGTAGCTTCCTGTTCCTGGAGTTCAGACAGCTTCTTTTCAGTGTCTATTGTTTGTTGTCCTGCTCCTCCTCCTCACCTTTCCATGAAGTGAGGCTGTACTTTGATGACGTCAGAATGTCCCTTGGCCAAGCGTGAGCCTTCTTGACCTTTGATACAATGCCAATTTTAGGAATGATTGTTCTGCTTGAGTGGAGAGAAGAGAACACACTCTCACACATGACTGAAAGAATGTACAATGTCTAACCTACTTTGACTTCTTTAGTGAAGTTTTTTCTTTAACGTTAACAATGGTTCAAAGTTTCTTTTAGAGGCCTGGATATGAGAGGAGATGATATTGTAATGGTTTCATAACTGTTCTGCTTTTAGCTTTCTACTTTCCACATCCTGTCCCTGCTACTCTGTGTGTTAGAGTATTTGCTTGATTGGGGATCAGTTGATGGCTCTCCCTCCGCCCCTCAAAGCGCAGCCTGAATATCTATAAATTAAGGACAGGGTGATGAACTTCGGTTACAAGGGGAGGGAGAGGGAAAGGATCCTGGGCTCTCTACTTCCCCCAACCTGGAGAAGTTAACAAAATTGTAAACAACCCACCAAAGATAGTAGCAAGGCGGCACAATGGATATATTATATCCATTTTGATACATTTGTATCCATCCTTTATATTCCCTAAGTCAGGAAGAGCTGAGTTCAAATGTGACCTCAGACATTTACTAGTTGTGTGACTCTGGACAAGTCATTTAACCTCTGCCCACCTCAGCTTTCTTACCTATAACATGAGAATAATAATGCTACCTACCTCCCAGGATTGTTGTGAGGATAGAATGAGATAATTTTTATAAAATGCTTTGAAAACCTTGATGTACTATATACATGCTAGCTATTATTGGTGTATTCCTAGTACATTTTGGCCTGAGGATTTCTTGGTATAACCCTCATCTTAAAGATGAGGAAGAAACTGAGGCACAGTCCAGGGGGGTGGGGGCATAGCAAGCATCCAACTTTGCCTCCAGCACTACCAGGACCCTTTATTCTTTAGATCCATCATTTCCTGGAAGCCCAAATGAATAAAGCACAGGGACCAAGCTCGGGTTGGAGTAGGAGAGAAGGTGATGGCTGAGAGAGGGAACTGGAGAAGAAATATGTATTGAGAATGATTTAATTTAAAGCATTTCACTTGTACTATACCCCTATCCTGGCAAACCCAGTAGTGACAACTGATTAAACTGTTTGTTGAAGGAGGCCTACAATGAAAATTGAACCTCCTGTCCTTGTTTTCCAAATCAGGAAACGTGAATTGAGAGGAGAAAAAAAATGAGAGAGAGAATGATAGAAAGAAAAGCCTCTCCCTGGTCTGACCTGGAAATCCTTCCACAGATGTTTGTATGCCTGCTGTTCCATTAAGCTCTGGTCTAGGCACTGGGAGGTGATGAAAGAAATAGGTGAGACAGTTCCTGATCTCAGGGATCTTCCTGAAGCTTAGTCTGATTGGCAAAATGGGCTTTTGAAAGGATATGAAAATCACAAAGCATGCAACAACACCCAGCACAGTGCCTGTGCATGTAGCAGACCCAATATACAAGATGTCCCCAAAGTGTTAGTCTTTGTTTGGGACATCCTGTGTTCATAACTCTGCCTAGGTGCTGTGCTAGGAACTGGGATATGAAGAAAAAGCAAAGGAGTCTCTGTTCTCGAGGAGCTCACAGTCTAATGGGGGCGATGGCATGTAAACGAACACGTCCAAACCAGTTTTATATGGGATAAATTAGAGATAATCTACAGAGGAAAGACACTAGCATTAAGGGGGATCAGGAAAGGCTTCTCACAGAAGGTAGGATTTTGGCTGGAGCTTGAAGGAAGCCAGGAGGCACAAATGAGGACAGAGAGTATTCTAGGCATGGGGGACAAACAGCTAGTGAAAATCCCTGGAGTCTGGAGGTGGAGTGTCTTACTAACTTGAACCCAGATCTAAGTGACTCCAAGGGTCAGCTAGGCTGTATTTCCGGAGATCTATGAACTTGGATGGAAAAGAAAATTACATCTTTATTTTTACTAACCTCTAACTTAAACTGAACATTTCTTTCAATTAGGAATTAAAAAACAAAACATTGTCCTGAGGACTTTATAGGCCTCACAACTCTGGATGGTCTTTGACTCATAAGAGGTTAAAAATTCATGGGATAGTCTTAAAGTCTGATTCTGTGATATATACTACCAGAGCTCATTTAGTCAGGGAAAACTTTTGGGGAGGGGGAGGGTTGCTTCTTGAGCAGGGTGAGACAGGACCCTGCTTCACAATGACAGGGGAACCTTCATTCAGAAATACTCCCTCCTTCCACATCCCTTCCACTCTCTGCTCAGTCCCTAGATGTCCCAGAGGAGAGGGTGCTGTGGGGGCTATCTATAGTAACCCTGATTTGAGCAGCTGTCGTCATCAGGTCAGGCAGGGGTATGACCAGTTTTTTGGGGGGCTTTCTTGTCAGAATACCCCAGGCCCCTGTATCTGTCTGTAAATCCTCTCCTTCGCCAGGAGCAGCAGAAGCAGCATTCTGAGCACGTAGCTGGGTTAGCCATGCAGTTCTTAGGGCCTGTCACTCAGATCTGAAGCAGTCTGTTTTTCTCCAGCTCCCCACCACAGCAAAGGAGGATAATCTAACAAAGGACCTTTTCAGGCATAGGGTCTATGAATTAAAAATTCTTAGGGACTTGCTGTCTCCTCTGCGTGTAGGATCTGAGCCTGAGGCATTAGTTGGTGTTGTCCCTTTGGACTAGAGTTAAAGGACCACCAGGAACCTAGGTGCTAAGTACCTGCTAGCATGGTAAGGATATGCTGGCGGTTTGTTAAATTTTTCAGTATGAGCATTTACTCCTTGGAAATCAGCAAATGCTTCAAATCAGGCCTTGATTTATTGTGTTGTTGATTGTCTAGACTTAAGAAAGTGATAGAGAAAATAACAATGAAGATTAAAGTTAAAAGTGTGCCGAGTCTTTTTTGGAAAGCTGATTGTTAGACGTTTATTAGCGTACCTCTGTAGGAGGGAACAAGGGAGTTGTAATGGATTGGGTACTAGACCTGGAGTCAGGAAGGACCTGGGTTCAAATTACCCCTCCCCCCCCCACTTAGTAGCTGCCTGACTAAACAAATCATGTGACCTCTTTGGGCTTCAGTTTCCTTATCTCTAAAATGAAATTGTAAGGGCCCTTCCAGCCCCTAAACCTATGATCCCTTTGAGCCCAGATGCTATATAGCAGCTCTAAATGGGGCCCCATGTGGGTACATTTGTTAGCAGGATCGTGTACTTTAAAATAAACTTTGATCAGCCTGGCACCCTCGGCTTCTCCTGTTGTTTCTTCACCTCGTGTTCACTTGGTTGTGATGTCACAAATGGGATTCTGACAGAGGAAAGGCAAAGGAAGCAGGTTGATGCTGAAACAAAAGGCTAGGCCCATTCATTTTCCCGAAGGTGCCGTTTGCTGTAAGGGGGAAGGGTGGGAGGCGGAAGGCTCTGCCCTCCCCCTTTTACACTTGGACACTTGGCGCAGAAGGTCCTCATTCTTCTGAATTTAATACCTATAGTTGGATTTGTGTGGCTTGGCGACGGAAGGTGCTGCATGTCGTCGGTCTGCCAACAGTCTTTGAGGAAAAACTCCACCACCAAACCAACCTGTACTTTAGGATCCTTGTTTGTGGGCAGCAAACTAGGAAGGAACAACAGCCCTCGGGTTGGAAAGGAGGGCTCAAGCTGTGAGCCCAAGGCTTCTGAAATCACGTGTCATCTGTGCAGCAGCCACACTAGTGTTTTTACATCAGTGAGATCCATGTTTATATATAGGCCATTCAGACGGTATGCCAGCTAGATGTGCCAGTTGCTAAATTTCCACCATCATCCTTTGCCAAGAGCTGTGTATTTTCCAAAGTGCCTGATGTAGAGTTTTCTCTGCTCCCATCTTGAGTTCCCTTGTCACCCCTGTTGCTCAATGCACACTTCAGGCCTTTTGAATGTGTGTGAGAGAGCGTGTTTGAGCTAAAATACTGATACTCAAAATTCATTACCAAGTACTTCCTTATTCCCACCATGTCAGACTATAGTCTTTGCATGCACAGTATAGTTCACATAATGGGAAAAGCATTTTTATTTAATGATTGAATAAATGTAATAGACACCTACTGTGTGCACAGAACTGAGCTGAAGGCGCTGTTGGGCATTTCAGAGAAGTCTAAGATAATTCCCACCTTTCGGGAACTTACCAGATGGAGAAACAATGTGCCTACAGGAAAAGATAATAATATAGGGGAGGTAAATGTGAAAGGACGGGTATAGTCAGATGCTATGGAAAGGTAGGATTTGCCCTGGCTATGTTAAAGGTATTTCACTGAATACTCTGAAAAACAGCTTGGAAGTAATAGATAGAGAGTGGGTGTTGGAATCGGCAAGAGCTCCTCTGACATATATATATTAGCTTTGGGACCTACCGGTAACTTGACCTTTTCATATGCAAGGTGACTCTTAACAGATAAAGGTTCTTAACCTGGGGTTCGTGGACCGCCAAGGGATCTGTGGATAGATTTTGAGGGGTACATGATTAGGGTTTTGAAAAAAAAATTCAATAACTTCAATGTAATTTGGTTTCCTAATCTTATGTATTTTATTTTACACACTTAAATATATTATTCTGAGAAGAGATCTATAGGTTTCACCAGAATACTAAGGGAGTCCAAGACACAAAAAGGTTAAGAACTTCTGTGCTAAGATTATCAATTAGAGGTGAGTAGCCAATTTGCATCTGGGGGGTGGAGTGGGGGAGTTTCCAAATCTGGAGTTCCCCACACAAATGAAATCATAGGGCTGGACTAAGAAGAGAGAAAGAAAAAGAACCTGGGCCTAATTGAGTAAAAATCTACTGCGAGTGTTAGCAAGAAGGGATTTTCTATCCCCACAAAAGCACAAGTCTGGCTCCCACTCACCAGAAAAGAAGTGCCATGGAAATGTTATTTATCATCATCATCATCACCACCACCACCACCACTACCTCCCCTCTGCATGGACAGTTAGTAGGCAGTAAATGCATCGTTCTCTTGAAAATCAGAACATCACTTAATAACCTCATTATCTAGTGTTCGCTTACCCCTCCATTGGGCTTTAGAGTTGCAAGAGATGGTCTACTGTAGTGACTCAACCTTTTTTGTGTCCTGGACCCCTTGGGCAGTCTGGGAAAGCCTATGGACCCCACAGACCTCAGGTGAAGAACCCCTGCCTTAGAGGCACCATGGTATAGTGGATAGAGCCCTAGACTCGGAGTCAGGAAGACCTGAGATCAAATCCTGCTTCAGCCACTTACTAGTTCTAGGAGTCTGGACAAGTCTTTAGCCTTTTGGAGTTTCAGTTTCCTCATCTGTAAAAGGAGATTATGGTATTCAACACAGAGGGTTATTGTCAGTCAGCTAACATTTATTAGGTGCCTACTGTGCACCAGGCACTATGCTAAGTGCTGGGGATACAAAGAAAAGCAAAAAACAGTCCCTGCTGTCAAGGAGCTCACAGTCTAATAAGAGATACAACATACAAACATACAGGGTAAATTGGAGATATTCAACAGAGGGAAGGCACCAGAATTAAGGGGGACTGGGGAAGGCTCCCTGTAGATGGTGGGATTTTAGCTGGGACTTGAAGGAAGCCAGAAGGTGGAGAGGAAGAGGGAGAACATTCCAGGCAAGAGAGACAGCTGGAGAAAATGCCCAGAGTTGGGAGATTGAGTGTCTCATCTGAAGAATACCATGGAGGCCATTGTCACTGGATCAAAGAATATGGGAGTGGGCAGGGGGAGGATTGTTGCTGTTGATGGTTCTTCATTCTTGAAGGGGACCAATGACATCAGGAGGACGATGTCTTGACTTGCTAGGGAATTGGAGTTAAGTGAGGCAGGGCTATGTAGAATCACCAGCCTCACTCTCACCTGCAGAGTCATCAGAGTCCAGTGGCAAGACACTGGTCAGGATGACTAGACATGGCCTGGAATGCAGTGGGAGACCTTGGCCTTTTTAAGCTAAGGTCTTTCCCAGGTCTCAGTTTGTCTGAGGCAACACCCATTCAGTGATTTAAGGCTAAGTATGGAATGAGGCAGAAGATGGCCTACCTTGCCTACTCAAAAGAAAAAATCAGTTTGGGAGGGGAAGATCCTAGCCTTCCCTCTTTTCATTTTCCTTCTACCTTACATGCTCTTACCTCGTCCACCCAGGGTAGCATGTAAGGTATAAGGAAACTGGAGAGGGGAAGGGCTTTAAAAAAGGGCACATGAGACAATATGTGTAAAAAGTACTTGGCAAGGACCTAAAACAATTCCAAAAGACTCGTGATAGAAAATGCCATCCACATCCAGAAAAATAAATGTGGAGTCTGAATGCAGATCGAAACAGACTATTTTCTTTTTTTGTTTTGTTTTGTTTTATGTTTTTCTTTCTCATGGTTACTCCCATTCGTTCTAATTCTTCTATACAACATGACTAATGTGAAAATATGTTTAATAGGAATGTATATGTAGAGCCCATATCAAATTGCAGGCCATCTTGGGGAGGGGGGAGGAAAAGGAGGGGGAGAAAATTTAAACCTTATGGAAGTGAATGTTGAAAACTAAAAATAAATAAATTAACATAAAAAAGTACTTGGCAAACCTAAAAGAGGTACATAAATGTGAACTATTCTTATAACAGTATCTCCAGGTAGTCTGTTATCCATCCTTTATTCTCCCCTCACCAGTCTGCCAAGCTGATATTCCTAAAACAGATTTGACCATGTCACACCCAACCCACTCAGAAATCTGTAGTAGCTCCCTGTTGCCCCTAGGATAAAATCTCTTAGCCTGGCATTTAGAGCTTTCCATATTAGGCTTCCCAGAATTCCTTGGGGTCTTATTTCCCATGACTCCTTCATTCTCCATTCCAAACTGGCCTTCCTCATCTGTGGAATTCCATTTCCCATTTATTTATACCTTTGCCTTGAGGAATCCTGAGCTTACCTCAGAGCATGGCTCAGGTACTGCTACCTACCCAAGACCTTTCCCAGTCTGTAAAATGGGAATTGTAATAGCACCTACCTTATAGGATTGAGGTGACAATCAAAGGAGATAATCAGTATAAAACACTGCAAACTTTAAAGTGCAACATAAATATGTTATTTTTATCTCTTCTGTTAATTGTCTCTTTCCTTTTAAAATTACTTTCCTTGCTGTGGACTCTGTATCTACTTAACCATGTATGTGTTTTATCTGCCCCCAGTAGAATGGACGCTCCTTTTGCACAAGGGCTATGGGATTTTGTCATTGTATCCGTAGTACCTAGCAGCTGTGTAGCACAGTGGATAGAGAACTCCACATCTGAAGTCAGGAAGAGCTGAGTTCAAATCCAGCCTCAGACAGTTACGACTTATGTGACCCTGGACAAGTCACTTAATGCCTCTCTGCCTCAGTTTCCTCAACTGTAAAATGGTGACAATAATAGCCCTACCTTCCAGGGTTTTTGTGAGAATCAAATGAGATAAGATTTGTAAAGCGCTTGGCGTAGTGTTGGACATGTAGGTGCTTAATAAATGCTTGTTCCACTTTACACAGTAACAGCAGTATTGCGAGATGATCAGCTGTGAATGACTTAGCTATTCTCAGCAATACAATAATCCAAGACAACTCTGAAGGACATATGATGAAAAATGCCATCTATCCCCAGAGAAAGAACTGATGCAGTCTGAATACAGATTGAAGCATACTTTTTTTGCTTTATTTTTCCACACATAAGCGTGAACTATTCTTTTACTCTATCTCCAGGTAGTCTATCATTCCATCTTTTATTCTCAGGTACTCTGTTTTCTTTTACAACATGACTAATATGGAAATATGTTTTGCATGACTACACATGTATAACCTATATGAAATTGCTTGCTTTAATGGGTGGGGGAAGGGAGGAAGAGAATTTGGAACTCAGTTTTAAAATTGAGTGTTGAAAATTGTTTTTACATGTAATTGGGGAAAGGTAAAATACTAAATAAAAAATTAAAAACAAAAAAACTATTATTCTCCCCCCTCCCATAAGTGTTGAATTTGTTGAGTTGAACAAATGTTGAAGTTCTTGTGAGAGGTACGGATGTCAATATCCTCAAGGAATTAATAGCCTAATAGAAGACTTCCATGCCCCCACCTTACATAAAGCATTGTGCTAATAAAGAGCATTTGAAAATTATATCGTTAAGATATTATAACTAGACTCTACTGTAACATCATGAGACCGCTCTGTAATGTTTTTTCAACCAATTTTTCAAGTCTTAAATTCAGTGGTCTGTGATCATCTGATCTAATGTTTGTCTTCCCCCATTTACTATGGCCATATTACTCGTGTACATGAACATCATTCTGATGGACCTGACTGACCCCTGTAATACTGTTTTGCCTAATGTGTTTTTGTGGTACCAGTCAACAATGGACATTAAATAACTGTGATACATATAATGTGATGAACGTCACATATTTTGCTACCCTGAGTGGAACAAAATGATAGCTCAGAGGAGGAGAGGCATCCCTTCTACCAGCACATCAAGAGTCTTCTTGGAGAAGGTGGCATTTTGACAGATGGGTTGGTTTATCAACGAGTGAAGCTTTCTGGAAAAAGAGAAGGGAGGCCATTCCCTTTATAGCAAAAGTTGTGAGCAAAGGCCTAGAGACTAGGAGAGGTTACTCATCTTTTTATACACTAGAGTGTCACTAGCTAATTTTAAGTGTTCTGAATTTGCAATTGAGGATTGAGGGTGGGGAAAGAATTTAAGGATTAGGGGTTTTTCTAGTTTGAAAGCTATCATAATGATGTGAAGGTGTTCATCTTGATGACAGGGTGTGGAGCAGGAAGAATCTGTTTCCCTTTGGGAGGCAGGTGTGTCTCCAACGTAAGGGTAGGGTTAGAGGTTTTGGGAAAAGTGTAGGAATGGGGAAAGGGAAGGGGCAGGAGAACTTTGCTGCCTGTAGGTGAGATGGTCTTCCTGTATGTAGCCTTCTTCCCATGTGATTACTTTCCCTTCTTCGTTGGGTTTCCCTCTCTACTTCAGGGACTTTCTCTGTATCCCCATCACTTGTATGTTTCCTTATTTAAGAGCTGTGGATGATCAGGGAAGATTGATGTCTGGCATATCTTCATTTTTTGACCCCAGGGAAAACGTCTTTTCCTTTTGAATGATGAAGATGTGAGATGTGGTGTGCTTCCTCTGTGACCTTATATTTTTTGTTAGATCCTGGGGTAGAGAAGTTTCACAGTACTCTGGGTGCCTTAACCTGGCATTTAAAGCCCTCTACTTATCTGGTTCTGAGGCAGCTATATGCACAATGCATAGGATGCTGGAGTCAGGAAGATCTAAGTTTAAAAACAGCCTCAGGCACTTACTAGCTGTGTGATCCTGGGTAAGTCATTTAACTCTGCCTCAGTTTCCTCATCTGCAAAATGATCTGGAGAGGGAAATGGCAAACCACCCCAGAATCTTTGCCAAGAAAACCCCAAATGGGGTCACAAAGTATCGGACATGACTAATCAACTAAACACCACCACCAACAAAACACGAGTCCAAATCCAGTTCTCTTTGATTGTACCAGAATAGTACTCGGGTCTCCTGACTTGTAGACTAGTATTCTTTTACCAGATCTGGCAGAATGGCCTTCTGGGACCCGGCTCCTAGGCAGACCTCTCAGGACACTGGCATCTGGCTTAAGACCCTTCCATCCCTGGGGATGGGTGTGGGTAGTGGTATTGAGGGAACCTTAGAGCAGTCAGTTTTAGTGTAGACTTTTCCTCTGGAATGTATTAGGTGTTTGATATTGAGTGGGAACAAGGTTGTCTTCCTAGGGCAGGGCAGAGGACCATTCTTGGCTAGGGTAGAAGAAACTTATGTAGATTCTGTTGGGGAGTGTGGTGAAGAAGCCAGCCACATACAGAATACAGGTTTAGGACAAAGGAGCAGGGAATTGCCTGTCCTAGATGAATGAATTATTGGCATCTTGGGTGCTTTTGGAGAAGCCAGGAACTCATGGATTCTGTTAGTATTGTATCTATGTTCATGCTCTCCCTTTCCCTTGGACAAGGGGTGGGCCTGGGGAGCAGAATGAACAAAACAGGTCTATGCTAGAGGAATTAAGAGTTAGGCTTGCAGGATTTTAAAAGATTGTGCATGTGTGTGTGTGTGTGTGTGTGTGTGTGTGTGTGTGTACGTGCACACATGCGCGTGTGCCCAAGGTTTAGTCCATCTTCCACACAGTTAATCAGATGCAAGGATTGGAAAATATCATGCAGAGAAAGATAAAACCAGCTGCTTCAGCCAGCTGGAGCCAGGGATAATGTGATGTCTTTTTAAGGGCTGGATAGATAGGAGTCAAGTTAAGTGCTTAGCTCTTTTTGGAATAGAACATTAGGAATGAATTTATGGTTGGTTCATCAGGGTCCTGAGGGATGGGCCTAGACTTCCTGTTTCCCTTCTTTGAAAAGGATCCTCTGGGAGTCAGGAGATCCAGATTTCAGTCCTGGCTATGCCATTAACTAGCTGTGGGATTTGGAGTGAGACATTTTACTTCTTAGAGCCTCAGTTTCCTCATTACAAATGAGAGGTTGGACCAGATGACCTCTAAAGTTTCCGCTAGCTCATAAAGTTTGATATCAACCTGACTTAATTCAGTAAACATTTATTGATATCTACTATGTGTAAAACACTGTATAAAGTCCTGGGAATACAAAGACAAAAAAAAAAGAAGAAACATTCCCTTCCCTCAAAGAGGAGTGGAGATTTGTTTTGTTGAGGGGGCAGGAGGAATACAATTAATACTTAGATAAAGAAATATCTATGTTTAGTGAAACCTGGGAAGAATTGTATGAACTGATGCAGAGTGAAGTGAGTAGAACCAGGAGAACAATTTATACAGTAACAATAACTTTGTAAATACAAATAACTTGGAAAGACTTAACTCTTATCAAAGCAATGATCAACATGTTTGTAGAGGACTGATGATGAAACATGTTACCTACCTCCCGACCCAGGGTGATGGACTTAGGGCACAGAATGAGGTATATACTTTTGGATACGACACGACAAAACAGGAATTAGTTTCTTTGTCTATGCATATTTCTTAGAAACTTTGGGGGAGTTTTTTTTTAATGAGGAGGGTGAAACTGTAGAGAAAGAAAATTAAGAAAATGGATTTTTGTTCATTGAAAAAAATTTAATTTAATTTTTTAAAAAAAGAAGTAACAGTGTAGGAAGTTTTACTCAGTGAGTTTCCTGATCAGCTTAATGAACTTATCACAAGATGGTTAGCCTGTTAGCCTTTGGGGAATTTGTATTTCCATATAGAGAGTATGGACATACCCCTTGGCATGTCATGGAGGATGGATCTCAGTTATTTTAAATGAACTGATTAACTTGGATCATTTTGGGAGGAGCCATTCCATCTTTTAAGATGGAATTTTCAATTAGACATTTGACTTATTTTCCCCTCCTTCTTCTCTTTCTTTCTCTCTCTATCCACCTCCTCCCCCTTTTTGGAAGACAGACCAGAGTATGGCAGACCTAAGACTGGATCTGGATTGTAGTTGGAGGTTGTACCCCTCATCCCTCCCCACATAAACAGGAACTGCTAATGGTTGCCATGGGGCAGAGACACAGGATGTTCAAGAGGGAAATTCTTAGACTCTAAGTTCCTAATCTTAGACTTGGGGGAAGCAGTGCCTTGTACCAAGGGATTGAAACTGTGGAGAGGGGACCCATGTTGTTTGAGGGGTAGGAGCTCTGCACTCTGGAGGAGAGTAGAGAGTCCCAAACCCCAAGCATCTGGAGAGAGGAAGGGGAATTTCTGGATCAGTCAGTTAATAAACATTTATTAAGGACCTACTTATTATGTGCCAGGCACTATGCCAAGCTCTGGGGATACAAAGAAGGTCAAAAGACACCCTTGGCTCTCAAAGAGCTCACTAATGGGGGAGACAACATGCCTGAATTTAGCCTTCCTAGTAAGAGGAGG
Organism: Trichosurus vulpecula; assembly: GCF_011100635.1. Taxonomy (NCBI): domain Eukaryota; kingdom Metazoa; phylum Chordata; class Mammalia; order Diprotodontia; family Phalangeridae; genus Trichosurus; species Trichosurus vulpecula. The sequence goes on from NC_050573.1 coordinate 529,913,400, forward strand.
ATGTACTATGTAGTGCCATCTTTAGTGCCAAAGAAAAAATATTAACACTGTGTTCTTTGTTTTAAACACAAGTCTGCCATAAACCCATTTTGCATATTTATCATTATTCTAAATCCAGGCATTTGAGAGAAATGTCCGAAAAAATAGCATGGTCCACCCCTGCCTTGGAACACGAGTCTAACACAAGACATTTTGAAGTAACATCTAGGAATCTTGAACAAGGCCAATTTCTCAATATGACAAAACACAGTTACCCAATGTAATGTTAACATTCTACTTGGGAAAGTAGAACTCTAATCACTTAATCTTTTGGGACTGTCCTCGGAGAATCATCCTTCTAAAATTACCCAATCCCTCTTATATCACTCTCTGCAAGGGTTCTCTCCTCTTCCCCCAACTCAAAGCAGGTAATTGAAGTAATCAGGAGATACATTCCTTTACCCAAATCCCTTCAGCAGATTGGGGGAAGAGGGTGCTGCTGGTAGGTGAGTCATTACTCTAATTCCTTCAGGGGATGGAGAATGCCTTGATCTTCACTAGACCTAAGGCATTTCTTCTTCTAAATTTGGTTACCACTGTTAAAGTATCTTCCTAGTCCTTAGCTTTATTTTTACACATTTTCCTTAAAGAAAGCGATGAGGCTTAAACCAGGGGTTTATAACTTGGAATTTTGAATTTCTTTTAAAAATATTTTGCTAACTATATTTCAATATTATTGGTTTTCTTTGTAATCCCATGTATATGAAATATATCATTTTAAAACATTCTTTTGAGAAAGGGACCATAGACTTCACCAGAGGGGTCTGTGACACAAAAAAGCCTAAAAATCCTGAGACTAAGAGAAGGGGGAAAAGGATTTTTAGTGAAGGGCATCGTTTCCCAAGAAGTTTGACTAAGTCATGATGAAGTTTCTCCTCTTCTGGTCTGGAAGGCCTTTTAATTCCCTGGGTGGTTCTAAGCTCTGGAGGACCCAAGGGAAAGTGGGACTTGGCACAGTGGAGGTCACTCTATGGATTGTTATTGGTTATTCTGAGACTTTTATATGAATTCTGTTTTTTCCTGTGGGGTGGAATAAAGGTTGTCCTCTATCAGATAGCATATATGTATCATTCTTTGAATTCATGTGGGAGATTTGGGGACCTGTTTATACATATCTGTGGACACTTACACACAAACTATATTCAAATTATATTTGGAGATTGCTGAGGCACCTTTGGGTGGGGGCAACATGAACTAAAGAGATTTATTTGGTGAGGGGAGAGTTGCCCCCAGTTGAGCCTAGTCCATGTAAGCCCAAAGCTGTGTATGTTGGACTGTGAGTTATACAAAGTAATTTGAAGAGAGAGGGTGGGGAAAGCTTAAAGAATGTTGGAACCTAAATAGAGGTTTAAAATAAGCTAAGTATTCTTTGGTGAATTGGAGGAGGGAGCGCATTCCAGACTCAGTACTGAGATGGGAGATGGTGTGTTTATTTCAGAAAACAACTAGTGGTCAGGTATGGCAGAAATGTAGAGTCTGTGAAGGATAGTGATATAAAACGAAGCTCGAAAGGTAGGTTTATAACCATATTGGAAAGGGTTTTAAATGCCAGGCTGGATAGTTTGTGTATTTTCCTAGAGGCAATAGGGATCCACTAAAGGTTTTTGAGCATGTGAGTGACACAATAAGTTTAATGACTGATTATTCTGTTAGCTGCGTGGAAGATGGATTGGGGAGGGGAGATAGAAGCAGGGAGGCTAATTAGAAGGCTGTTAGAATAGATTGGACAAGTGGTGATGACAGCTATGACTAGGGAGATGGAAAGAAAAGGGAATGAATTAAAGATTTGTCATGGAGGGAGAATCCACAAGACTTGGCAATTGACCAGATGTGGGGATTGAACAAGAGAAAATAAGTGATGCTGAGGTTGCAAGCATGGGAGACTGGAAGGATAATGATGATTTTAACAGGAATTGGAAAGTCTGAAGGCAGGACAGGCTTAGGGAACATGTTGAGTTTGGGATGCTGATGGGATATCAGCAGCGATAAAAACTCACTATATTTTATGGGGATGAAGCAAGGGAGATGACATATAAGAATCATATTTGAGTCAGGTAGGTAGCATAGAGAATAGAGCACTGGGGAGGAGTCAGGAAGGCCTGAGTTCAGATTCAGCCTCAGATCTGAAGAGTTAAGTAACAGCCTAATTGTGTGACTCAGGGCAAGTCACTTAACTGCTGTCTGCCTCTGTTTCTTCAACTGTAAAATGGGGATTATAATAGCACTTACATCACAGGCTTGTTGTGAGGATCAAATGAGATAATATTTATAAAGCTCTTTGCATACTACTTGGCACATAGTAGGAACTTAATTAAGTTCCCTCCCTCCCCCATTCCCAGAGTAGTAGAAAGATTCTCTTACCATATATTTAGAGCTCAAAGGTCATCCAGTTCAAGCCTTTCATTTTATAGATGAGAGGGAAGTGAAACCCAGAGAGGTTAAGTGACTTGTCCAGTGGTGCCATGGTTAGACTGCAGTCCCTGGAGTCAGGAAGACCTGAGTTCAAATCCAGCCTCAGACACTTCCAACTCTGTGACCCTGGGCAAATCACTTAGCCTATGTTTGTCTCAGTTGCCTCATCTGTAAAATGATATCATAATCATAAAATGCTTAAAATTGTCAGACCGAAACTTGAACCAAAGTCCCCTCGCATCAAATCCAGTGCTTTCTCCATTCTACTAAGCAGCATTTCTGTAGGTTTGTATCCTTTTCCTCAGCTTTGAGAAACATCAGAGATCACTAACATGTAACACGATCACAAACCTTCTGACACTTGGGGAACTAGGGGGTGGGGTGGGGAAGCAAAAGAAGAAAGGACTTTTGTGGTTCTTTTGGTCTTAAAATCCTCCTCAGTCATGAGATAGAGGAGGAAGAATGCCATTTCCTCAGACTGACCTTGCTCCTACATCTCTGCCATTGGGCCCCACTTCCTCTAAGACTAAAACATTTTTGACCAGCCAGTCAGTCAATAAATGTCTATTAAGCACCTTCTATGTGCCAGACACTATGCTAAGTGCTGGACTCCAGTGGTAGGCTTTTCTCTCAACTTGAATCTGCCCAGCTTTCATCTATTTTTAAATTTTCCTTTTCTAGGGATAGTGTCAAGATGCATAATAAGACATATGTTTTTGGACATGGCCAATGTGGTAATTGTTTTGCTTACCTATGCATATTTCTTGTGAGGACTTTCCTTCCTTCCTTCCTTCCTTTTTTCTCCCTCTCTTCTTTTTTTTTCCTTCCTTCCTTTCTTTCTAGTGGAGAGGGGAGGGAGAAAGGGGCTAGGGATAGAGTAACTCCCCCCCCCACCCCCTGTTGTAACAATTCAGCTAGCAGCTGCTGTGGGGGTGTAAAACCAACAACAGCCAGCTCACAGAATGCTGCAAGCCCAGGTTTTTTTTGACCTGCTTTACTAAGGAAAGCAACATTAAGGGGTTAACAATCTCAGTTTAATCCAACATACAAATATCATTCACTTAATTCAGGGGAAAAGGCCAGCACCCTGAAATTCAGAGCAAATACAAACAAATTGGGGGATCTAGGTGGTGCAGTGTGTAGAGCACCAGCCCTGGAGTCAGGAGGACCTGAGTTCAAATATGACCTCAAACACTTGACACAATTATTAGCTGTGTGACCTTGGCAAGTCAATTAACCCCAATTGCCTTGCCTTCCCTCTCCAAAAAAAATACAAACAAATTACAAACATACATTTATAAACAGACCAAATACAATTCATAGTTACCAACATCTGAGTTCAGCCGGAGCTTGACAATGGCTGGCTCAGTGTCACGCATCACTACTGCTGCAGCTCAGAGCTCCGAGAAAGAGAAAGCCAACCTCTGGTTTTATATCTTTTTGAGGGTCATATGACCTAAAATTGTCACAAAAATGTGACTTAAACCCACATGGCCTAAAAGCCTCTGATGTCACAAACATGTCATTCAAACCCATGTAAACTAGGCTTTCCCTTGAGGCAAGGAGGTCATCAAAGACTCCTAATTTAATCAAGGAAATAAAGGCCAAACTCTTCAAGGGCACTTGGTTGAATTAAGTGCTAAGATCCCCATTTTGATTGCCAATATTGCCCAGGCCCCCCCCCCCCGCCCCACCCAGGCCTGAGTACAGAAAGATGGAAGGCCAGAAGGAATTGCAGATGACCAGGATAACTTTGAAAGTTACATAGTGAACTCATATGAGGTGTCCCAAAAAGTCTTTATGCAGTTTTAAGGTATTAAGGCTTAAATATCACATTTTCCACTATTTTAAGCCATTAAAGTTTAAAATCGCACAAAGACTTTTGGGATTCCCTGTATACTTGAAAGAAAAGCGAGCTCTACGTAATAGAGATCCTCAGTTTCACACGCTGTCCCCTCCCTCTATGCTATGGTGTATATGAAAATGTTCATTGTATTTGGTATTTCAGTTCAGCATTTTTAAAAGAGGAGGAAAAGGCAGTTGACTCACTACATAAGACCTCTGCTTTGCTCCCAAACTGATCCAAGAGTCAGAGGGAACAACAATGTAAAATTGTAGAAAGAGTACGACATTTAGATTCGGAATCTGAGCTCCATTTGCCATTGTTCTACTTGCTACCTGTATGAACAAGGGTAAATCAGTTAACCTTGCTGGGTCTAGATTTGCTCATCTGTAAAATGGGGGATCAAACTTAATCAGGTGATGGCTTGTGATTCTTGTCTCTTCTAGTTTCTATGATTTTGAATCCCTAAATAGAAGTTTCTCTTCCCCCTCACCAACCATAGCCCCACTCACTTTGCACCAATGGAAAATATTTAAATTGGGAGCCCAAGGTTCCATGTTTCAGGGGGACCTCTCCTGCTCACCTCTCCAAGGAAATTCAATTCACCATTTATCTATCGATAATCAAAAGTTATGTGTGACTACAAAAGGAGTCGGACTAGTCATGTTGCAAGAATTTGATTAATTAACTGTTCGATCCCCTGGATCTGGTACCTTGGAACCCCAGGAATACCAAAAGAGCTGGATCGTTAGGACAATAGATATCAGGCTGAAAGGAACCTTTAAGGTCATGTAGTCTAATCCCCTCATTTTATTTATGTCACAGGTACTGTGCTAGGTGGGCATGCAAAGACAAAAATGAAACCAGCTTTGCCCAAGAGGAGCTTGCAGTCTAGGATGGGCGGGGGAGATGGATGGATGTACGTAACCACATGTACACACACATACACACACACACGTACACAGACAATACTGTCGATACATATAAAATGTACATATGCCTGCACATAGGCATTTATGTACACGTATCTATACATATATATTACACATGTAAAATCAATACAAGATATTTGGGGCATGGCAGGGGAGGTACTTGCATCTGGCAGGATTTGGATTCAAATCTGGCAGAATTTGACTCTAAATCTAAAATTATTTCCGTTGTACTATCTCTGCCTTTCCATTGATGAAACCAACGTCCTGAGTTTGAGTACCCTTATAGAGATTTGCTCTGGCTAGCATCTGCCCAGCTAACTCTTCTTCGGCAGGGAATGATTGCCTCCTTGAATCTTTAGCCTCTCTCTGACCTCTCCTAAACCAGAAGGCGGGGAATGTGTCATTCATTTTTCATCTCTGAATAGAGTACTAGACTGGGAGTCAGAAGCACTGAATTTGAATCCTACCTCAGACACCAACTTAGCTATGTGTTGCTAAGCTGGTCACTTAATGTCTTTTGGCCTTAGTTTCTTCATCTATAAAAACGGGGGTAAGAAAATCACTTGAATCACAAATGTAGGTGAGAATCAAATGAGATAACATGTAAAGCATTATGTAAGCCTTAAAGAACTATATGAATGTTAGTCCTCCTCCTCTTCTTTCTCCTTTTATTCCTCCTCCTCATCTTTCTCCTCTTCTTCCTCCTCTTTCTCCTTCCTCCTCCTCCTCTTCCTTCTTCTTCTTCCTCTTCTTTCTCCTTCTCTTCTTCTTCCTCTTTCTCCTTCTTCCTCCTCTTCTTCTCTTCTTCTTCCTCCTTTTCTTCTTCCTCCTCCTCTTCTTTCTTCTCTTCTTTCTCTTCCTCCTTTTCTTCTTCCTCCTCTTTTTCTTCCTCCTCTTCTTTCTTCTCTTCTTCCTCTTCCTCCTTTTCTGCTTTCTTCTCTTCTTCCTCCTCCTCTTTCTCCTCCTTTTCTTTCTCTACCTTCTCCTTTTTCTCCACTTCCTTCTTTTCCCTCTGCCTCCTCCTCCTTTGCCCCTAGCACCTAATACAGTGAGTGCTGTGCAGAAGGTGGATGCTGAAAGAAACAGTTGTTGAATTGTCCTGGTTCGTGGCCATGATCTGCAGTGAGGGAAACTGGTTTGGGATTGTGGTATTTATGAATTGTCAGGAAGTTGGTTTCAGGGGTGGCATGGCATATGCTGAAAGAACAGTCTAGCATCAGTGTGTGGGAGCCACCATCAACTCTTCTTCCAGTATATCATGAGGCAGGGAGTTCAGATACGTAGGCCTTGTGTCTTCCTGGTAAGTCTATCTCCCTTGGCAGTCACCCAAGTTTCTGCTGGCCTCTGGAGATTTGCTCTCCTTTAAGAAATAATGAATTTAAATGTCTCAGACCCAGCCCCACCCCTCCAGAGCAGCCTCTTAATCTAGGATCTTTGGTCCAGTGATTACTGAAATCAGCATTGTTTGTTTTCTGCCCACCACACTTTTGGGTGGTGTCAGGCCTGGACCACAGCCTATTCTTTCTTCCCAGAGCCAGATGTAGCTAGAGAAATATTGATATGTAAGAGATGGGAGACATCTGATAAGAGGCTTGTGTACTACGAGGTATCTTGGTTTGAGGCTGGCTGGCTGGGACCATAGGAGCCACAGAAACCATTTCTTATGGAATTGATGCCTATGGAACGTTAAGGAAGTGGCTTACGTTATCAAGTTGAAAACAATGGCGGTCCCAGAAAGGCTGTCACTCAAAGGTCCTCTCTCCCCTGTTCCCTGCAGGCTGCTGGCTAGGGCTTCCAGGTTTAGAGTTCCTGTTCTCCTTCCATCCCGGTTTTTGGGTGGGACTCATTTCATCCAACAAGTCTTTGAGCACTTGACGTGCACTCAGCTTTGTCATGCTACAAAGACAAGACTCAGTCCCTACCCTTAAGGAATCTCACTAGGGAGACAAGACACACATGGAATAATAAGCCGACACTATATCATTAAGATTGTAATCAAGAAGGGAAAGATGAGCATGGGTTCTAGAGGAAGCTGAGTGACACAGAAGTGTCGTCGTCGTCGCTCCGTTGTTTCAGTTTTGTCCCTCTTCATGACCCCATGTGTGGTTTTCTTGACAAAGATATTGGAGCGGTTTGCCCATATTCCTTCTCTAGCTCATTTTACAGATGAGGCAAACAGGGTTAAGTGACTTGGCCAGGGTCACACAGCTAGTAAGTGTCTGAGGCTGGAGTTGAACTCAGATCTTCCTGACTCCAAGCCTGGCACTCTATCCACTATGCCACATAGCTGCCCAACAACAGCAACAACAGTGACAGAGGGGTAAAGAACCAATTTCCCCCCAGTGTCACAGTTCTGTTAGACTAGAAGTTCCATGAAAACAAAATTTAGTTTTCTGAATTTTGTATCTTAACTGCTCTTAGCCTTGTGCCCTCTACAAAGTAGGTACGTGGTGAGTGTCTGGTTTAGGTTCAGCCCTCTGTATTGCTCACAGAGTAAGGCAGGTGCTCAATACCTGCTGGTTTGAATGAATAAATATATCCAGCAAGGTGATTTTGGAGGCGGGGGCCAGGGACAGAGGCCGTGGAAGGTTCAGTGATCAGACAAGGCAGGTGAAAGAGAGGAATATCAGCACAAGGAGAAAAACTCCCTCTCTATGTGGCTGAATGGCAGTGATGGGGACTTGCTGGTGCATTGGAGTGACTGGAGGAAAACCCGCTGGACAGAAAGATGGAGACCTTGTGCAGCTAGAGACACTGGGGAGCTGTTGATCTTTGTCAGTTGTCTTAGACTTCTTTGGACAGCTTCTTTCTGGTCTAAAAGCCTTTCTGAAGGATACAGGTTGTTAATGTTGAATGGTTTGGGTGGGGAGGGAGTTGGGGGATAGGGAGGGAGGGAGGGAGAGAGAGAGAGAGAGAGAGAGAAAGAGAGAGAGAGAGAGAGAGAGAGTGAGAAGGAGGGAGGGGGGGAAGGAGGGAAGGAAGGAGAGAGGAGAAGGAGGAGAGAGAGAGGGGCGAGAGGGAGAGAGAGGAGGAGGAGGGGAGAGGGAGATGTAGGAGGGGAGAGAGATGGAGGGAGGGAGAGAGGAGGAGGAGGAAGAGAGGGAGAGAGAGAAGGAGAGAGAGAGAGGGGGGAGGAGGAGGAGAAAATGATTGGGTTGATATTGAGCAGGGGTTGGGGGGTTGGGGGCGAGGAGGTGAGGAACATGCCCACCAGTGGGGTTTGGGTTTATTTTAGAACCCCAGCTTGCCTCAGTCTCATTGTTGCCTTCTCAGGGGGAGAAGATGTGACCCTTGGGTCCGCATTCTGCTGGATGTTTATGGAATGGTCAAACATTAATGCCGTGTGTGTGTGTGTGTGTGTGTGTGTGTGTGTGTGTGTGTGTATGGAAAACATAATCAGATCAATATACTTAGAAAGAATGCCATGTGATATCAGTCATAGCTTTCGATTCTCTGGGCCTCAGTTTCCTTATCTACAAAACAGGGATTGAAAGATAAAACAAAACTAAACACACACTACATATCTTACAGGGTGGTTGTGAGGAGACTAATTTTGTTAACTCTAGAATGTTACATAAGCTTGAGCTGTTATCATTATTTTATATGAAGGCCATGCTCACCACATCCTCTGTGTAGCCCTGGGAGGTGGTGCCTCTGCAGGGTATTTGGGGAGTCTGGGAGAAGTTACAGATGTTAATAGTTTATTTAGCATGTGGGGCGCAGGCATCTCATTCACCTTCCCTGGACTTGTAGATCAACTGAACCACAGATGGAAAATTCCATTCGGTTACAGCACAGATGTTGGTCCAAGTCTCTTCCCTGTTTACAAACGGAATGAGTAAAGGATCAAAAAGGGAGGGGGGAAGGCGGAGTCAGAAGTGGAAGGAAAGGAGCACTGGGTCAGCAGTAATGGAATACGTGGAACTTGTAGATCTTCGGATTTGAAATGAAGACTTTCTGGAGACTGCCATTCTGGGTAGTATGAAGGTTTTCCTCTTGGAAAAGTGCTAAGAATAGATGAGGGCAGCGATAGACCTGCATGAGTAGCATCTCCCTGAGCAGCCTTGGGTGGCTCACCCTGTAGCCACACGGGTAAGTTCAGACAACCCCAGGGAAGAGTCACCACTTTGTGTGCCTCACGAATTCTGAGGGAACTCTTTTTGTACGCTTACAGGTGACAGAAAGAGCAGCTGGGATCCTGTCTGCCTCAACATCCTCATCTACCTCCCAGATTGTTGTGGGGATATAATGAAATCATGTTTGTTCAAAATGAACCTTAACCACAAATAAATGCTATTATTATGGTGATTATTGTCGTTATCCCCAGAAATTGAGTGGCCCCAGCCTAATATAGTATCTCGAATGTAGTTGATGCTCTATACATTTGTAGAATAAATGGTCCCTAGAAAATGTATCCAGATTGCTTTCTGAGAATCCTCTCACCTTGCAGATGGGCAGCAGCAAAGGTGGTACCTCTTATATCCAGGGTAAGACTCCTGATTATGCCTGGCTGCCTCTGCAGCTTGTTCACTGCCTTGGTAGGAGGAAGGTTTGCTGTATATCTTGAGAAATAAGGTGCTATTCCAAGCACTAGTTCTCTAATACATCTTGCCTTTCCCTCTGCTACCATTTACTGTGCACTCTCATTACTGGCCATCTGGGCTACTGCAAAAGTCTCTATTCTTTTCCTCCTTTTCAGACTCCATTCTTCCCTTCATACTGTGGTCAAATGATACTCTTCATTGTCAGTCAACAAGCATTGAATAAGTGCTTGCTATGTACCAGGCATTATGCTAAGCATGGGGGATACAAAGAAAGGCCAAGGCAGTTCTTACCCACAAGGAACTGACACTGTAATGGAAGAGAGAGACAACATCCAAATAATTAGGTCCATACACGATGTCTACAGAGTAGATGGAAGGCAATCTGTGAGGAGGAAGCCCCAGAGCTCTTCACCTAGAGTCTACATATGACCAAGGGATAGATTACAAGGGCTCTGTGAACTCATATGAGGAGAACATTAGACTATATTTCTTTTTCCACCACTTCGTAGTATTTTATTTTTTCTAGTTACATATTAAGATAATTTTGAACATTTACTTTTATAAGATTTTGAATTCTAAATTTTTTTCTCCCTCCCCTTCCCCCATCTCAAGGTGGCATGCAATCTGATATAGGCCACACATGTATAATCCCATTAGACATGTTTCCATGTCAGTCATGTTGTGAAGGAAGAATCAGAACAAGAGGGAAAAACCACGAGAAAGAAAAAAAGAGAGAGAAAATAGCATGCTTCGCTCTGCATTCAGACTCCATAGTTCTTTCTTTGGATGTGGATTGCATTTTCCATTATAAGTCTTTAGGAACTGATTAGACCTTTATTTCATAGTCAATAAACATTTATTAAGAGCCTGCTATTTGCTAGGCAGCCAGCTTGGAATCAGGAAGACTTGAGTTCAAATATGGCCTCAGACACAGTAGCTGTGTGACCCTCTGCAAGTCACTTAACCCTGTTTGCCTCAGTTTCCTCATCTGTAAAATGAGTTGGAGAAGGAAATGGCAAACCACTCCAGTATCTTTGCCAAGAAAACCCCAAACTGGCATTATGAAGGGTTGGACACAACTGAAATGAGTGAACAACAACATTTGCTAGGCACTGTGATAAATACTGAGATTACAAAGAAAGGCAAAAGATAGTTCCTGCCTTCAAGGAGCTCACAATCTTATGGTAGGTGGTAAAAAAAGCTAAAAAGTGGTGGGGTGGGGGTGGGGGTAGAGAAGATACCCAGTACAGGGGGCATGATGAAGTCCAGAGTAGTACAGCTGGCTTGGAAATAATGAAATGGCTGCTGTGGGTGCAGTCCCTAAAGGGAGGAGCTCTCCAATGTCTACCCTCAACCTTCTCCAGTCAGTGGGAGGGAGGGTCCCCATGGGTTTGGGTGGGGGGTTACTGAGAAGGTCTGAGCTTCTGAGGGGACTCATGATGAAATCCAGGAATTCAGTCTGGTGTGAAATGATGAAATGGCTGCCCTGGGCCCCCTCCTTAAATGGAGCATCTAGGAGAGAATCTCAGATTATTTATTGATTTGTGTTTGTCTTAGGGCTCACAGGTAGTTAGTTACAGAATTCAAATGTGAACTCTGGCCCAGAGACCTCAAATCTAGCACTCATTCCCCTCGACCATGCATCTTATCTTTTCCTGCATTCATGCCTTTGCCTGTGCAGTTGCCTATTTATAGAATATGCTTCCTTCTGTCTGACCCCCAAATCATCCCCAGCTCAGATAATACTTTCTTTAAGAAACCTCTCTAGGAAAAAAAAAAAAAAAGAAAAGAAACCTTCCTAGATTTCTGTCAGAAAACCTTTCCTTCCTCTGACCTCACGTAGCATTTTATGTACCCTTCTTATGCTCTCGTTGTGTGCTAAACTAATTTTGTGTATCCTGCTGATCAATCATAAACTACTATTCTTTGGCAGAGACCAGGCCTTCAGTATCTTTGTATATCCCCTAGCATGGTCAACATGTCACGCGTAGCAGGAACTCAGCAGATGGCTATTGAGTGGAGGAATGATGTGGAATGATGTATTTACTGATCTATCGACCGCCTAGGGTTTGAATGGGAGGGGTTATGGTCAGTTAATCAATCAACAATCATTTATTAAGAGACTACCACATTTTAGGAACTATGCTAAACACTAGGGAAGGGTATAAGGGAATGAGCATTTATTAAGCACCTACTGTGGCATAGTTTTGGTCAGCTAATCAATCAATAAGCATCTATTTAAGAGAGTACCATGTTTTAGGAACTATGCTAAGCACTGGGGAAAGGGAACAAACATTTATTAAGTGCCTACAGTGTACCAGGCACTACGCTAAGCGCTTTACAAATATTGTCTCTTTTTGAGCCTCATGACAACCCTGAAAGGTAGAGGCTATTGTTATTCCCATTTTAGAGTTGAGGAAACTGAGGCAAATAGAGTTCAAGTGATTTGCCCAGGGTCACCCAACTAGGAAGTGTGTGAGGCTGGATTTGAACTCAGAACTTCCCCACTTCAGACCCAGTGTTCTATCCACTGTACCACCTAGTTGCCTCTTTGTAACTAGAATTACAAACAGGCAAAAATATGATCCTGGCCCTCAAAGAGCTTACATTCTAATGGGGGTAACAAGATGCAAATAACTATGTACATTATATATATATAAACATATATATGTATATATGTATATGGAGAGAGAGAGACAGAGAGAGAGAGAGAGTGAGTTGGTGGAAAATAATCTTGGAGAGGGGCAGGGCAGTGTGTGAGAGGTGGGTGGGGGTGAGGAGGGGAAAGGAAGACCTGCAAAAGGTGGGATTGATACTGACCCTTGAAGGAAGCTGGAAGGTGAAGGTAAGAATGCGAGAGAGCATTTCAGGCATTGGGGACAGCCAGCCAGTACAAAGACACATAGTCCTTACAGCAAGTAGCCCAGTGCAGCTGGATTGTAGAGGGTATGAGAGGGATAAAATGTAGGAAGATTGAGATGGGAGGAAGGGGCCAGGTTGTGGAGGCATTGAATGCCAACCAGAGGATTTTATATTTGATCCAGGAGATAATAAGGAGTGATTGGAGTTTATGGAGTAGAGGGTGGCATGGTCAGACCTATGCCTTAGAAAAATCACTTTGGCAGCTGAGGGGAGGATTAGAAAGGGGAGACACTTGAGGCAAGAAAATGATTTAGAAGGCTACTTCAATCATCTAGGCAAGAGGCAATGATCGTCCTAGGGTGGTGGCTTGGCTTTATAAGCGGAGATAAGATGATGTATTTGAGAGAGTTTGTGAAGGTAGAAGAGACAATATTTGACAACAGACTGGTTATGTGGGGTGAGCATGAGTGAGGAGTTGAAAATGACACCAATGTTGCTTGTCCGTGTGACTGAGAGAATGGGCCCATTTTGGTGAAAGGGAGAGAACCATTTGGACTTTCAGAGTTGGGGAAAAAACACAAAAGGTAGTGGGAAGTTCTTTGATTTATATAGATAATTAATCAAACTCCTACTATGTACTTAGTCTAATGCTAAACGTAGTGGGGAATTTAGAGAAGTAGAAGGCATAGACACTTCCCTCAAGGAATTTAGAATCCATTTGGAGATATATGGTATATGCTTTGCTGTTGAGTTGTTTCAGTTGTGTACGACTCTCCATGGTCCCCTTTGCAGTTTTCTTGGCAAAGGTCCTGGAGTGGTTTGTCATTTCCTTCTCCAGCTCATTCTACAGATTAGGAAACTGAGGCAAACAGGGTTAAGTGATTTGCCCAGGGTCACATAGCTAGGAAGTGTTTGAGGCTGGATTTGAACTCAGGTCTTCCTGACTCCAGACCTATTGCTGTACCCACTGCACCACCTAGCCATTTGTGTAGGAAACAATAAATTGTTGCAAGGAAATCTAATGAAGTGCCTAACTGAGTGGTAAAAACAGAACCAGGATAAGGGCTTGGGAGAGCAGTGCTTTAACTCAGGGCACATGCTTCCTCTCAATATCAGTCTTAACTCAAACCTAACCTTCTATAGAAGGCCTTTCCTGGTACCTCCAACTACTAGTGCCTTCCCTCTGAGATGACCTTCCATCTGCTCTGTATGTAGCTTGACTGCGCATAGTTGTTTGCATGTTGTCTCCCACGTAAGAATGTGAGCTCCCTTTAAGCAGGGACTGCATTTTTACCTTTTTTTGTATCCCTAGTACTTAGCACAGTACCTGGCATGTAGTAAGCGCTTAATAAATACTTGTTAACAGACACATTAAGTCTTTAATTGATGCTTATTGATTGACTGTACCTTGCTTTGTGCTCTGCTAATCCATACCAACTTTTGACTGTTGCCCCTGAGCTACCATCCCCCACCTTCTACCCCAACCCTTATGGGGGCATAGACTGAATTACCTTGGAAATGGCCTGCCCTGTCTTCCAATGTGACACTACCCCTGGTTGGAATGTTGTTGTTGAGTTGTTCCAGTCATGTCCGACTTTGTGATCCCATTTGGGGTTTTCTTGCCAAAGATATTGGAATGGTTTGCTCTTTCCTTCTCTAGCTCATTTTACAGATGGGGAAACTGAGGTAAACAGAGTGAAGTGACTTGGCCAGGGTCACACAGCTAGGAAGTGTCTGAGGCTGGATTTGAACTCAGGCAGATGAGCCTTCCTGACTCCAGGCCCAGCACGCTCTCTACTTTTCTCCATCCCCAGTTTTTCCTCTTCTTCCTTATCTCAATTTGCTTTAGATATGAGAATTCCCAGTTAGGGCTCTGAGTAATAAATAATAACTCACGTTTACACATTGCTTTAAAATTTGCAAAGTACTTACATATTTTATCTGCTTTGACCTTCACAATAATAGGTGCTACTATTACACCTGTTTTATAGATGGGGAAACTGAGATTGAGAGAGGTTAAGCTAATAGATGACTTTGGTAAGATTTGAACTCAGATGTGACTGAGTTGGGTACCTAGGATAGAAAGACTCACCTTCCTAAGTTCAAATCCAGCCTCAGACATTTATTTTCTAGCTGTGTGACCCTGGGCAAATCACTTAACTCTGCCTCAGTTTCCTCATCTGTAAAATGCTCTGAAGAAGGAAATGACAAACCACTCCAGTATCTTTGCCAAGAAAAGCCCAAATGGGGCCACAAGGAGTCAGACACAACTGAACACTAACAAGTCCACTGAACCACCTAGCTGCCTACAGCTATTATAGACTATTAATGTTAAGGGAGTTCAGAGCAGGGAGATTAATAAGCAGCTGTAGCAGTCTAGGAAGGTTTTGTAAAACAAGTGATCCTTGACTTGGGCCTGGAGTATACATAGAATTCAGATGGACTTTCCAGTCAGGGAGAATTTGTCTGCCAAATGGAGCAGCCCTGTCCTTGGACAGTGAGCAACCTGACTGCCTGGCCCTTGAGGATGATGGAGAATAGAAAAGAGAAAAAAACCACAAGGTCTTAGATCAGAGGTGGCTCTTTGCTCTAGAATGACCCCTGACCTAATTATGATGGGGGCAGCCTTTGCCTGTGATTGTTACCATTGATTCCAGGATGGTTTTGGCTCTCTGTGGGTTGGTGAAGTTTTTTTTTTAACTTTTTTTCTTTTAAAAAATATAATTAATTTTTAGTTTTCAACATTCACTTCCATTAGATTTTGAGTTTTGAATTTTCTTCCCTACCTTCTCCTCCCCCTCCCCAAAATGGTGTGCAATCTGATATAGGCTCTACTTATAGATTCATATTGAACTTATTTTCACACTAGTCATGGTGTAAAGAATTAGAACTAATGGGAGGAACCACAAGAAAGAAGAAACAAAACAAAACAATAAACGAAAAAGGGAGTGAATAGTATGCTTCCATCTGCATTCAGACTCCAAAGTCCTTTCTCTGAACATGGATGGCATTTTCCATCACGAGTCTTTTGGAGTTGTCTTAGATCCTTGTATTGCTGAGAAGAGCCAGGTCTATCAAGGTCAGTCATTGTACAATGTGGCTGTTGCTGTGTACAATGTTCTCTTGTTCTACTCATTTCACTCAGCACTAGTTCATATAAGTCTTTCCAGGATTTTCTGAAGTCTGCCTGCTCATCATTTCTTATAGCAGAATAGTATTCCATTACATTCAGCCATTCGCCAGTTGATGGACATCCCCTCAATGTCCAATTCTTTGCCACCACAAAAAGACCTGCTATAAATATTTTTGTACATGTTGGTCCTTTTCCTGTTTTTATGATCTCTTTGGGATACAGACCTAGAAGTGGTATTGCTGGATCAAAGGGTATGCACATGTTTATAGCCCATGGGCATAGTTCCAGATTGCTTTCCAAAATAGTTGGGTTAGTTCACAACTCCACCAGCAATGCATTAGTGTTCTAATTTTCCCACATCTTCTCTAGTATTTATCATTTTCCTGTTTTGTCATGTTAACCATTCTGATAGGTGTGATGTGGTACCTCAGAGTCATTTCGATTTACATTTCTCTAATCAGTAGTGATTCAGAGCATTTTTTATATGACTTTAGATAGCTTTAATTTCTTCCTTTGAAAACTGCCTGTTCATATCCTTTGACCATCTATCAATTGGGAAATGACTTGGATTCTTATAAATTGGACTCAGTTTTCTATGTATTTTAGAAATGAGGCCTTTGTCAGAGACATCACTGGTTGTAAAAATTGTTTCCCAGGTTTCTGCTTCCCTTCTCATCTCGGTTGCATTGGCTTTGTTTGTGCAGACTCTTTTCAGTTTAATGTAATCAAAATCATCTGTTTTGCATTCCATAATGTTCTTTATCTCTTGTTTGGTCATAAATTCTTCCCTTCTCCGTAGAGCTGATGAGTAAACTGTTCCTTGCTCTCCTAGTTTGCTTATAGTATCAGTCTTTATATCTCAATCATGTACCCGTTTTGACTTTATCTTGGTATAGGGTGTAAGTTGGTCTACGCCTGGTTTCTGCCATACTATTTTCTAGTTTTCCCAGCAGTTTTTGTCAAATAGTGAGTTCTTATCCCAGAAGAGAGTCTTTGGATTTATCAAATAGTAGGTTACTATAGTCATTGACTGTTGTGTCTTCCACACCTACCCTATTCCACTGATCCACCACTCTATTTCTCAGCCAGTACCAAGTAGTTCTGATGATTGCCGCTTTATGATACAATTGATGATCTAGTATGTACAGACCACTTTCCCTTGCATTTCTTTTTCACTAATTCCCTTGATATTCTGGACGTTTTGTTCTTCCAGATGAATTTTGTTATTGCTTTTTCTAGCTCTATAAAATAATTTTTTGGTAGTTTGATTGCTATGGCACTGAATAAGTAATTTAATTTAGGTAGAATTTAATGAGGTTTTTGAAGCAGTCCTGGGCCTGGCCTTTGATTCCAAAGACCGCAGGCCTTTTGAGGAGAGTGCGTGTGGCAGCAGGTTCTTGGTCAGACCCTAGCAAGGTGCAGCCTCCTTTTCATTAAGTAATGAAATCTAATTAGGGATAATTATGAGATCTTGGTTATAGGTGCTGAGCACAACTGGGGTAAGAGCTCTAGGACAATGCTGCTTTCTCACCAAGAGCCAAAATAATGACTGGCGTGATGGCAGCTCCGATCAGTCATCCAGACTTTTGGTGATATTCTCCATCATGACAGTCCGTACAATTTTTTCAGATGGCTCTATTTGTTAGGGAATGAGGCAGCATATTGTAATAGAAAGAACACTGAATTTGGAGTCAGCTCTGGTACCTACATTTAAATCCCACTTCTCGCTATTCATACTACCTTGGGCAAATCCCTTCATCCCTCTAGGTCTCATTTTCCTCATCTGTAAAATGAGGGAGGGGAGCATCTAGGTGGCTCAGTAGATAGTGCACTGGGTTTGGAATGAGGAAGACTCATCTTCCTGAGTTTAAATCTGGCCTCAGACACTTACTAGCTATGTGATTCTGGGCAAGTCATTTAACCCTATTTACCTCAGTTTCCTCATCTGTAAAATGAGCTGGAAAAGAAAGTGGCCACTCCAGTATCTCTGCCAAGAAAACCCCCCAAAATGTCATGAAGAGTTAGACACAACTGACCAACAACAACCACAAAACGAGGGAATTGGACTAGATGCTCTCCAAGGTCCCTTCCAACTCTTCATCTATGCCTTATCGTTGGCACTATATGGGTGTACGTGTGTTGATAATATCCTCCGTCTGTAAACCATTCACTGACCACCTTAGACCCATTTCGTGGAAGGTGGGGAATGAGATCCTGAGAGAAAGAGTGTGTTTTTCCCTGCCAGGTCATGAAGCAATGTTGGCAAAGCTATCCTAATTTCAGCCCAGAGTTCGTTTCATATGACCCACATCTCTGGGCAGGAAATCTATGCAGCTTAAAATAAATCAAGTGACTGAAACCTGTGGTTTCCATATTAGGGAGCCTCAGTTATTCTTTAAGTTTTTCATTTCATTTTCATTTATCACTTTTCCCCCCTTTCCCAGCTTCTGCCAAGCAGCAATTTTAAATGTGTTATTTTTAGTCCCAAGCACAGGTCACAGCTTAGATACTTATTAAAATGAAACCAGTTGTGTTCTTACAAATGCCACTTTGGGGCTTTTGAATGTGTTTTCAAAGGAGGTTTTCTTTGATGACCCCTAGTTCCTGTTGGTTTTTCTTGTCTCACCTTGTGGGGCTTTTTTTTAAATCCTAAGCTCTCTAAATGAAGTCATGGGGAGCTAGCCAGAAAGAAAGCTTTTCTCCTCTTTCTGTGAGCCCCAGTCTGCCTTCTCCTCACAAAGATGGAGGCTGAGCTTGGAAGCGGAGAGAGGTTGGAAGAGAACTGGTACGTGTAGGGACTTTACTGAGGCCTCTATGGGCTTCTCCATCCCTGGAACGTAAACGCTTTGAAAGCAAGGATGACCTCAATTGTATATTTGTATTCTCAAAGCTTGGCACGTAGTAGGTATTGAATAAATTGAGTCACGTCATCTTGATGAGGCGTCACTGACCTTCCCACCCCAGATCTGAACTCTTCTTCTTATCACCCCCTCCCTAGCCCCTATGCCTTTGCTCAGGCTGTGCCTAGGAAAACCACCCTACCTTTGATGAATACTTTGAAACCCGACTGAGACACCATCTCCTTCATGGGAGCTTTCCTGCTCCCCCTGGCTCATAAAGCCCTCACCTCCCTCTACCTCTTACATAGACATCTCTGTTTTGTAACTCTCTAATGTACCAATGTAATATTGTGTCTTATAGTCATGTTTTTGTCTCATTCCTCAGGAACTACATCTTATTTCTACTTTGTATCTCTCTAGGCCAGTACCACAATATGCTGCTCTGCATGCGGTAGACGTTGAAGTTATCTTTTATTGTTTGTTCTTGGGGCTCAGCCTTGAAGAATTCTTCCATCCTTGGAGTTCTCTAGACTGTCTCCCTGAACCTGGAGCTGGGTAGAGGCCAGGAAAATAGGGTGGGGAGAAGTGACTAAATGGTTAGATTGAGAAACTTGGGAGTTGAGACTCTTGCCTGTGGCTAATGCTTATCTCCTTCTGCCTCAGCTTTCTCATCTGAAAGAAGAAGGGTAGAGGGGTAGTTAGCATCATGGAGCTCTATTAATGATTATGATGAGGTTGCTGAGTTCTTTGATGTAGCCTGATGAAAGGCCTTATTAAAATTGCCAAGCATCTTTAATGTTGATTCCCTCAGGTTGTTGACATAGGGGCTAGGCTGGGTTATTCCTCCTCCCTTCTCTACCCCACCCCTTTATCCCTCTATCTGCTCCAGATCCGGGAAGCCTTGGTTGGTAGTAGCAATGACTTCAGTTTTGTTTTGAATTGCCCTCTCCTGTGTTAAGATGGAGGTCTAAAAGTGCCAGACTAATTTCCAGAGGCTCTTGGTGGGGTGAGGTGGAGTGGAGTGGCGGGGAGGAATGACATCTAAGTGTGGAAGAAGGGGAATTGCATTAAGAAACAGAAAACCTAGGTTCAAGGTTTACCACTGCTACTTACTAGCCATATGACTTTGGGCAAGTCACCTTCCTTATCTCAGCACTGCCCTTTCCCATGGGAGGGCACTTTCCTAGGGCAAGAGCACTGAATTTGAATTTTGAAGAACTGGGTTCTGATCTTGACTCTAACCTTAGATAAGTCACTTGATTTCTCTGGGCTTCAGTTTCCTCATCTATAAAGTTCTGGGGTTGGACTAGTTGGTGACCTCTTATGATCCTTCCAGCTTTTATGCTGTCTATGACTTTAATCTTTCATTCCCCTAGCCTAGAATATATTCTGTCCCACCCCATTCCCCAGAATGGTTGAATTCTCTTCATTTCACCATGAAGCCATTTCCTGACTCTCATGCAGTACCCCATGCCCAATTTCTCCCACTTTGTCTGAACTTCTTCATTTTAGTTGTTTGACCTCATAGAGATGGCATATGTGTGTATGTATGTATACACACATACATACATACATACATGTACGTATATATGTTTATATACATGTATACACGTGTGTGTAATTTATATATAATTACACTTTAATGTTATATCTGTATCTATCTATCTTTATCTCCCCTTGTGTATTTCTTGTATCCCATATAGTACCCTGCATATAATAAACACTTTAGAAATCCCATTGAATTGAATCTTTATATTAGGGATGATGTTTATGTTCCCCCTCTGCTGCGCAGAGCTGTTGAGGCACGCTTGTGTACAGGGCTTTATAAAAGTGAGCTATATTAATAAGGGTCTAAAACATCCCCAGCATCTCGTACAATTTGCACATAATAGCTGTTTGGGGGGAGTGGGGGGGGGTAGAAACTGAATTCTCTGTAACTATAATGACCACCAGGCTCAGCCCAGAGAAGAGTGGAGAAAACGTACCTTTCTCTCTTTCTTGTATAGATAGGAGATTATGGGGTGTTGGTGGTGTATGATATTGTGCATATTGTATATATAATATCCCATATTATGGAGCTCCAGTTATTCTTTATTGTGTGGTTGTGTTGGGTGGCTTTGCTGAACTTTTCCTTCCCTCTTTCCTCCCTCTCTTCCTTCCTTCCTTCCTTCCATTTATCCTTCCATTCTTTGTCACAAGGGGTGGCTTGGGCAGAGTGTGTGTGTGTGTGTGTGTGTGTGTGTGTGTGTGTGTGTGTGTGTGTATGTGTGTGTTCAGTGATTTATTCTGGAAATAAGGTGATATAAAAACAAAAGATAATTATAAAAAAGCTAAAAATGGTTGAATTGAACAGATGATAATAATAGTCAACTTCATATAGTGCTTTACAGTTCCCACAGTACTTTACTTTGTCTCACATGGGTCTCACAACAGCTCTGTGAAGTGAGTGCTATACTGTATTCCCATATTACAGATGAAGAAACTGAGGCTCATAGATTGTCATTTCCCAAGGTCATACAACTAGTGAGTGTCTGAGATAAGATTTGGACCAGGTTTTCCTGACTACCAGTTTAATACTCTCTTTGCTATTCAGAGAAGAGACCCTGGGAACACATTTGTTCATGTCTTCCTACTTGGAAGATGCAGAAGTTTACAAGGAGGTCAGAGGAAAGTGACTGACCTCAAAAAACCTAGATATTTATAGAGTACCTCTTGTGTGCCACGTTTTGTGCCAGGCTTTACCTGTGGAGAATGTGAGAGGAGTGGGAATACCTAATATGCCCATAGCAATTATAGACTGCAGGGTGCTTTTGTATTTATTATCCCAACTGGTCCTCACAGCAACCCTGCGAAGGAGACAAAGGCAGGCCTTCCCCCCCCCCATTTTATCAATCAATCAATAAACATTTATTAAGTGCCTACTATGTGTCAGGTGGGTAGCTAGGCAGTAAAGTAGATAAAAGACTGGACTTGGAATCAGGAAGATCTGAGTTCAAATCCAGCCTCGGATGCTAACTGCGTGACCCTGGGCAAGTCACTTAATCCCTATTTTCTTCATTTCCTCATCTGTAAATTGGGGACACCCTGGAGAAGGAAACAGCAAACCACTCCGTTGTCTTTGCCAAGAATTTATCTTTGTCATGAAGAGTTAGATATGACTGAATAAGTGAACAAATGTGCCAGGCACTCTGCTAAGTGTTGAGGATACAAAAAGAGGCAAAAAAAAAACCTTCCCCAAACCAGTCCCTACCCTCAAGGAGCTTACAATCTAAATTTTATGGAAGAGGAAATTGAGACTTAAGTAGCTTGACCCCAAACCACATAGCTTTTAAGTGACTGAGCAAGGATAGAACCTGGACTCGTAACTGCAAATCAAGCTTTCTTGATACTTCTCCAGGAAAGGATGAGGTCCTGCCCTGAAAAAAGCTTAGTGTCCTTGGTAAGGAGTTGGGGGTAGGGACAAAAGGGACCAAAATGAAATAATCAAAGAAAATGGGATACAGTATTTAATGATCTCTTTAAATGGACTGGAAGTTCAGAGAGTCAATGAGAAAATATTTATTTAGTGTCCTCTGTGGACCCAGCGGTGTGCTGGCCAGACAGAAAAGGAAGCCTTGTCAGGAAAGGATTTATAAAAGAGGTTGGACTCCAGACAAGTCAACAAGCACTTATTAAGCACTTACTGCATACCCACCTCCGTGCTAAGCACTGGGTGTCCAAAGAAAGGCAAAAGCATGTGCCTGTTCAAGGAGATCAGAGTCTAATGGGGGAGGCAACATGTAAACAACTATGAACAAAAAAAGATAGATCCTGAACAGCCGACTGGGTGTCACGAAGGTCTCCTCTGAGATAGGGGAGAGGCAGAATGTTGTCCTTCTGAGATAATTCCATGAAGTAGATGCTACTATTATCCCCATTTTCCAGATGACGAGACTGAAGCTATGAAAAGTTAGGTAACTTGCCTAGGTTCATCTAGCTAGTAAGTGTCCGAGGCAGGATTTGAACCCAGTCCTTCAGGGCTCCAAGTACAGTGTTCTGTTAAACGTAATATGCACTTGTATATTGCCTTGTATACTGCGCTTGTATATACTGTTGTACATAATAGAACTTCACGATTTCAAATGTGATCCTTTTTTCTGTTTTTTTAAAATATTGAAAAATTCACATTTGTTATTAGTTAAGTTCATAATAAAAGACAAATAAAGTGAACTACATGGTCTTTTCCAGCTTTAACCTTTTCTGGGCTTTGGGTTGAATGTGTTGTTTATGTTTTTATTCTCCTTGACACCCCCAGGCTTGGACAGGCTTCAGTCCTTCAGGCTCTTCTCCTCACTAGGATTTTTACCAGGTTGAAAGAGATCTGCTGCATCTTAGATGGATGAGAAACCAAAGTTTCAGCCAGGTACCCAAGGTTCCATCTTCCTGAGACTCCCTTGGCATTTATTAAGCAGGCAGAAACAGCAATGACATAGTCCCCCTCTCAAGAAGCTCACGTTCATTGGGGGAGGTCACCTGTACTGTAACTCCCTCCCGCCTGCTGCTAACCTGTGCTGAATCTACATGAGGAGAGGGAGTTTCCACACTGGGCATTCCCTACATTAATGAAATCATGACTTTCAATGAAAAATAGACACCATCCACATAGGTATCATCAAATTCAAGCCACACCTATTGTTTAGGAAGATCACTATGGCAGCCATTTGGGGGATGGGTCATCGCCATCAGTCCTCTGAAAGCAGGGGCAATGATACCCTTCCTAAGCTGGGCTCACAGTGCCTATAGCTAGATGGTAAGCTGAGGTGTGAGGGAGATTTTTTCCTTTCCACAAGGCCCCTGGAGGCCCTGTAGGAAACAGCAATGTCTCCTGCCCGCTGGGAGTGAGGGAAACAGGCTAAGCAGACTTCATTTTCCCCACCAAAGGTGTCACAGATTTCCCTGGCCAGCAGCAGTCAACATTTAAGCCAGTGTCCTTCACTTCCCTATCCACAGAGTGGGCTTCAGTGGGCCAGAGGTGGGGAACCACAAAATAAGCCCTTTCTGGGGAGGAATACAGGAATGGCCCTGATTGTGTTTCTTCCACCCACCTTTCTCCCTCCCCCTCACACACCTCATTGAGATTGCTTGTTGCTATGCAGCTGTAAAATCAGGCAGCCAATCATGGGCTGGAAGACAGAGACAGGGAGACAGGCAGCTTCAGGGCAGCTCAGAGATGCCTGGGTGTCCAGTTGGAATATAGGGATCATGGACTCCTAGAATGTCAGAGCTAGAAGGGACCTCAGAGATCATCTAGTTTAGGCCCCTCAGAAAGGCAGACCCTGAGAGAGGCCTGCTCAGGGCCACGTGACAATTAGTGACAGAGCTCGGACTGGAATCTGGGACTCCTGAGATTTTCTGGTCCCTTCTGTTTCTATAACATCCCTTTTCCCTAATGTTGTCTTCTGGCAGCCTCATTTTCCAATCTGGTTTGCTAGTTGGTTCTGTTTGTTTATTTATCTGTCTTTCTATCTATCTATCTGTCTGTCTGTCTTGTCTGTCTTTCTGTCTATCTATCTATCTATCTATCTATCTATCTATCTATCTATCTATCTATCTACTTATTTTTAAGGCACTGCCCAGTCAATTAGAATTATTCTCATTGTTGAGATCCCCAACTGCATTTCAGACATCTTGAACTGGATGTCCAGTAGACATCTGAAACTCAGTATGTCCAAAACAGAACTCATTATCTTTCCCCCCAAACCCTCCCCCCACCCACCTCCTACCTTCCCTATTACTGTACAGGGCAACATCCTCCTCCCTGTCCCTCAGGCTCATCCTGGACTCCTCACTCTCCTTTACCCCCTACATCCAAGCTATTGACAAGACTTGTCTATTTCATCTTTGCACCATCTCCTGAAAACGTCACCTTCTCTCCTCTGACACTGCCACTATTTTGGTGCAGGTCCTCATCACCTCACTCTATTTCTGCAATAGCCTACCTCAAGTCCTTTCCCACCCCAATCCATCCTCCATTCAGCCACTAAAGTGATTTTCCTAAAACACATGTCTGATCATGTAACCTCCCTTACTCAGTGAGTTCCAGTAGCTTTCTGTTGCCTCCAGGAGCAAATACAGAATGCTCTGTTTGGCATTCAAAGTCCTTCATAACCTGGTACCTTTCAGCCTCTCCAGCTTTCTTACACCTTACTCCCCAACATGTACTCTTCAATCTAGTGACATTGGTCTCCTGGCTGTTCCACAAAGAAGACCTTCCATCTCTTTGCTCCAGATATTCTCTCTGGTTACCTCCCATGCCTCTAATATTCTCCCTGCTCTACTCTGACTACTAACCTCCTTGGCTTTCTTTGTGGCTGTTTTGTCCTTCGTTCTTGAAGAGGACCATGGCATCAGGGAAATGATGACATGACTTGCAGTTGACTTGGATTTGAGTGAGAGAGGGCTGTGCAAGGTCACCAGCCTCACTTTCTCCTCCAGAGCCATTCAATGAATAGGCCTCTTAAGAAGTGAAGGATGGCCCCTTTAATTAGAAAAAAAGAAAAAATCAAACTGGGAGGGGAAGACCCTCAGGGTTGCTATTCCAAAGAGAAATAGTTACCACTGACATTCACTCTAAGCCATGGGGGCCCAAAAGACAGTCAGGAAGTGGAGCTTGGGCAGGACCTATTGTGGTCCAATCTCTGAGTTTCAGAGTGAAAAGGAAGGAAGGAAGGAAGGAAAGAAGGAAGGAAGGAAGAAAGGAAGGAAGGAATCTAGCCAGTAGTAAACCCCAAGTTAAGTGGGCACCTTCTGGCCATCAAAATTTACCTTCCTTTGGAGAGGGAGAGCAGAGTTACTCAACTAGCTGGGTCCTCTTTCAGGCAATTCATCTACTCACGGGTTGTGTTTGTCCTTTGTTTTCGAAGAGGACCATGACATCAGGGAAATGATGACATGACTGGCAGTTGACTTGGATTTGAGTGAGGGAGGGCTGTGCAAGGTCACCAGCCTCACTTTCTCCTCCAGAGCCATCTGAGTCCAGTGACCAGATATTCATCAGGATGAGTGGAGATGACCCAGCATGCAATGGAAGACCCTGGCCCTGTTAGGCTAAGGCCTTTTCATGTACTCACTTAGAGTGAGGTAACACCCATTCAGTGAATAGGGCTCTTAAGAAGTGAGTCAAGGGATGGCCCCTTTAATTAGAAAAAAAGAAAAAAAAAGTCCCAACTAAAATCCCACCTTCTATAGGAAGTCTTCTCCAACCCTTTAATTCCAGGGCCTTCCCTCTGTTAATTATTTCCTATTTATCCCGTATGTAGCTAGCTTTGTATATCTTTGTTTGCAAGTCTCCCCCGTTAGATTATAAGCTCCTTGAAGGTAGGGACTGTCTTTTGCCCCTTTTTGTATCCCCAGAGCTTAGCGCAGTGCTTGGCACCGTGTAGATTATTAACCAACGTTGATTGAATTGAATTGTCACACCTAGAGTTTTTATCAAGGGCAGGGGCTCTTAACTTCTATGTCACAGACCCCTTACACAGTCTGGTGAAGCCTATGGACCACATCTCAAAATTGTGTTTTTAAGTGCATAAAATAAAATACGTAAGCTTACAAACGAAACCGATTATATTGGGGAGGGGATACTTTTTTTTTACTTGACCTATAATTTTGTTTTTCTGGAAACTCGAGGTGAGGAAGCTCCTTCTACCAATGCAGGTTGGCACCTGCTCTGCAGCTTAGTCTTAAGAGAGTTGCCTGAGAGCAATGAGAGGCTGAACAATTTGCCCAAGGTCGCACAGCCAGTGTGTGTCAGAGCTGGCACTTGAACCCAGGTTTTCCTGACTCCAAGGCCAGCTATCTATCCATTAGGCCACATTGCCTCTCAACCTTGAATATAGCCATTTATAAAATCATATAATAATGATAATAGTTAACATTTATATAGCTCTTTGAGGTTTGCAGAGTGCTTTATAAATGTCTCATTTTGTTCTCACAGCTACCCTGAAAAGTAGATATTATTATTACCCCCATTTTAAAGCTGGGAAAACTGAGGTAGATAGCAGTTAAATGACTTTCCCAGGGTTGCACAGGAAGTAAGGATTCTGTGGCAGGATTTGAATTCAGATCTTCCTGACTTCAGGTCCAGCATGCTATCTACCACGCCACCTCATTGAGTCAGACGTAGAATGTTAGAGATGGAAAAGATTTTGAGATAATTTAGATGCCCCAACCCTTTCATTTTGCAGATTACTAATGTCTTACTCATGTTAATGTGGTGCTGTAAACTGTAAATACTCTCCTTGCAGTTATTATCAGCCCCTTCACACACACACACACACACACACACACACACACACACACACATTTTATCAATAAGAAAACTATGGCTGTGATTTAACCAAGGTCCTGCTGCCAGTAAGTATCAGGGCTGGGACTTGAACTCAGGTCTTACTCCATGTTAGATGGCATATACTCCACCCAGCTGCCTCCAGAAGTGGAGATTTGTCCAAATTCACAAATGAACCTTCCTCTGCTGGTAATCTACCTCATCCCTCTTCGTTGTGTACGTTCTCACAATCAACTCCTAGTCTGTTTCTCTGGACAGTGTTAGACAACATAGCGCTGATATCCTCAACGCCTAGCAAAATACCTGACACATAGTGGGTGGTTAATAAGGAAGCCCACAACCCATCTCCAAACCTCTTTTTATTTTCTCCTCTTCACTTCCAAGACGGCAAGGACCCAAGTGACTGATTTGGAGCTTGCTTCTGTTTTCTCTGTCCAGCTTCTGATGGAAGTATTGATGGACAGTAACCTGTTCGTTGATAGTTGGGCTGAAGGAATACAAAAGGGGAGACACAATGGTCATTCACCAAGTAGGAAAGAAGATGGCGAAAAACCGAGGCAGAGCTAATAGAAAAATAAAGATTCTGCCTAACTGCAGCTGAGAAGGAGTCATAGTACCTTTGAGATCACCTGACAAACCTGCCCTAGGTTTGGGCTAATTCCTGTGGTCCAGCTGCCTAGCAAATTCTCTTCCAGCCAAACAGCCGGCCCTTTCTCTTAGAGCCCTTCTCTGGCCCCCGGTTGCCTGATCTTCTGTCCTTTGCTGGCCTCCAGGTCCAATCTGAAGTGTCTGCTGGTTGAATTGACTTTTAGCCTGCAGGCTGCAGAGTGCATGGTCAGTGATTCCCAGAGCTCTGTGGACCAGGACCAGCTACATCTGCATCTCTCCTCATGGTGGATTTGAAGGGGCATTCCTTTTAGAGTTGGTGAGCTCAGATACTGGCTTTGACACTTCCTTCAGCATGACCCTTGATTTCTCTGTGCCCCGGTGCCCACTGCCCTCTGTAACAAAGGAATAATACTTTCCTAACCTACCTCTTGGAGTTGTGACGAAAGTTCTTTGGAAATTTTAAAGCCACATTGACACATAAGTTGTTATATCTGTTTGGGACATCTCCAGACAAACAGGGAGGAGTGGCACGGTGGAAAGGGGCCTGGATTTGGTATTAGATGGCCTGGTTTTGAGTCCTGACTCTGACACTAACTGTGTGACCTTGGGTAAATCACTAAACCTCCTGGAGCCTCAATTCCTTATCTGTAAAATGAGGTCCCTTGGAGCTGTGGATCTTTGATCCTTATTCCTACGCCGATCAACACCTGGCCTGGTCAGGTTTCTTCTTTCTTTCTCTTTGCCCTTTCTGACTTCGGGAGGCTATTACTCCCTGGAAAGGTAGAGATGGTGGGAAGCTTAGCATTTGGTGCAATCGGCCAACACAAAACACCTCAGTTCTTGTCTCAACACCTTCAAATGTGCTGTCCTTACGTCTGGAATGCAGTTTCCTGACTGCTACATTTTAGAATATGGTTTCCTTCAAAGCTCAGTTTGAGTGCCACCTTCTGTGTGAAGCCTTTCCTGATTCCCTTCGCTGCTACTATCCATTTACTTTATATATATTTATATACGTATACATCGTATTTCCCTCTCTTCCTTCCGGAATAAAAGCTCCTTATGTATTTTATCTTAGTTTCCATTTCCTCAGGGCCTGACACATAGTAGGTACTTAATAAATACTGTTATTTGCCTTGAGTTTTGAGCTGATGCCAAGACAGACGTCACCATCCAGTTTAGAATTCAATGTAGTATAATTTATCTAGGACCTTCTGTGTATAGAGCACTGTGTATAGAGCTCATCGATCTAAGGTGATGATACATTTAGATTTGCACAGTCCCTGCCTACCTGGAGCTTACAGTCTAAGAGACTTTAGAAAATGTTAAGTTCAGCTTCCTTGTTTTAAAGATGAGGATGCTGAAGGTCAGAGAGATTAGAGTCACATAGTTAACTATGAGCACTTTACTTCTGTCACCTTATTTCATCCTCTCAGAGGTGCTATCATTATTCACAATTTGCAAAGGAGGAAACTGTGGCTGAGAAGGGTTAAGTGACTTGCCCAGGGTCACGTAGGTAGTAAATATCTGAGGCAGGATTGGAACTCAGATCAAACTCAGTCCAAGTCTATTCGTTGATAGTAGAAATGGGACTAGAACCTGAGTCTCTTGAATCACCACTACTCATTGTTCTTTCCCCTCCATCATGGCCCATCTCATGTTGCCGTGTAGGGGTACTCCCATCTGCAGAAACCACCTTCTCTGCTTCTTCTGCCTTCTCTGTTCTATTCACTGTAATAGAACTGGCCTGAGAGTGAAAGGATCTGAGTTCAGATACCACTTCGGGCGTTTATAGCCTTCCTGACCTTTAGCAATTCACTTAATCTCACCAGGTCTCAGTTTTCTTATTCCTAAAATGAAGGGGGTGGACTAGGCGGTCTCTGAGATTCCCTCTAGCCTTAGGGTACCTAGTACCCTTCCAAGAGGGAAACCTGGGTCTAAAAAGTAACAAATAATAAATACATAATATTTATTTTTAATTTGTTTATATTTTATATATGATATATAATTTATTATATTTAATAATATTATTTAGACATGGGTCTAATTACAATACTTAGCATTTATATAACCCTTTAAGGTTTGCAGAGCATTTTATATAGGGTATCTCATTTCATCTCCTCAAAGGGGCTATTATTATTATTGCCATTTTACAAATGGGGAAACTGAGGCAGAGAAGGATTAAGTGACTTGCCCAGGGATACATAGCTAGTAAATATCTGAGGCAGGATTTGAACTCCAATCAAACTAACTCCCAAGTCCATTGCTTTAGTAAATAACTGAGGCAGGATTTGAACTCCGATCAAACTAACTCCCAAGTCCATTTACTCATTACAACACCTGGCAACCTTGACTTTAGTCCTCTATGGAATAGGCCTATATACTGTGCAGTTCGGTGGTAAGAGCCCTGAGAGTGTGGGGTGGTCAGGAGACTTGAATTCTAATCACAATTCTACCATTAGAATTCTACCCTGGGTAACTTCTTTGGGCCTCACTTTCTTCTGTCCATAAAAATGGGAGTGCTGTCTGCCCTACTACCCTCATCACACAGGCTAGATAATGTATCTGTTTGAGAAGCGTGTAAGTGCTGGATGAGGGTAAGGAATTGTTTTTATCCTTGGGAAGGAACTTCTGCGAGGGAGCGTGGTGTTCTTGGATTGGTGGAGAGAAGCAGTTAGTGGCATTTCTACCCTTTCTTCTCCCCACCCCCACCTCCACCCCCCTAAACACAGGCCTTGGCCCAGACTGTGGTGGGTCTTGCCCCCTGCCTTTGATTGTTTTTTGATCTTTCTGCTTGCTGTAGGTTCCAGGCAGCTGGGAAAAATTGTTCTGGTTTTATAACTGAAGTATCAGCAATCACTGTCTCCCCACTGGATGAGGAGGAGGTTATCCGATTGTCCTGGGGGGTGGAGCGGGGGAAGTATGATGGGACTGTGATAAAGGTAGGAGTGCATGGGTGGGAAAAGAGGGATGAGGTGGTATGAGAAGGGGATAGAGAATTCTCTAGGCTTCTCCTTCCTGTTAAAACCTTTGTGTTCCGTTGATTTCATTCTGGCTATCCAAATTCCTCCCTGTGAGGAGAAAATTCAGCTTTCACTTTACTGTATGTATTCAGGGGCTGAACCAGGAGGTCTTAGATTGAAGGTAGGACTAAGTTCCTTAGCCCCTCATGGGCATATGGTACCATGGAAAGAACACTGGTTCTGGAGTTTCAGAGGATCAAATCTCGTGTCAGACACTTAGTACCTGTGTGACTTTGGATGAGTCTTTTCACTTCTTCACTCGGTTTCCCTTATTATAAAATCAGGAGATTGGATTTAGATGGCTTTTAAGGTTCCTTCCAGTTCCGATTCTCTATTCCTATGATCATTCTGTTATTCTAGGATTACTTGCAATTGTTTCAGAACCTAGCCTTGGTGGAGTTCACACTTGCCACATCTGCTTTCCTTTAAACATTTTTTGTGGGTTGGAGGGGGAGGGAACAGTAGGGAGCAGTGTCACATTAGGTCTCATTCAGACATGGGGATGTGGGAGCTTCTTTGCCATGCTACATCTCTTATCTTCACAGCACACTTTTTTTCTTTCTCTTGGGGCCATCATCTTAGCTTGCTTGCTTCCCTCCTCTCAGTCTCAACAGAAGTTCCCATAGTTGCCTTACTGAGCTTAATGTCTCTGCCATCAGGGATTCCCTCTCTTACGGCATAGTGCTGACCCAGAACTCCTCTAGGATCTTGGCACCTGTGTCTTAGAGGTGTTGTCTTGTTCTTTGTAACACCCTGGGGAAGGAACGTACGTTGGCAGACAAGGCTTGGCTCTTTTTCCATAGGAGGAAAAACTGAGGAACTGGGGAGATTCTGTGACTCACTTGTCCCTCTGGAGTGTAATGGAATAAGGAATGGATCCCTGGGCTTTTGTCTAGTATTCTTTCCATTGGGGCAGTGGTGTATAATATTTTTTAACCCTGCGATAAATCTGTGAATACCACCCTGCTCTCCTTGATCTAGCCATGTAGTGATCATTTATCTATCCATATCCCTAGCCATAGGTCTCGGTCTCTCTCTCTCTCTCTCTCTCTCTCTCTCTCTCTCTCTCTCTCTCTCTCTCTCCCTCTCTCTCCCCTCTCTCCCTCTCCCTCTCCCCCCCCCCCCGTGTCTGTGTGTAAATGCCTGATAGCTCTTTATACCTAGGAGAGGAGAGAAGCTGTTAATGGGGTATGTTGTTGTTCAGTCGTTTTCAGTTGCGTCTGACTCTTCATGACCCCATTTGGAGTTTTCTTGGCAAAGATACCAGAGTGGTTTGCTATTTCCTTCTCTAGCTCATTTGACAGATGAGGAAACTGAGGCAAACAGGGTTAAGTGACTTGCCCAGGATCATCCAGCTTAGTAAGTGTCTGAGGCCAGATTTGAACTCGAGAAGATGAGTCTTCCTGACTCCAGGCCTGGTACTCTATCTACCTTGCCTCCTAGCTGCCCCATGTAGAATTTAGTAGGTGGCTATTAAATGATCAATGACTGTTATTATGTCTGATAGAACCCTCCTTTTATAAATTGAAAAAATGATACTTAGCATTGTTAAATAACTTGCACATGGTCATTCCACTAGTATGTTGGAGCTGAGACTCAAACCTATGCCTCCTGAATCCAAAATCAACATTTCTACCATTATACCATGAACTCCAGTGGGAAAACAGTACTTTAGATTCTTCAGTTCTAGAGGCTGATATTGAATACTAGGATAATATGGACAGAGGGAGAGGAGACATCATGTCTGCTCGTTCCTAAATAAATCCCCTGAAGATCACCAGGGCATCACTTAGGTGGGGCAGTCTGCCTCCAGACTGACCTCGCCTTATCTCCCTCCACCCTCCCCCCACCACTTGTTTCTACTTGTTGGTCAAATCCCCCTCCTCTTGGGGCCCTGAGAAGTTTGATTCCTTAAGTGGAGGCTCCAACATCAGCTCCTCAGCAGTGGCCTCCTCCCGGCCCCATAGTCATCCATGACCCTGACTTGTGAAGAA
Organism: Trichosurus vulpecula; assembly: GCF_011100635.1. Taxonomy (NCBI): domain Eukaryota; kingdom Metazoa; phylum Chordata; class Mammalia; order Diprotodontia; family Phalangeridae; genus Trichosurus; species Trichosurus vulpecula. The sequence goes on from NC_050573.1 coordinate 529,945,951, forward strand.
TGAATGCCTATAGGGAAACTTATCTATTCAGCATTCAGGAAATTTCTCCAATCATTCTTCCCTCTGAGTGAGGAAGCAAAATCTTTCTTTTAGTGACTTCAAATCAGCAAGTATTACTAGGCACTGTGAGGGGTGTATAAGAGAAATAGATGACAATTCCTCCCTGGAGATGAGGTTCTTAACCTGAGCTAGATTTCAGGGGGACCATGAGCCTGGAAGGGGGGAAAACTACATCTTTATTTCAGTTTAATGTCTTTCCTTTGGAATCATGTATGTTTTATTAAGGGAATTTAAAAATATTATTCTGAGAAAGGGATCCTGTGCTTCGCCAGTCTGCCAAGAGGGCCCATGACACCCATGACACAAAAAAGGCTAAGAACCCCTGGGCTGGATGCACAGTCCAGCTGGAGAGACAAAAATCATTTACCTGAAATAGAAAACAAAACAATGCATAACTGAGTGATAAAATATATGGTGTGATGCTGTCAGCAGCCAGGAAGGTATTCAGTTTGAGCTGCAGTAATCAGAGAGGGCTTCCTGGAGGAAGTGGGCCTTAAGTTGGCTGTCGAAGGATCCCATTCCTCTTTTTGTCCACCCTTAGTTCTGTCCTTCGTCTCCCTGCATACACAGTTAAACCCAAGTCTGTGATTGTGGTGTGGTGGACAGAATGCTGGATTTTGAGTTCCAATGATCCATTCTAATGCTTTCCACTGCCCCTTATTATCTGAGTGATGAGTCACTTAACCTTTTTAGGCCTCAGTTTTTCTATCTGTAAAATGAGGTCACTGGACTAGATGATCTCAGAAATCTTCTTTTGGCTCCAGTTCAAATCCCTTGACCAACTGATGCCTCAGGAAAATTCATTTTCTCAAAACAACAACAAAATTTGCGTGAATTGATAGGGTGAAATGAGCAGAACTAAGAAAGCCATTTATGTATCAGCAAAAACACTGCAAAGACAAACAACTTAGGAAAACTTAACAACTCTGGTTAATGCAATAACTAACCATTATTCCAGAGGACCAGTGATGAAGCACGCTGCCTACCTTGTGACAGAGAAGTCATGGACTCAGGGTATAGAATGAGACATACGTACATGCATGAATGCATACATACATACATGTGTTTGTATACGCATACATATATGTATATATTTGATTCAGCCAATGTGGAAATTTGTTTTGACTATGCTTATTTGTTACAAGATTTTTGTTTTTGTTTTTTCCTAATGGGAGTGAAGAAGAAAGCAAGAGAAAAAATAGATTTTGTTAATGAGAAAAATATAAAAGAAAATAAAGAGTAAATTCATCTTCTCTCCTCAGCCATAGAACCAGACATTCCAAGCTAGCAAGACCCTTATGGGTTATTGAGTACAATTCTTATTTTATAGGTGAGGAAACTGAGGCTTGCTGTTAAGTGACTTTCTCAGGTCAACCCAGCTAGTAAGCCTAAGGTAGTTCAAATCCAAGTCTTCCTCATTCCAAGTCCAGAACTCTAATAATAATGATAAATATGGCTAATATTTATATAATGCTTTAAGAAGGTTTGCAAAACCCTTTCCATGTGGTCAGTGGTAGGATTCAGCCGATTTGGTAGAACCGGTACCTAATTTTAGGTTTAGTTCCACAAACTGGTTGTTAGCAGGGGAGGGGCCTATGCTCGCCGTGTCAGCAGCAGGGGTGGTGCCACAGAACTGGTTGTTAATTCATTTGAATCCCACCACTGCAAGTGGTCCTTGTAACACTGTGGGGTAAGAGCTATTATTACCCCCATTTTCCAGATGATGAAACTGAAGCAGAGAAAGGTTAAGGGACACACTCAGGGTCACACAGCTAGTGTCTGAGGAGAGATTTGAGCTCAGGTCTTCCTAAGGACAAGGCCAATGTTCCATCTCCTGTGCTACCTCGCTGTAAACTTTCCCCAAAGTGTTTTCTTATCGATCTCCTTTGGATCTTCTTTAGGTAGTGGGATATCCCATCCTCTGGGCACCTTTCCATTTGCCTCTGATCTCACACACTGTGGGGAGAGGCTGACCTAGCTCAACTCACAGGGGAGAGGAAGAATAGCCTCTTGGGAGCTGGAGTCAGTGAGTGGCTTCTCTTACGCAATTTCAGAAATAAGCATATCCCTTTGCATCCTGTCCAGAAGACAGGCTCTCCTCCGGTCAGGAAATCCTGTTGTATGGTTGCATGGAGGGAAGCTAAAGGGTTTGTATTCAATGCCTCCGGCTGTCCCATTCAGTAGAAATATTTCTGCCCTTGTATCAGGTTGTGTCTCAACTGGAGGGAAAGGAACATGCTTTTTATTCCTTTACCAGTAGCTAGTTGGCTGGTTGCCCATCCTCTTTGCTTCCTGTTGTCTTTGTCTCCCTCCCCCACCGCTTCCCCATCACCAAAATCTGATGTGACCATCATCTAGGCCTCCCACCACCATAGGGCTCTTGACCCTAATGTTCAGAAATCCTTTGGCTTTTCAGCTTCATGTCAAGACTTGGGGGTAAAGACAAATTGAATTTGGTAGAGGGTTCTGTGGTCCCAGGCCCCTCCCACCCTGATCCTCAAGAAAATTTATACTACAGAAACAAGATAGTAGAGATGCACAATTTGGAAAGACTTAAGAACTCTGATTGGTGCAACAATTACTCATGATTCCAGAGGTCGAGTGATGAAGACTGCTACCCACTTCATGACAGAGAAGTGATGGATTCAAGATGTAGAATGAGACATGTTTTTGGACATGGCTGAGATGGGAATTCATTTTGCTTAACTATGCATATTTGTTTGAAGAGTTTTTATTTTTATTTTTTCAGTGGAGGGGAGGATGATGGGAAAGAGGAAAATAAATACTTGCTAACTGGAAAAAAAAATAAAATGCAATTACAAAAAAAGAGAGAGGGAGAGAAAGAAGTATGAAAAAAAGACAAAAAATAGATCCAAAGACCAATGTGTGAATGCCTAACTAGATAAATACCTTATAGAGGGGAATGGGTTGGTTATGCCAAAGAGGGGAGAGGGGAAGCTATTAGTAGCATCCTTTTCCTACCATGCCACCCAATACTAGCTCACTGGTCCATAATTCAATTAGCATGTAAATTCATTGTGAATAAGGATTTTTTTGGTGGGGGGGGGGAGTTGGTGGAGATTTACATCACACAGTGTGGTGCCTGGCACATAGTAGCAGATTAATAAATGCCTGTTGATTGATTTTCAAGCCACAGGATAGAGGCAGCCCTGCCCCACTTGGTTTCAGCTGATCAGAGCTATCATGTCAGCCTTTATGTGTTTCCTAGTCACCCACCTGCATGAAGGTGGAATGGGGAGGAGAGGCACGATCTCATCTATGTTTGTATCACTTTCAGCTTGGCTGCCTTAGCCTGTGGAGAGATGGAAATTCTAGCCCCACAAGGGAAGATGATTACAATGGAGGGACACATATGAATCACCCTACTACCTCCCCCTCCAAATCTTTTGTTCTTCCCAGACATGATTACTTCTCAAGGTAGAGGAATATGTACTGAGCCTGTAATTTTATTGGTACAAGGAACTCCCAAGTAAGGAAACTCCTTCTACCAATGTAGACAGTAAATGGCACCTTCTCTGTAACTTTTACTGACATATGCAGAATTGAGCAGCATTTCCGGGCTTTGTGTTAGAAGGTGAGATTTGAACCTAGCTCTTATTGGCTCTGAGGTCAGCTTTCTAGCAACTATGCCCAACTAACTCTGTTTTCTAAATACACAAGGCTCAAGGCCAGTCACTTAACCTTGATTGCCTTAAAACCAAAAACACAAGGCTCATTCCCGACTCATTCTGGACTAGGTGGCACCTGAGAATGTTTCTAACTTTGACTGTGTGATTCTTTGACTCATTTCATTGTGAGAACTATCATTAAGAGGAAGACACAGCACAGGAGACTTGGGTTAGAGTTAGAGAGCTTCAGCTACTTGTTATCTGCTCCAGGGAGCTAAAGCAGATCCCTGGCCTTTGTGTAGATACCCTCACACCCCCACCCTGTCTCCTGACATAGAGGCCAAACAGGACCACAGCCTAGGGCTCATGCCTCTTCCTGCTCAAGGGCAAAATGAACTCTGGGAGTTTACTGTTGAATACCAGGGGATGCCAATCCTGGAAAGAATGACAGCTTCAGCTTCTATCCCCTCTTTGTTGCTGTCTCTTGAGGCCTGGGGCGCCTTTCCCTCCCTTTCTCCCATACAATCTGTTAAGTTAGAATCTCACAAGGCTGGGTTGCAGCCAGATCCAATGCTGTTTCCAACAAAGAGCTATGTGTGTGTGTGTGGCCTATGAAACTGGTAGTCTTTGGACATCGGTTCTGGCCTTGATTGAGAGAGAAAAATGAGTCAGATGGGGAGGGGGGAGGTAAATGGAAGGGGGATGTTGTTACCCATTTTTGTACATGCCAACCCTTCCTCCAACAGCCCTCTATCCACACTGTTGTTATACCTCCCCATTTGGGTGACTGAGGCCTCGTCTCCTAATTTGGGATTCCCTCCAGACAGCACCCTATTAGAGCTTGTCTCGTTAATCACAAATGTATTTATTAGGTATTATCCTGATGGTAATGATGGCTGTCACTGGGATTATAAATAAAGCTAATGTGAAATACAAGGGATGTAGAATTCTTGGTAGAAGGAATCTCATAGTTTCCAAGCTGGAGTTTAAATAACTCACTGGGAGACAACAGAAGGGGAGAGAAGAAAAAACAGGATATCAATAATAAACAAATCTGTAACAGAGAAAGCTTAGTTTCATACTGAGCAGTCAGGAGTAAGCCAGGGAACATGAGTTTAGTCTCATAGAAAGAGGGGTGGGACTAGAATACTCACCTGGGACAGAGAGTAACCAAAGAGGAAGAAAGAGGAAAAAAAGAAGGGGCCCTGGCCTAAGCTGACCTTGCATTCAAATCTAAGGTCCCCAGACAAAAACATTGGGATTGGCCGTGTCCCCTGATTTCTTAAGGATCTAGCTTTCGGTTGGGTCACTTTAGAATTCCTTAAAGAAACAACTGAATGAGCCCTTATTCAGGAAGGTGCTAGTAAGTATCAGCCCTTGGCCACAGAATCATAGAAAGTCATCTCGGAGTCCATCCAGTTCTACTTATACCCAGCATGGTATGAAGAAAGAAGTGCTGAAGCTGGAGGCCGACCTGGATTTGAGTCCTATGTCGGTGACTTTACTGCCTCTGTGAATTTTAGGCAAGCCACTTTCCTTTGTCGAGACCACAGTCTCATCCTCTGTAAAATGACAGGGTCAGGTGCAATGATTTCTAAGATTCTGTCCAGTTCCAAGTCCTAGGACTCTGTTTATGATTTCTTAAGGTGGGGTAGGGTGACCTTGTCAATGCTGGAATTACCAGAAAAGCCTCCAGATTTGGAGTGTGAGAAGGAAGAGATCATGTAAGAGCCATATGTGTGTAATTTTAGAGCTGGAAGAGACCATAGAGATGATCTTGTCCAACTCTCATTTTACAGCCAAGGAGGCTGAGACACACTGAGACGCAGAGAAGTTAACTTGGTTGGGCTTCTAAGGCCTCTTCTAATTCTGATTTTTGGAGTTGTCTAAGGCAAGTCACAAAACATGTTGGGGCCATATAATTTGCATGCACCTGCACGCATGTGTGTGTGTGTGTGTATGTGTGTATGTGTTCACCTATGATTTCATTAGTTTAGGGAACCACCAGTGAGTAAACTCCTTCTTACCAATGAACACCGTCATCTAAATTGCTCCTTGATAGTCAGCATTGTACACAGTGGAAAAATCAATTGCTGCTAACTATGTGATCTCGGGCAGTCATATACTTCTCTGGACTTCAGTTTTCTTTTCTGTAAAATGAAAGGGTTGGGTTAGAATTCAGGGGTGGGGAACCTGTGGCCTCCAGGACATGTGTGGCCTTCTAGGTCCTCGAGTGCAGCCCTGTGACCGAGTCGAAGTTTCACAGAACACATCCTTTTATCAAGGGTATTTGTTCTGTGAAGTTTGGATTCAGTCAAAGGGCTGCACTTGAGGGCCTAGAGGGCCACACATGTCCTGGAGGCCGCAGGTTCCCCACCTCTGGACTAGATGATTCCCAAGAGCCCATCTCTTGTAGCGCAACATCTATGAACCTACTATCCTTATAGTCTTCATTGCCCAGGCAACTGAGAGTTTAAATCTCTTATTGTTGAGTCATTTCAATCATCTCCAGGTTAAATTACCTTAATCTCAGTTCTTTCATCTGCTCTTTGAGTGGCTTAGTCTCAAAGTCCCTCACCAGCTTGGTTGCTCTCCTCTGTGTGCTTTCAAGCTTGTCAAATCTCCTTCTTAAAATGTGGCACCAAGAAATGAACAAAATGTACTCCAGAGACAGCTTGACAAGGACACAATGCAGCATTTCATGACCCCATTTGGGGTTTTCTTGGCAAAGATATGGAGTGGTTTGCCATTTCCTTCTCCAGCTCATTTTACAGATGAGGAAACTGAGGCAAACAGGGTTAAGTGACTTACCCAGGATCACACAGCTATAAGTGACTGAGACCAAATTTGGACTCAGGAAGATGAGTCTTCCTGATTCCAAGTCCAGTGCTGTGTGCACTATGGTGCCAACTAGCTGCCCCCCTTTAAGTCTATTGCCAAAGATCAAATAGCTAGTGTGTGTCAGAGGTAGGATTTGAACCCATGTCTTAGTGATTCTCAGGATGGGTCTTTTCCATTATACCTGTGAGGTGGCTACTAGTATCACCCCCATTTTACAGATGAGGACTCTGAGACCAACAGAAGCTAAGTGACTTGCTCAGGGTCACACTGATAGTGCCTGAGGCAGAATTCAGATGTGTCTAGCCTACTTTCCACTACATGATGCTGCTTTGCCAGAAGCTCCCTTCTTAGCATTTGTCCTCTTGGAAGTACCGGCAGCTACTCCTGGCTGACCCCACAGAAGGGCTGGACAGGAGAGTTGGGAAGTATAACCTGGCTTGCTAGGCTATGTGGCAGTCCTCCATCACCCCCTAGACCCCACGTGCCCGGAGCATGTTGGAGGGGGAATCCAAAGTGGAAGAGTTGTGTCTGAGGGAGCCTCCATTGGGTTAAAACCATGCACAGGAACTTGCAAAGCCCCAGGAAGGAAAATCTGCCTTTTCACTGAGACTGTCCATTTGACAAGCTGCCAGTTTTGTGCTAAGCCTCATTTAATAAAGATTTAGTCTGTGGGGACGTGTCAGTGGAAGCTGAGTTAAGAGAGAGAAAGAGAACCACAAGAAAAGAGTGGGGGGAGGGGAGAATTGCTAAAAGACTCTTTCTTTTCTCACCATGACGGGCTGGAGTATTCAACCAGACTCACTCGAAGTCTAGATAAAACGCACAGGACCTGGATACCACTTTAAGTGTGGGAGAGTTCCTGGCCATCAGATGGAGAGTAGAGAACTTTGAATGCTGGTGTAGTATAGTAAGGACCCTCCCTTAGCTGCATGTGATGCCCAGCTCTTTCATTCACCTGCTGTGTGACATTGGACAGGTCACTTAACCTCTCTGAAATCTCACTTTTCTCAATTATAAAATGGGGATAATAATAATAAATAATACCCATCCTACAGGTTGGTTATTAAGAAATTGTTTTGTCACTGTTAAAGTGTGTCATAAATTAGTTGCATTAGTGACTCAACAAGCATATATTAAAAACCAGTTATATGCCTAGGAATATAAAAACGAAAATGAAACAAATCCTGCCCTCAAGGAGCTTACAACACGAATAAAGATTAGTGAACACAAAATCTGTTCAAGATAAAATCGAAGTGATTTCTCTGAGGGTGGGTTGGGTGTGTATACTTGTATGCAAAAATGTGATTTCTAGGCTCTCTGAGAATCACTTCTGAATCAGACCCTTACTAGCTGTATGACCCTGGGCAAGTCACTTAGCCCTGTTTGCCTTAGTTTCCTCATCTGTAAAATAAGCTAGAGAAGGACATGGCAAATCACTCCTGTATTTTTGCCAGGAAAACTCCAAATGGTGTCATGAAGAGTCAGACACAGCTGAAAGAACTGCACAACAACAGAAATGGTTATTGTGAGAATCAAGTGAGATGATATCTGTAAAGTTCTTCATACCGTGTCTGGCATGTAGCAGATGCTGTAGAAATGCTCCCTTTTCCCTTCCTGTGTACCAAGTCTCATCCCTAAGCCAGTGAACAGCATTAGGACAAATCGTACTGAATATTCCATCCCCCACCATACTGAATATAGGCTAAATCAAGTTAAAACAAACTTCAAGGACATCTTCAAAGGGGAAAAGGTATCACAAATGGGCAATGTAGACCGGTGGTTGGAACAGGAAATGTATGTGGAAAGCAAAAAGGAGGGGCAAGTGGCAGCAGACTCTGTATCTCACAGTCTTCAGAACACAGTTAAATGCAAAGAAGATTATCTCTAGAAAATTGGCCACCAAGTGACTAATTTTTTGGCCATAGTAACACATGAAGAGCCATTTATTAAAGGCCCAGGGGATGACTGACTGCATCTGTGGCATGAGTAAGCATACCAATGAAATTATAAATCTTTTTTTTTAGTATCGAAAACAGAACAGTTCTGCTGGTTATGAGAAATATATTCTATTTTGGATGTTGCCATGACACTGAGCAGGTTTATTTGTATCTTTTCTATTTAGTCTTCAAAGAGGGAAGCCTAGTGAAGTCCTCCAGTGGCCAGGAATGAGTTCAGAGAAATTACATCTGTCATGGACAGTCTTGGGTTTGAGTCAGAGGTAGCATCTGGGTGGATAGCTTAGCCTTGGTTTTTATTGGTTCCCTCACAGACACTTTTTAATTGAGATTTCCCTTATTTTTGTCTCTGTTCTCCATTGTTACCAAGTGTTGGCCCTCTTTCACTGAACACAGCAGGGAACACAAGCAACACAGCAGGGAATTGTTAATGGTCTAGGGAACCAAACTGAGGGCCATCCGGCTTCCACTTTGATTTCAGTCCTGAGTGGCTTCAGGGCAAAGGTGAGCATCCAGCATGCAGTGCCTCTTGGGAAACTCTTTGAGAACTGAAGGTACAGTACAGAGCAGTACCATATCATTCTAAATATCCAGTTCCCCAACTTCTGTATGTGTGGTCGGTGGGAAGGAAATATGCCAGTTTTTCATGGGGAACCCCGTGTTTTGCCAAATTGCATGTATTTAAAATAAATACTAAATACTCTTTTCCGACATCAAAGAATTGGAGATTGAGGGGATACCTGTCAATTGGGGAATGGCTGAACAAATTGTGGTATGTGATTATGATGAAATACTATGGTACTATAAGAAACGATGAGCAAGATGCTCTCAGAAAAACCTGGAAAGACTCACGTTGTGTACAAAATAACAGTATTGTTATGCATTGTATGCATAGTATTTTTAATCCCATCCTTGTATTAGGCTGAAACTTCTCCTTTCCCTGAGGACTCTCCCAACATCTGGCAAAATCGTAGGGAAAACAAAGGGAGATTTGGAACTCTCCGAGTGACGTTAGCATCGACCAGCAATTGAGGGTTACCTACTGTGAAGGAGGAGCAACAGTTAGCAAAAAGCTGATAAATCCAACTGATGCCAATTTTGCTATTTGATTCCATTCTGAGTCACCTCAGGTGAGATCCCCAGTCTGAGTCCAAGGCTTTGCCAAGTATTGGCTTGAAATCACTCTTTTTAAAAATTTTTTAATATTTTTTAGTATTTTACAGTTATATGTAAAAACAATTTTTAACATTTGTTTTTAAATTTTGAGTTCCAAATTCTCTTCCCTCCCCACCCCAGTGAGAAGGCAAGCAATTTGATAAAGGTTATACATGTGTGGTCATGAAAAACATATGCCTAATAGTCATGTTGTGAAAGAAAACATAGAAAAAAATTCAAGAAAAATAAAGTTAAAAAATGCTTCAATCTGTATTCAGACTGCATCAGTTCTTTCTCTGGGGATACATAGCATTTTTCATCATAAGTCCTTCAGAGTTGTCTTAGATTGTTGTATTGCTGAGAACAGCTAAGTCATTCACAGATGATCATCTTACACGGTATATTTCACTGTGCATTAGCCCATACAAGTCTTTCCAGGTTTCCACATAAGCATCCTGCTTATCATTTCTTATAGAACAATACTATTCCAACATAATCACATACCACAACTCGTTCAGCTATTCCCCAATTGATGGGCATCCCCTCAATTTCTAATTCTTTGCCCCCAGAAAAGAGCTGCTATAAATATTTTTGTACACATAGGTCCTTTTCCTTCTCCTTTTTTTAAATCTCTTTTGGGATACAGACCTAGTAGTGGTATTGTCAAGTCAAAGGGTAGTTCTACCCTCTGAGGTCAAATAGAATAAGTGTAACCTGGTTCTAGTCCTTATGATTATACATTTATACCACATAAACGCTTTCCTTACATGGCTTTACTAAACACCGTGGGAAAAAAAACACCAAGAAAAACAAAATGTTCTGTTACTTTCATTTGGCAAAATTTCTTAGTGAGAGGCAGGATGGTGTAAGGGCTAGAGAGTTGACCTCAAAGCCAGGAAGAAATCCGAGTTCAAGTGAGGCCTTGTGGTATCCTGGGTACGTTACTTAACCTTGCTCTAGGCAATTCTAAGACTGTAAGTTTCAGAGAAAGTGCTGACCTATGTTGATAGAGAAGATTTCTCCACCTGTGAGTTCCACATACCACAGGCCCAGGTTTTATCTCTATTTTGTCTAAGTCTTTCTCCATTTCCCCATTTTTTTACCTCATGTTTGACTATTTTCTTGAAGCCCAAGCTAGATTTATGGCTGCTTTCAAGAAGGAGGTTAAAAGGTTGTGGTTTTCTTTTGGGGGAGATATTGCTTAAATTAGCTATGTTGGTTGAGAGGTAGTTCATTCTCAAGGTTTCTGCTTAAGAGGAAATCTGAACTCTTCAGTAATCTTTTCTCCACTTCCCCCAGTGGAATAATGTGTATTAGTTCTCACGTCTAAGTTTCTTGATTTGGCTCTCTCTGTGTGGCCCTTTGTCAGAGTTCCATCACTGTGTGTCAGTGATTGAATCCAAGGACCCTTTGGGTGTGGCCAGACTGAGGCCCCAAATGTCCCTCCAACCAAAGAGATTTTTGCCATAAGGATTTTCTATCATAGAATTTAGTTTTACCTTAAAATCCTTAGTTCTGAGGATTATTTAACAATGTTGCCACAACAGTGGTTTCATTTCCCTCTAGGAAAAGTTCCATGGAAGAGTGTGTGTGTGTGTGTGTGTGTGTGTGTGTGTAAATGTGTGTTTGATGAACAATGAGGCAAATGAGCCTTTTGAACTATTGAATGACCAGAAAAATGTAAGGCCCCAGGTATTGGAAAAGGATTCTTTTGCCTCCTGCCATCTTAAATCTCCATGAGACACTACAATGACCTAGCTGGACCCTTATCTCCAAAACCAAAATGATGATTAATTTCAGGATCGCTGCCACAAGTATGAGTGGTGTGACTGTTGTAGCCTGAAGTTCAATGCTGATGATTTTCTCTTGGCTATTACTCAGTCTGAGTCTCCTTCCCCTGAACTTTTCTCTTCTCCCATCCCCAAAGAAGGGAATATGAGGACAAGGGGTGGGAGGAGAAGGACTGACGAGAAAAGGGCCAGGGTAGCACAGCTGGGAATTATTAATAGTCTGGGGGACCAGACTTAGGGTCATCCCTAAATGGTTTCAGGAAATCATCTGGACAGTGGAAATTTGGTGCATCCCAAGAAAGGAATATATAGTTTATCTTAAGCTTTAAAACAGGAAGACCTTTTGATTTTTCTTTAACAGACTCTCTTCCTGGCTTCACATTTCCTGGGCTAGCCCTGATTTGTTGCTACTACTCTTTCTGGATTCTGTGAAGTTGGCAGAAAGTGAAGTCAGATTTTTTGCCCCACTAGACTCCTGTTCTCACAGATACTCTGTAGCTACTACAGATCTGATCCTGGGGGTGGCAAAGTTGTTTTCTGTCCTCGATTGCCCTTTTCATGTCTTGACTCCATTTAAAGAGTTGGAGTATTGCGTTAGATTACAGGTACCACATTTTAGGAAAGATGTTAATACAGCACAGTAATTCCAGAATGGAGGCAACTAAGATAGTGAGAGGATTTTAAACCAGACTATATGAGGATTGGTTAAAAGAACTAGGGAGCTATCTTAGAGAAGACAAGGGTAGGGGGTGAGGTGGGGGGAGTGGGGAGCACATGTTAGTTTTCTTTAAGTATCGTCACATGGAAGAGAGGTTACACTTATTCTATTTGGCCCCAGAAGGCAGAACTCGGAGAAATGGGTGGGAGATGGAGAGAAGCGAATTTTGACTACATGTAAGAAAATATTTCCCAACAATTGTTATCCAGTCGTGTCTGACTCTGTGACCTTGTTTGGGATTTTCTTGGCAAAGACACTGGAGTGGTTTGCTATTTCCTTCTCCAGCTCATTTTTACAGATGAGGAAACTGAGGCAAACAAGGTTAAGTGATTTGCCCAAAGTCACGCAGCTGGTAAGTGTCTGAGGCCAGATTTGAACTTACAATGATGAGTCTTCCTGACTCCAGGCCTGGCACTCTATCTCCTGTGCCGTCTAGCTGCCCCCCAATTCCCAACAATGAGTGGTTCAAAAGCAGAATGGACTACTACAGAATGGGAGTACCCCATGATTAGAGCATTTCCAGTAGAAGTTGATTGACCACTTACTGGGAATGGAATGTTATAGAGAGGGGGTTTCTGTTCAGGGATGGGTTTGGGTGTGTCAAAGGAAAAAATACCAATAGTATACTCTGCATTAAAGGTACGAGTCTGCCAGAAACAGTGTTTATTGGTTTAGCATTAATCTAAATTCAGGCATTGTCTTGCTTGAGAAAGAAATGCCCAAACATGCTCTGAGGTATACCTGTACCAGAAGACATTTTGAAGTTTGAATTTCTCTCCAATTTACTCTGTATATCTCTTGTATTTACACAATTGTTTGCATGCTGAGTCCCCCATTAGAATGTGAGCTCCTGGAAGCAGGGTCTGCCCCATCCTTTTCTTTGTATCTCCAGCATTTAGCATAGTGTCTGGCATTCTTCCCCTCTTTGCCAAAGCCTCCTGACTTCCTTGGCTTCCTTCAAGTCTTAAGTAAAGTCCCTCCTTCTTCAATAATCCTTTCCCATACCTACTTAGGGCAGCTAGGTGGCACCGTGGATAGAGCACCAGGCCTGGAATCAGGAAGACTCATCATTGTAGGTTCAAATCTGGCCTCAGACACTAGCTCTGTGACCCTGGACAAGTCACTTAACCCTTTTGGCCTCAGTTTCCTCATCTGTCAAATGAGCTGGAGAAGGAAATGGCAAACCATTCCAATCTCTTTGACTCAACAGACTGAAATGACTGAATAACAACAGATTAAATTTATGTTGAATTAGGTTTTCTTTATTTTATTTTATTTTTAATTTATGGAATAAAACAAGCATTTCCATAACATAGTACAATAAAAAAGATGATTGTACGTGAAACTGCACACCTACTATGCACAACCTGCTATTCCTTTCAAATATACAACAAAATTATCATGTAATTTTTTTCTTTTTTTCTTCTCTCCGCCCTCCCACCTCTCAGACGGCTGCCATTAGACACAATAGGTATATATGTGTAAAGTTATTCTATACAGTCTTCTGTTTATCAGTTCTTTCTCTGGATGCAGATAGCATCTTTCTTCATATATCCTTTATAGTTCATTTGGCTATTTATAATACACAAAAAAACTTATTTGCTCAGAGTTGCTCTTGCTGTTACTGTATACAATATTCTATTATCGTGCCCAATGGGCTATAGATGTTTTAATAACTCTTTGGGCATAATTCCAGATTGCTCTCCAAAATGTTTGGATCATTTTACAATTCCACAAAGAATGAATTAGTGTCTTGTTTTTTTCCACATTCCCTCCAACATTTGTCACTTTCTCCTTCTATCATTTTAGCCAGGCTGGTAGGTATAAAATGATATCTCAAGGTTGTTTTAATCTGCACTTCTCTAATCCATAATGACTTAAAGCATTTTTTATATATGACTACAAATTGTTTTGATTTCTTCATTGGAAAAACAACCTTTTCATATCCTTTAACCATTTATCAATTGGGGAATGACTCATATTCTTAGAGATTTGACAAAGTTCTAATTACTATTTGTGACTTTCCCTCCATCTTATTTTTACTATTTTCCTTTTCGGCCTCTCTTTTTACCTTATCCTTATTAACTTATCTTTCCCCCTTACCTTCTTGTACCTTATTTTACCTACCTTTCTAAAATTCCCTCCCTTTTCTTCTCCCTCCTCCCCCATCCCCACCTAGTTGAGAAACTCACTGTACCTCTAGTACAAAGCGTTCTTAACTTCTTTTTGTGATCTCAAAGGTCATCTCACTTAAACCCATCCCTTAACAGACATACCTTTTACCACATCTAGTCTTTGATGGAAGGCCTCCATCCTGCAGCAGTCTGTTCCACTTAATTTTGGGGGGGTGTGGTGTGTGTGTGTGTGTGTGTGTGTGTGTGTGTGTGTGTGTTTATTTTTCCCTTACATGAACCAGTATCTTCCAAATGACATCTTCCACCTGTCTTTCCAGTTGTGATGAGTGGGGCCAAACAGCACAAAAACAACTCCATTATTCTGTTTCCTTCCTAACTAATAGGCTTTGATTCGAAAGAAAGAGGAAGGAACAGATCAGTGGGAAATGTCAAAGAGGGGAATGGTGGTGAGGGAGGCACATGAGGGAATGAGTGGGAAAGGAGCAAGGAGTGTGGTTTTACCCCCTCACAGGGGGTACTCAAGGAGGTAGGACCTCATTCAATTCTGAAAAGCTGGTGTTTGACCACCAAGGTGGTCAGCTATTCCCCCACCTCCCCTTCCCCACCCCAGGGCCAGTTGTAAAGGAAATGAAAATGGCAAACTGCAGGACAGTGACTGCCTTCCCTTGAAGCTGGCAGAGGAACCGAGCCTTTGAAATAAGTCATGCCTCTTGCTGCTTTCCAGGGATTCCTGAAGGGTCTGGCTTTCTAAAGGCAGAGGGTCCCTTGCTGTTGGGCTTCAAGCCATCCTCCCAGACCCAGCTGCTCTGCCTTCCGATGAGCAGCTGCTCATTGGCAGGAGTTGGCTGTCCCCCATGTCAGCACATGGGATGAACTACCCTTCGTGTCTGGGAATAGGGAAAAACAAGGACACTTTAAGAGAGGAGAAGGCGGGCAGAGCTCCCAAGCTGATCATGGCAGGAGGAGAGGGACCTAGGCACTAGAAGAAGGTGAATTTTGGGGTGGGGAGGAAAAAGGGTAAAGGAGGATAATAGAGAAGGGGGGAATAATACAGACACTTCTTTGAAAGAGAAAAAAGGGTTTAAGGACTATTGAGGAAGGGTAGCATAGCAGGTGCCCTGGATTTGGATTCAGAACAACTGAGTTTAGATCCTATTCCTGCCAGTTGCTAGCACATAGTAGGCACTTAATAAATGTTTATTGAATTGAACTTTGCCTCTATGAATGAATGGATAAGTATTTAAATATTTGTAATGTAAGTATAATTATAATTAAGTACTTATAATGGATAAGTGCCAGCTATATGCCAGGCATTGCACTAAATGCCAAAGATGGCATTGGTGGACTGATTCCTTCCAAGATAAACTGAAAGACTGCCTTTCAGAACCTGGGGTCCCTGAGGTGGGGGTAGGGGGATGACACTGAGCACTGGTTGGAGGTGGAGGACCAGAATTTATTGTAGCTCTACTCTGGGCTTCAGTTTCCTCCTCCATAAAATGAAGGAGGGAAAGAAGCAGCCTGGTGCAATAGAGAGCTGGCCTGTGGACTCAAGAAGACCTGAGTTCAAGTCCTACCTTGGACTGATACCTGGTATGAGACCCAAGGCAAATCATACGTCTCTCTCAGTGTCCCAGGCAACTCTCTTAAGATTGTAATTTGTGGAAGAGATGCTGAGCTGCATTGACAGAGGGTGGTTCTTCACCCAAGTTCCCTTTCTTATACCAATGAAATCACAGTTCTGGTTAAAAAAAAATGAGGAAGGGGTTTGGACCCAATCTGATATTCTGTGATTTGTCTCCTCTGTCACTGGCTCCTGTCTCCCTACCCTCCATTTGGGCTGGTGGTGTATATTCCAATCACTATGACAGATGGTGTGGTATAGGACCTGAGCAAAGAGTCAGAAGGTGGGACTCATTCCATTCACTAGCTGGCTACGTGATTCCCTGGCAAGTCATGTCACTTTTCCAGACCTTGGTTTTCTCACATGTCAAATGGCATGATTAAGCCTGCCCTGTGGATCTCTGGGGAAGTCGTGACACTCAAATGAGGTCATGAATAGAAAGCCTCTTTGATAATGCCCCTCTGTTTCATTATACCATTAATAATAAAATGCTATTATTTTGACTGATTATTCACTATTATTGATTTATCTTCCACTCAAGTCCTACTTTGATGCTTGACTGTGATATGGACTTGACTCTGAGTTCTGAAGGACTTTGTCACCAATAGCAGGGGTTCTTAAACCCTTTTTGTGGCCTGGTCCCCTTTGGCAGTCTGGTGAAGCCTATGGACCCCTTCCCAGAGTGTTTTTAAATACGTAAAATAAAATTCACTGGATCACAAAGGAAACCAATTATACTAAAATATAGTTATCAGATATTTTGAAAAACAATAATAACTCATTTACATAGTACCTTAAGGTTTGCAAATTTCTCTACAAATATTCGTTATATTATATTATTTTATATTATTATATATTATATTATATTATATCATATTATATTCATCCTCACAGCAACTCTGAGAGATGGTTCAGTCATTTTCTAGTTATGTCCAATGGCCCCATTTGGGGTTTTCTTGGTAAAAATACTGGAGTGGTTTTCCATTTCCTTCTCCAGCTCATTTTACAGATGAGGAAACTGAGGCAAACAGGATTTGCCTAGTGTTCACACAGCTAGTAAGTGTCTGAGGTTGCATTTGAACTCAGGAGGATGATTCTTCCTGACTCCAGGCCCAGCGTTCTATCCTTTTTGCCACCTAGCTGCCACTCTGAGGGAAAGGTTGAGCTCAGGTCTTCCTGACTTCATGTCCACCATTCTATCCACTATACCACGTAGCTTCTTACAAATAATAATAGTAATAAACAAAAACAAATTCACAGACCCCTGGCTAAGAACCCCTGCCCTAGATGTTTTACCAAACTGGAGAGGCTTTGAGGACTAGGCTAGTGGTAGATGCCTATATATATTTTTGTCTGAAGGCAAATTTGTGGAAGGGTATAAATAGTTAATCAAGCGTTTGATAAGTACCTTCTCTATGCCAGGCATTGTGGTGGTGGTAGAGAGGAAGAAGCTTGAGATACAAACACAAAAATGAAATCATCCCTGCCTTCAAAGACGTTACATTCTCTCTCCTCTGTTAATCAATTGACTGGGTTCATGGGTTTTTATTCATATATGTAGTATGTTTGCCACAGCCATTATTAAAAAGAAAAAAAAAGACCATGGTCTAAGCTATAGTTGCTACACACCTATTTAATTGAAGATCATCAAAGAATTGAATAATAAGATTGATGATGCCTTTAGGAGTGGCAGCAGGTAGTGGATAAAAAGGATAAAAAGCCTGAATAGGAAGTAAAAGGCTACTGCCCTGTCTTTTCCGTTGTAGCCCATGGCTACCTGCAAATGATTACAGAAGCCAGAGCTATTCAATTTAATTTAACAGGCATTTGTCAAACACCTATTCTGCACAAAGGTATGTGTTAGCTTAGGGGAAAAAGCCAACTCAAAAATGGAGGGGCTCTTGCCCCTTACATTCTCTTTTGTGTACTATGTGCCCTAAATAAATCAATAGAAAATTCAAACAGAGTAATTTCCCAAATGTTTGCCAAAAAGTGTTAATACCTGGGGGTGGGGAGTGGGGGGAGGTGTAATCAGGAAAGACCCTGTTTAGGAGGTGGTACCAGAGTTATGCTTTTAAGGAAGCTTGTTGGTTCTACAAGGCAAGTGTGAGGTGAGGAGAGAATATATTCCTCAAATGGGAGACCACTTGTATCTTTCATGAAGGCAAGAAAAGGGACATAGTTTACACAGGACTGTGAGATGATCTCTGTTCCTCTCTGTGGGTTTCCAGTGCTGTGTCCTTTTGGTTCCCTTCAGGGGTCCATGGGAACATTTTGAGAACTGAATTCTGATTGACATATTTCAGCCACCCAGAGGCCCCTGGAGGGAAAGGGAAGGGGTGGGGGCTGTTTGCTTAATTCCAGAGAATCCTGGGGCCTCACAGAGTTAATGTTGTGGAATAAAATAACTGTCTGGTTGTATCAAGTCTGGTCCTTGTCCAAATCTCACTGTTTTATCTTAGCAAACTTCTGGAAAATTGGACTTTCATCTGCAAGCCATCATCTTGGCTCTCCATCTATTTTTTGGTCACCAGTGTGATGAATAGCCATATTCTTCGTTTTGCCTTCCAGAGATATAGTGGAGCTATAAGATCACAAGTAGAAGGTCCCCAACAAACTCTTCCTCCCATGAAAAAGTAGCATGGTGTCCATACTCTTTGACCCAGAGATCCCACTACTGAGTATATCAAGAACAGGAAAAAAAGCCAGGAAGATAGATTCCATTTGCACCAAAATATTGGTAACAAAACTTTCCCTAATAGCAAAGAACTGGAAACAAAGTGGGTGCCCATCAATTGGGGAAGTGTCTAAAAATTGTGGAACATGAATGAAATGGAATTTTGGTATTATAAGAAATTATGAATATGAAGAATTCAGAGAAACATGAGAAGACTAATGAACTGATACAGAGTAAAATGACTAGAACCAAGAAAACAATATGCACAATGACTACAATGTAAATAGAAAGATCTGAAAGCTGCGTAGTTACGATAACCAATTTATTGTTGTTGTTGAGTCATTCAGTTGTGTTTAATATTTTGCGATCCCATGAACCATAGCACGCCAGCCCCTTCTATCCTCCACTAGCTCTGACCACCTGTCCAAGTTCATGTTCATTATTTCCATGATACCGTCTATCCATCTCATCTCTGCTGTCCCCTTTTCCTTTCATTTTCAATCTTTCCCAACATCAGGGTCTTTTCCAATGAGTCCCGTCTTCTCATTGTATGGTCAAAGTAGCTAAAGCTTCAGCTTCAGTATTTGACCTTCCAGTGAATAGTCTGAATTAATTTCTTTACGTATTGACTGATTTGGTCTCCTTGCTGATTTTCTTTAAGTATTAAGGATACTTTCTTTAAGTATTGACTAATTTGATCTCCAAGGGACTCTCAAAAGTCTTCCCCAGCACCATACTTCAAAAATGTTGATTCTGTGCCACTCAGCTTTCCTTATAGTCCAGCTTTCACAGTCATACCCTGCTAGTGGAAAAACCATAACTTTGATTATACAGACCTTTGTTGGAAAGGTGATGGCTCTGCTTTTTAGTATGCTGTCCAGATTTGCCATAGCTTTCCTTCCAAGGAGCAAGTGTCTTTTAATTTCATGGCTGCAGTTGCCGTCTGCGGTGATCTTTGAGCCCAAGAATATTATAACCAAGCTTGTCCCCAAAGAAGAGGTGAGAAAATTCACCTTCCTTCTTTGCAGTGGCAGGGGACAATGGAAGGGTAAAACATTGCATATACTGTCCAGCTTGGTCAATATATTGGTTAGTTTGACTGAACTGCTTTTTTCCTACTCCTTTCTTTTTTCTTTTTGTTACAGGGTGTGGTTCACTGAGTTGGGGGAGTGTGCTATATTAAGAAATCAAAGTGATGTAAAAACAAACTATCACAATATTTTCTTAACAAAGGAAATATATAGTGGAAATGGCTCAACAAATTATGATACCTTTATGACAGATTATTATTTTGCTGTAAGATGAAGATGACTGTGAAGAATTTAGAGAAGCATGGGAATACTTACATGAATTGTTGCAAAGTGAAGAAAGCACCTAATGTGTGAGGGCGGAAATAAACTTGTCCCCAGAAGATGGTTTTTCTTCTTCAGGAGTTACCATCTGAAACACCTTTTATTAGTAACCATTCCCACAACATTTTTTTTCAAAAAGCAAACTATCACAGCCTTGTGGGTAGATCTTGGAGGCAAAAAGCAGAATGTATGGGAATGTCCATTTACCCAGTTCTTATTTATCCAAGGTTGATGTATGCATCATGGCTCAATAACTTGAGATCAGCCCCTGTGTCTAGTAATTCTGGGGAATGATTGGCAGCAGCAGTGGTGAATGGGGGCTCAGTCTGAACCAAAGAGTCTTTGGAGGGGAGAGTCAGAGGGACTAGTTGAAGAAATTTTCTCCTTAGCTAAAAAACCCCAGCATCTAGAATGAGGCTGCCTGTCCCTTATTCTAATAGCTCCACTTTTCCCTTGCCTTTTCTTGTAGCCATTATATACCACCTCAGACACTTATTAGCTGTGTGACTCTGGACAAGTCACTTAACCTCTGTTTGCCTCAGTTTCTCTATCCGTAAAATGGGATTAATAATAGTACCTATTTTGTTGTGAGGGTCAAATGGGATAACATTTGTAAAGCACTTAGCACAGTGCCTGGCACATAGTACATTCTATAGAAATACTTATTTTCTTCCTTCTCCCATTCCTCCATTAGACTTTCCATCTTCTATTTTCTAATCTAAAGCCAGACTTAGAAAGATTCTCTTCCCCAGAAGTCAGGCCTTCTGCTTGCTTAGGGAATAACATGGTCCTGCCAGCATTGGGAAGCTGGAGTCTGCAGAGCTCCTTTGACCAACTGTAAAGGGTTGCTTTGGTTTGAGCCAAGACCTTGTTTGTGGCTCACTGACTTATCCAATATTAATTATTAACAATGGTACTTTATAGTATGTTAATGTCCTAGGCTATTTTTTCTAACTTTAAAGAAAATCTTTGTCATCAAGTGGTCTGGTTTTGGTTTTTGTTTTATTACTCTCCTTACTGCCCTAATCAGAAAAACAAAAACCAAGAAATACCACTTTAGTAACTCTTATCCCTCTAAGCACTGACTAGTTAGGATGTAGCCAGAGGCTCAGCATAAGCAGCAGGTTGGTGAATGTGATTGGGGACGTATTCCTGTATCAGATTAAAAGTGATTCTGGTTTGGGGCCAAAGTCAGCACGTACCATCACAGAATTAGCCTGTCATTGGAGATCCTGGTGCGCTTTGCCAGGGTTATTCTTTAATCTCCAGGATGTATTGTCTGAAGCACCCATTTGGCAGCTAGCATATGAAAAGACCTTTCTCAGACTGTAAGTCTCTTAGAGCATGGTCCATTCATTATCTTCGTTTCTGGGCACCTAGCACAACACTTTGTATTTATTCACTAAATGCGATGACCTCATGTTTCAGCAAATCAGTAATTTAGGAAGAACACCTACTCCCCAGCGCTCCTGGACAGTGAGAGAGAAGCCTACTGGTCTGCCCTTTCCAATATTATCAGAGGGGAGAAGGACCTCAGGTAGCAAGAATGGTGTTCCTTCTGTAGTATGGAGTTGGACAGGGGGTGTGCCTTCTCAGGGTAGTTGGTTACAACATGAGGTTCCCCCTCCTGTGGAAGGGAGAAGTACTATCTCTAATAAAGGCAATTTTGGAAACTTTGCTAGCAGTTTTGAGTTTCCCTGATAAGCCTCAGGCTCCCTTTCTCTGGCTGGCAGGTTTTAAAGAGGACTGGTACAAGACGGCTAATTCTGTACAAAGAATTAACAAGCATTTTTAAAATATTCCTGTGTGCCAGGTACCAGGCTGAGTTCTAGGACTACAAAGAGATGCAAAAACAGTGCCTTCCCTAAAGGGGCTTATACTCTAATGCAGAAGAAAAGATGACAAAAAATAGGAATATACTGGATCCATACAAAGTAAGTGGAATGCAGCCTTAGCCAGGAAGGCTCTAGCAGATGAGGGGACAGGAAAGACCTACTGCTTCTAGAAGGTATTGTTGGAGCCGAGTCCTGAAGGAATCCTGGGATTCTAAAAGACCAGCCAGGTAGAAGTAGTGGGAGAAGCCAGTGAAAAGGCATGAAGATGGAAGATGAGAGTGTCTTGTACAAGGAACGTTGTCCAGTATGGCTGGATTGTAGAGTAATTGAGGGAGATGGGATTCATTCTTTGTACAGAATTAGCCATCCCGGACCAGCCCTCTTTAAAACTTGCCAGCCAGAGAAAGGGAGCCTGAGACTTCCCAGGGAAAATAAAATCTGCTAACAGAGTTTCCAAAATTGCCTTTATTAGAGATATCACTTCTCCCTTCCATGGTAATTGGGGGAGAGCAAAATGTGAGCCTAGAAAGGTAGTAAGGGTTCAGGTTGTAAAGCACTTGTGTAAATGCCGAAGGACTTTCTATCTGATTCTGGTGGTAATAGGGAGCTATTGGAATTTGTTGAGTAGGGAGTGAAACATGGTTAGACCTATGCTTTAGGAAAAATCTTTTTGGCAGTTGTACAAAAACAATGAACTCTGGAATGGGAGCCAATGGAAAAGCTGAATCTTTCCCAAGAATTTACTATAAGACATCCTTACAATGGGCTTTCTCTAACTCTGTGGGAGTGTCCTACTTCTCAGCTTGGGTGATTCATTGTTACTTCTTTGTGGTTAACAGGGTAAGCAGCCTTTGAGATCAAAATCATTATCTGGATGTCAGATTTCCCTCTTAGTTAGAGGGACTGAGGGTTGGGAAGGCTGAGTGATGAGTTTTGGAGAAATGAGGCATTTGAGTTCTGATAGGAGCTGCCATCCATTCCTCTTGCCTTTGGAGGGCTGGATAGTGACCTGGACAATTCATCTCCGCCAGGGCTAGTGCAATCGGTCCTAAAGTGGGCAGGCAAAAGCTTTGTCTCTACTTCATCATCAATTGTCAATATTATTAATGGCCTGTATGTGTGACCTTGTGCTAGAGAGGCATGTACACAGAGGAATGTAGTACCCTCAATAGCATAGCCCCTTATCTGCCTCTGTAGATGTTTTACAAGGGAAAGGAGAATTGAAATCAATTTCAGGATGTACTTGGAACAAAGAAGGGAACTCCCTAGGGAATGAAAGTCCACTCCTTATGGAGTAAAGAGGAGACAACCTAGAAAAAAGGTTAGTAACAGACTCTTAAGTTCCTAGAAGGCAGGAAGCAGTTCACCTGTTCTGTACCCAGCACAAAGCAACTCGGAAATACATCATTCTACCAAAGAACTATGATTTCTTTGGTATAGGTTCCTTCTCTATTCATGCAAATCACTTCTCCACATTTTAAGTATATGGTCTTCTGAGTGACCCTGTGGCCAGCCTTCTGAGAGTGACTTTCTCTGTACTCAGCTCTTCCACAGATGACACACAGTCTGTCACCAAGCCCATACCTGAACCAAGTTCTAACCTGGTAAGACCTGTTAGGGTTTGTTTCCCACTGGCCATATCCTTTAGGAACCCAGTGGATACCTTCCATGCCATGATATGGCATTGCAATAGGCCAATTGCAAATTAGTGTGAAATAAATAACCATCAAGCACCTAATTAGAGGAGGAGTGTTGGAGGTTAGGGAGACAGGCAATGGGGTCAGTGGTTCACTGAATACTTTCTTCCTCTATGTCTTCTCTCTGTCTTTCTCTCTCTGTCATCCTCTCTGTAGCTTTCTTCTTCTCTCCATCTCTCTGTCCTTCTGTCCTACTTTCTGTCTGTTTCTGTCTCTCTTATCTGTATGCCCTCTCTCATCTCCCCGCTTCCTTTTTTTTTCCCCTCTCCTTTTTCTTCTTTAATTCTTCCTCCACCTCTCCACCTCCCCTTCTCCCCCCAGTACCTTGGGCCTGCCAGTGGCACTGAGATCACTGAAGAAACTGTCAAGAGAGGTGGGAAAACAATATGGCAACCTTTCAGGAAGCTAGTTTTATTTATATCATTTCATTTCTCTGTAGAACGTTAGGTTTCCCCAGACACTCATAGTTCAGTTGGAGGGAGGTGGGACTTTCTGGCAGTAGGAAGGAGGGGTTTGTTTGCAGATGGCCTAGAGTTGGATTAATTAACGATTCTCAAGCACTTTGCACATAGGCAGAGCTGCCTGTGTGTTCAATATTAATTATTGGTTTACTCTTGGCATCCTTCTTTGAAGGAAATAGGCCAGTGGGGCAGGCTGTTTGTATTTAAACCACTCTGCCATCAGCTCCATGCCAACCTGCTTTCCTCTCCCTCCTGCCATAGTCTTTCTGCTTAGCTCTCACCTCCATCACTGAGTTCATTAGTGGCTTGGGGGTCCCTTACACTAAGCATACAAACATTTAGAAACAATGTGGTATAGTGTAGTTATTAAGCACCTACTATGTTCCAAGCACTGTGCTTGGAACATAGTGGGTACACTTATTGACTAGTGGGTAAAATACTGCGTTTGGAGTCAGAAAAACCTGGGTTCAAATCCTACATGACACTTACTGTGTGACCATGGACGACTCACTTGACCTCTCTTGAGGCCTCATTTCCTCGTTTGTGAAGTCCAAAGGTTGGCCTTGATGACTGATGATTTTATAATACATCTCCCATCTCTCTCTCTCCATAGGCCCTGTTGCTGCTGGGCAGCGTGGCTGTATCTTGCCTGGCTTTGGACCTCCTCTTCCTCCTCTTCTACTCCTTCTGGCTGTGCTGTCGCCATCGGAAAAGTGAGGAACATCTCGACGCCGATTGCTGCTGTACGGCCTGGTGTGTCATCATTGCTACTCTGGTCTGCAGGTGAGTGCTGGCCCTGGCCCTCCCTCCTTTCTCTTCCTTTCCCCTCCTCTCATTCGACACATACAAAGGCCCTACTCTGTGCCAGGTGTAGTGCTTGGCTCTGTGGGAGCTACAAAGATGTCTGGCCTTCGAACTTAAGGTTATGGGTTGGGTGGGACGTGGGGTGTGGGAGGTTCTCATAGAGTGGCATCCTTGTCTTCTTTCCGTCCCTTCCAGGGTCCTGCATGAGCCCCAACTAAGGAGATTTGCTGAACCAGGGTTCAACACATTTGCATTGACTCTCGAGCCTTAGCACTCTGGTTCAGGCTGCGGATGATGACCTGGGTTCAAATCCTGCCTTCGTCTTTCTGACCTTAGGCAATGACTTAACCTCTCTGGCCCTCAGTTTCCTCATCTGTGTGGCCTGTGAAAGCAAAAACAAATGGTTTCATTAATAATTAATTATCCCCTCCGTGTACTCTGCAATCCAGAGACACTGGCCTCCTTACAATCTGTCCATACCCATATACAGATGGCCTTTATCTTCAACTCTCTGCCTCTTCATGTCTCCTCCTGGCTTCCCTGGCTTCTTCCCATACCCCCTTGATCTTAGTGATTTTCCTCTGACATTCCTTCTAATTTATCCTGTATATATCTTGCTCATACATAGTTGTTTGCATGTTGCCTCCCCTGTTAGACTGTGAGCGTTTTGAGAGCAGGGACTAGTTTTTGCCTTTCTTTGTATCTCTGGCTCTTAGCACTGTGTGTGGCACAGGGAAGGGGAACCTTCGGCCTTGAGGGAGTATGTGGCACTCTAGGTCCTCGAGTGCGGCCCTCTGACTGAACCCATTCCAAGGACTGCACTTGAGGACCTAGAAGGCCACATACAGCCTTGAGGCCACAGGTTCCCCACCCCTGCCTGCCCAATAGCAGGTGCTTGTTGACTAGATGCATTAGTTCCCAAACTCAGGTCCAGACCCAGCTTAGGATCACTGGAAGTGTATGAAAGGGTCAGAAAATGCCAAAGAGCATATCTGGGTACTTACTGTGCCATCTGTGTACGGGTAGAGGCTTTGGTACCGAATTAATCAACAATTAGTTATTAAGTGGGCAGCTAGGTGGCATAGCACATAGGCTCAAGTGAGGAAGATTCACATTCCTGAGTTCAAACCTGGCCTCGGACACTTACTAGCTGTGTGAACCCTGCTTGCCTCAGCTTCCTCATCTGTAAAATGAGCTGGAGGAGGAAGCGGCAAACCACTCCAGTATCTTTGTCAAGAAAACCCAAATGCGGTCATGAAGAGTTGGGCGCAAATGAAAACAACCAAGGAACAACAATGTTGTTTAAGCACCCATCATGTGTCAGGCACTGTGCCAGGCCGTGAAGACACAAAAAATGAAACCAGTCCTACATGCAGCTCAAGCCTCAGCTGGACAAGGTTGTTTGCTGTGTCCATTGACAAAACCTTAGGTGGATGGGTCCATGTTGCTCTCTAGGCTATGTGGTGGTGTGGATTCTTTCAAAGGTGGTTTTGTTTGCTTAGCTGGTTTTTTTTTGTTTGTTTTGTTTTGGGCTGGAAGGGGCAGGGAGGGAGATATTGAAGCAGTGATTTCATAGGTATAAAGAGCTTCTGATGAGGAACTTTATCTTCTTTCCTACTTATAGTCTTAGAGCAGAAATCCTTAGCCCTTTTTGTATCCTGGACCCCTGTTGCAGTCTGGTGAAGCCACGGACCCCTTCTCAGAAAAATGTTTTTAAATGCATAAAATAAAATTCCTTTGTAATCTTTTGATTACAAAGGAAATAAATTATATTGATACTGTCATCAAAATATTAAAAAATCATGGATGCTAGATTAAGAACTCGCATAAGTAGATGCTTGGGGCACTCAGAGGTTAAGTGGCTTGCCCGGAGTCACATAGACAGTGAGTGAGTGCCAGATGTGAAATTTGAACGCATGTTTTCTTAATTTCAAAGGCAGGTCTACATCTGTCACCCAAGGTAGCCTCCTTCTGAGATTATTGAAAGAATAGAGTAATAAGTAAATATGTATGAGTCAGCAGAATGAAGTTCTTCTCACACTTTAAAAAAAACACTCGAGCCAAATTGATGGGAGCTACATTGAAATCAGTTGAGCCAGGGGCAGCTAAATAGCATAGTGGATAAAGCAATAGCCCTGGAGTCAGGAGGACAAGGGTAAATCAGGCCTCAGACATTTACTAGCTGTGTGACCCTGGGCAAGTCACTTAACCGTGATTGCCTCTAAATAAAAGAAAAAAAAGGACAGAAAAAGAAATTAGCTGGCCCCTTAGCATGCAGGATTTGTTGACCCCTGTGAAGAAGAACTTCCAGTTTTATTGTCCAGGAGATATTCAGAGAGATGACTTATTTTTAAATTTATTAATATTCCTTTCACCTAGGAGAAAATGTCATTCAGAGGGAGGTGACTAGTATTGGTCCTTTCTGTTTTCTGCGGAGCAAGAGGGTTCAGCTTTAAGCTGCTGCATCATGAGAGACTCAGGGTTAGACTTAAGGAAGGCTTTTCAGCTTTGGCATGGATTACGGAGTTTTCTTTTCTTGGAAATCTCAGAAAAGCCAGAATAGAATCTCACCTGTCTAGGTATTTGGCTCTTCCTGGAGTGTGAGCAGGCACCTTTAGCACTAGGCTTCTCAGAGAGCAAGATGCTCAGAGAGCATCTCATCACCTGTTTACTCGGCACAGACTGAACTGGGCCTTCTTAGGGGTTCAAGAACTGTGCTTTGTATCCCAGAGGCAAGTGAGCCTGTGGATAAGTGTGCGTCTGGTTGGGGGTGGGAGGAGAGAACTATTCCCCACTCAGTTTTGTAGCTGAGTTCACCATCTGTTTGCCAGTTTCCTTTAGGATGATTCTTAACCAGGGGTTCACATCCTCCCAAGGGGTCTGTGGATAGATTTCAGGGAAGTCCATGAAGTTGGGTGAGAAAAAAAAATTACTTTTTTATTTCAGTATAATTGGTTTCCTTTGTAATCTTGTACATTTTAAAAAGTATTATTCTGAGAAGGGGACCAGCCATAGGGCTTCACCGGACTGCCAAAGGGGTCTGTGACACAAAATAGGTTAAGGATGCATGCTTTAGGGGGATATGCCTGTGATAGAAAAAAAGAAGGCTAGGAAAGCAATAGGTCTCTTCCCAGATTCATTGCCTGCAACGTGACTGCTGATAGGTTACCCTGGGGTTTTGAGGAGTGCTCGTTAGGGACAAAGCCAGGCTGCTCTGCTTGAGGTAAGCTCTGATCATTTGGGTATTTTCAGTCCTTCTTTGCACAAGGCACTGGCAGAGGCAACAGGGAGCCCCCCTGTGCCCCCACCCCTTTGCAGAAACAGTTGCTGAGACACCAAGAGAGTCCGTAGCACCGGGGAGCGGCAAAATCCAGAGATGAATCAGCCTCTGGAGGCCCAGGATCCCTGATTTGGGGGTGGGGGGTGGGGATGGGCAGCTTCTGTGACCCAGCCTGCTGCTTCTAGGATGCCCCACCCAGTGCTACCATGGCCCAAGCAAGAGGAGGCAGAGCTGCAGGAAGCGAGGATTCCCACGCCTTCCATCCCTGCCAGAGCTGGAGGGTTTTCCTCTAGCTAGCTAGTATCGGCTGCCATAAGAGCTAATCCTGATCCTATGCAGGTGCTATAGTTCCTAACCCTTTCTTCCAGGAGTCCTCCCCACTCCTATTTTTAGCCTGATGGTTGGTGGTAGCAGTGTCTTGGAGGCTGCTGCCGTTGCTACCCTGCTTGCAGACTCCCGAAGCTATTGTTAATGCAGAATGAGTGTCCTAGGAAGACCTCAGCCTAGAGGGGGCAGGGGGCTTCTTGCTGGGCTTGGCAGGAGAATGGTCCATGTTTCATGGATGGGTAAGACCTAAGATGGGTGTTTCAGAAGTGACTGGGCAGGGGAAAGCTATAATTGATTCCTTCCTCTGCATCACCATCATCCCCTCTTTTCTCTGTGGGTATACACCACTGGTGTCAAACTCAGATAGCAGCCATGGCCACTCATCCATACATGGGGCAGCTAGGTGGTACAATGGATAAAGCATCAGGCCTAGAGTCAGGAAGGCCTCTGTTCCTCAGTTCAAATCCAGCCTCAGGCACTTACTAGCTGTGTGACCCTGGGTGAGTCACTTAACTTTGTCTGCCTTAGTTTACTTATCTATAAAATGATCTGGAAAAGGAAATGGCAAATCACTCTATTATCTTTGCCAAGAAAACCCCAAATAGGGTCATGAAGAGTCAGACATGACTGAAATGACTCAGCAACAACTACAAAAATCCATGCAAGCTACACATTGAATGAGTTTCAAAATATATGACATTATATGTGTTTTATTATTTGTATTTGTTTTGTTAAATATTTCCCAATTACATTTTAATCTGGATTCAGTGTGTTTGACACCTCTGGTATACACAGAAGGTAAAACCCAGGGGCCAGTTCCCAGCTACCCTGGCCATTACTAATTTCCCCTCAGCTGTTGGGGTCCTTGTCCCCAGGCTTGTCTTGTCTTATCACAACAGGCTCAATGATCCCTTTAGTTCAAGAACAACCTAGCAACCCACAATGATGATGAGGATGATAGGGACTGGACTTTTGATTTTATTGGTTTAAGGAAAGGGTGGGGAACCCACAGCCTTGAGGCCACATGTGGCCCTGAATCCAAACTTCACAGAACAAATCCTTTTATTAAGGGCCATGTGTAGCCTTAAGGGAGCAGGTTTCCCACTTCTGCTCTAGGTCTTTAAGTTTGGCCGTTTAACTGAATCCAGACTTCAGAGAACAAATCCCCTTAATAAAAGGATTTATTCTGCAAAACTTGGACTCAGTCAAAAGGCTGCACCCAGGGAAAAAGCCACAGGTGGCCTTGAGGCCGCTGCAGATTCCCCACCCCTGATTTAGGGCAACTCCCTAGTGAGAAAACTCCCTCTGAAACAATGCAGGTCAGCAAGTCCTCTGAAATTTTGTTTTCCTTTAGGTTTCCTAGAGCCCTGAAAGGTTAAATGACTTTCCCAATATTTTTCAGAGGTGGCATTTGAACCCGGTTCTTCCTGGCTTCCAGGCCAGCTTTCTATCCACTACACCATGCTACCTCTCCTGATAGCAACTCCCATTCATATGATGTTCCTTGGTTTATCAAATACTTTCCCTAAACTTGCCCTATGAGGTTAGGCAGTGAAAGTATTATTATCATTCCCATCTTAGAGATGAGGAAACGGAGGCCCAGGTAGTGTGTGACTTGCCTGTGGTTGCACAGTTAATAATACGTGGCAGATGTGGGACTTCAACCCAAGGCTTGTTGAGTCCAGAAGTAGTGTTCCACAAATTCTTTTGCCCCATGCTCCTAATAAATGATGGTATCATGGGTTTGTCTCTAAACCCTGCTGTCATCGCCCCTCCCCCGCAGCCCCAGTCTTTATCTCTGCCCTGACACTGCTACCCCTCGGCACACCGTTTCTTGCCTCTCTCTGATAATGGCCTCCAGTGGTTCACTTCTTCTTCGGGAGTCATTACAGGCCCATTACTGCTGCTAAGTGCTTCCTCGGTAGGCATTAGGATCACTTTGATTTGCTCTGGTGGAGATGGACGGCACCTCAGGGCCCATTTCTTTGCCCCTTCCTGGCTTGTGCGAGGCTGACTTCCCTTTGTGTCAGTCGGGAGTCAGCCCCCTAGTCTGCCAGCAGGGCCTCAGGGGGAGCCCATCAGCCAGGGCTTCTGTGGGTTTTCTGGAAATCCTCTCCTCCTTAGACTCCTTGTTGTTAATCTTCTTGCTTTCTTGGTCTTGCTCCATACAGAACCAAGCCCATCCTGGCAGAACTGGGCACCTAAAACCAAGCCCTTCTTCCAAATGCTTTTGATTTTATAAGATGAGCAAGTCTAGTGATGGAAGAGACTTGAACCATCAGTAAGTCCAACCCCTTTATTTCACCAACAAGGAGACTAAGGAAGACTGAGGGAGTTAGATGCTGTGTCCAGAGTATTACAAAATTGTCACAATGGTATTAAATAACAGAGCCTGGGGGGGTTTTGTTATTCCAGATTTTGTAGATTTCCCACTATACCATGCTCCTTTCCTTGTCAACCCCTAAATTTGATCATAACCTCTTTCATATCCTTGATGATGTCAGTCTCCATCCATGGACCACTGTCTCTACTCCTATGTCTCTGTCACTTTGTCCATTTCAATCGCTGTCTCTGTTGCTCTTTCTCACTTGTTTATTATTAATGTCCTGGTCATTCTTATGGGTCTGGGAGACAATTTGACGAGGAGATTTTTGTGCCTGGGAAGGGGGTTAGTTCAGAGAAGGAACTTTCTTTAGGATCTAGACAGGAGTTCTAAACCTGGAGCCTGTGATCTTTTATATCTGTATCTATATATCTATATCTATATCTATATCCATATGTGTGTATGTGTATGTATATATGTATATAAGGTATATAAAACTACATTTCAATAGAATTTGTCTCCTTTGTAATCTTATGTCTTTTAATGCTAGAAACATTCTTCTGAGAAGGAGTCATAAACTGTCAGATGTGTCTGTGACACAAAAGAATTCAAGAACCCTTAGTCTATAGTCTTCTACTATCATATTCGACCCTCTGGGCAAATTTCATCCAGCAAGGACTTACTGGGCATTGATGGAGACACTGGGGCTGTAGTGAAGAGAGCATTGGATTGGGGTCAGACCTGCTTTCTGGTTTCAGTTCTGCTCCTTCCTATCCCTCTTGACCTTGGACAACATACAACATCTCACAACTTCCATTTCTTCATCTATAAAATGAGGGATAGTGGACTGAATGATCTCTAAGGTCCTTTCCTGTTCTTAACATTCTGTTATTCTAAGTTGGGGTTTGTTGGGGAGGGGCAGGGCAGGATGGAGAGAAAGTTTAGTTATGTAATAATTACAAGCCTCCCCTCAAAGAGTTTGCAGTCTATTTGGGGAGTTAAAGTGTACATATACTCATGAAACAATTGTTTTAATTTAAATTTTTTTCAACGAACAAAAAAATTATTTTTTTCTCCCTCTTACTTCCTCTCTCCCCTTTGGAAAAACAAAACCCTTTTAACAGGTATGGATAGTTAAAAAACAAATTCTTGCATTAGTT
The DNA here is from genome assembly GCF_011100635.1 of Trichosurus vulpecula. Lineage (NCBI taxonomy): Eukaryota > Metazoa > Chordata > Mammalia > Diprotodontia > Phalangeridae > Trichosurus > Trichosurus vulpecula. The sequence continues at coordinate 529,977,771 of NC_050573.1, forward strand.
GTGTCCAAAAAAATCTCGTTCCATACCCAGTATCCATTATCTCTTTGTCAGGAGGTGTCTAGCATACTTTATCATTAAGCCTCTGAAATAAACTCATGAAATACCTTAGAAAATTATAAAATAACATTACTTTGAAAAACAATGACCTCTAATTGTTGGTGGAGTTGTGAACTGATCCAACTATTCTGGAGAGCAATTTGAAACTATGCCCAAAAGGCAATCAAATTGCGCATACACTTTGATCCAGCAATACCACTACTAGGTCTGCATCCCAAAGAGATAATAAAAAAGGGAAAAGGATGTACAAGTACAAAAATATTTATAGCAGCTCTTTTCCAAAGAATTGGAAATTGAGGGGATGCTTATCGATTGGGGAATAGCTGAACAAGTTGTAGTATATGACTGTAATGGAATACTATTTTGCTGTATGAAATGACAAGCAGGATGCTTTCAGAAAAACCTGGAAAGACTTACATGAACTAATGCAAAGTGAAGTGACCAGAACCAAGAGAAAAGTGTACACAGTAACAGTAACATTGTGCGATGATCAGCTATGATTGACTTAGCTCTTCTCAGCAGTACAATGACCCAAGACAATTCCAAAGACGCATGATGGAAAATGCTATACACATTCAGAGAAAGAACTGAATGAGTCTGAATGCACAGGGAAACATACTATTTTCACTTTCTTTTTTTTTTCTTTTGGCCTGCTTCTTTTTTCATGACATGACTAATATGGAAATATGTTTTGCATGATTGCACATATATAACCTGTATCAAATCTCTTACTCTTTTAGGGAGGAGGGAGCAGAAAGATGGAGCGAGAAAAATTTGAAACTCAAAATCTTACTAAAAATGAATTTTAAAAATTGTCTTTACATATAATTGGAAAAAATAAAATACTATCAAAAAGAAAGGTAAAAAACAAATGAACAAAAATGCCCTCTGCCTGGTGATAGATTGGATGCCTGTGGTTCATGGGCCAGTCTAGCTAAGTTTGGAGAAGCTTATCACCAGGTGGGTCACGGTGATGAATGCAGTCTGATTCAAATTCCAATACATAGTTACCAGAGTTTAACAAAGTCCCAACATCCGGGTTTACGGACTAGAGGGCTTCTTAGCTACAGCTGCCCAGGAGTCTCCAAATGCCACCAAGAGTGAGAGCCCTGTGCAAATGGCTCTGTCTTCTCTTCTTACAGGGTTTTAGATGTCATCAAACGTCATCTGAATGACCAGAACTTAGGCTGCTATGATTGGCTCTTGAGTTAACACCTCCCCTTAGTTAGCCCCACCTTGGGCCCCACCTTAGTTACCAATCCACACCCACATAGGTTTTACACCTAATAGGAGTTTGGGCCTGGGGCTTAGCACCTAGTAAGACTCAATAAAATACACTGAATTACTCAAAGGAAACAAAAGCCAAACTCTTCAAGGGTACTTGGTCTAACTAAGTGTTAAGAGCCCATTTTGCTTACCAACACACAATATCATTGCTGTAGGGCAAAGTCTTGTTTGCCTCAAGCCAGTTATAGCTCTGGCCTGAAGGGATTGTACCCCAGGTGTGGTAAGTGGACACCAAGGAGGACTGGAATCTTGAGATGAGCTTGTGGCCCATGACACCTGCATATCAGACTTAAACCGGGGTGGCCACTGTGGAGAATCTCACTCATCCTGTGTCTTCTTTAAGTTGCTTTTCCTTTGATCCACTGACAGAAAGATAGATAGGTAAATAATTTTGTTCAATGGCTCCTGACTCCCAGTCTGGCAAGTGATCTTTTAAGTGTGTGTCCAGGTCCACAAATGAGATATAAGCAGAGTGCTTCCAGAAATCAAAGGGAAAAAAAAAATCACTGGTTTAGTGTCTGTGGGCAGGAATGAAGGAAGACTTCATGACAAAGGTATTTGAATAGAGCCTTGAAGATGGTAGGATTTCAACAGGGTTTTGTTTGGAAAATGGTGAGTTTGGATGGCTTGGTTGACCTGTTGTACACCTGAAGTGGGAGTAGTGGGAGTCAAGATGTGAAGGTAGTTTGGAACCCGCTGATGAAAGACTTTCTTTGAATGCTAGGCTAAAGAATTTGGACTTTATTCGATAGGCAATGGAGAGGCTTTCCCTGTTCCTCTCTTTGGTGCTTCTTTCTTATATACCCAATAGGTTATTAAGCAAGTTAGGTGGTGCTACGATTAGAGAGTTGAGCCTGAAGTCAGGAAGATCCGAGTTCAAGTCCTGCCTTGCTAGCTGTATGACCCTGGGTGTAAGTCACTTAACCTTGCTCTTCCTCTTCTCCATATCTGTAAAATAGGAATAGAATAGCACCTACCTCTGAGGGTTGAGGTTGAGGCTAATCACAGTACCTGGGCACTTAGTAGGTGCTTAATAAATGTTTATTGATTGAAAATTAAATATTTGTAAAGCACTTTACAAATCTTAAATCAGTCTATAAATGCTAAATATTTATTACTATTACTGTTACTGCAAGTTTCATAGCATGCCCCTAACGATTCTGTCTGGGCATAGGGAGATGTAATGCAAACAATGCTGATAAGGATGATAGTGGGTTTAGTTCACCAAATCCTAATTCTACAATTAGGAGGTTATTCCCTTTGAACTCTAAACAAGACGAGTTTAGAACCATATAAAAGGAAAGATGTTATTTTATATAATGGAAAATAAATTTGTAAAACCTTTAACTCTGAGGTGAAACATTCTGGAGAAGAGTTTCCAGGAAGGTTGAGAGAAAACGATGGAAGACAAAGCTGTAAAGAGTTATTAAATACTAATAACGGCTAATATAGAAATCATATATTATATAATAATTAAATAATATAATATATAAGCACTATAGTATTTTCAGATTTGCAAAGAGTTTTATCTATGTTATCTCATAACAACCCTGTAAGGTTGGTGATGAAATTATCCGCATTTTATAGATAAGGAAACTGATGTTTGAGTAGTTGAATGACTTGCTCAGGGTGACACAGCCAGTGAGGGTCTGAAGCTGGACATAAACTCAGATTTTCCTGACTCCTACTCTATCCCACTCTGCTTGGAGAAATAATTAAAAACTAGTAGGAATATTTAGGGGGACAGGGGCATTTCTTGCCTTTTTAGGTTGTTGCCAGGGAGGACAACCATCCTAATTTTGACCTAGTTTCTCTAGCAGAGATGGGGTTCTGGATTGAAAGTCAAGAGACCTGGGTTCAAGTCTTAGCTTTGCCACTAACTCATTGTGGGATCTTGGGCAAACCCCTTCTCCTTCAAGCCTAAGTTTCTTCCTTCCTATCGTGTGGGGACCAGAGGACATAATCTTTAAGATCTCTATGATTCTCAATGGCTGGGTGGGCCTTAGGGCAGAAGACAACTCTTTTATCCCAGCATTTTCCAGGTATGGGGGTGACCCCAGTGGTGAACGTATAATGAACAACCAAACTGAAAGGGGATAAAGCTGGGAGGGAGTATGAGGGGTGGGGGTGGGGCAGAGAGAGCAAGACCAGGTTTCCCAAAATAGTATCCCTCCTCTCCTTCTGGAGTGTAAGGTGGTAATTACACAGACAAATTAGCTAATGCTTCTCCTGAGAACTGGAAGGCTTTGAAGGCCTCCAGTCTTCAAGGTCCTATAATTAAGAATGAGTTGGTGGCATTTGATTTTTTTTAAGTCTAAAAAGGGGAGGGGAGGGGAGGGGAGGTGAGAAGGTGGGACAGGGACCTCAGGGCTAGTCATGAGCAGTTTGATCTTTCCTCTATGGGTCACAGTCACAGAACCTCTGTAAAATGAGGGGATTAGACTACCAGGCATTTTTAACCTAGAGTCCATGAACTTAAAATCTTTTTAATAACTGCATTGGTGTCTTTTATTTTGTATATATATTGTATAAATGTATATTTTATACATAGAAAAACATTCTGAGTAGGGGTCTACACAAAAAGGTTAAGGACCCTGGGATAAGATGATCCTCTGAGACTGCTTCCTATTCAAACAAACTATTACTTTGTGAATCAACAGGGAAGCTTTCCCAGCACTTCCTTCCCCCTTCCTGCCCAATTTAGGATCAAGTTAAATCAAGTCAAGGGGCAGCTAGGTAGCAAAGCAAATAGATCACTGGGCTTAGAGACAGGAAGACATCTTCCTGAGTTCAAATCTGGCCTTAGACACTTACTAGGTGTGTGATCCTGGACAAGTCACTTAACCCTATTTGCCTCAGTTTCCTTATCTGTAAAATGAGCTGGACTAACGTTGCCCTGTTCACACTATAGTGTGCTTCCTCTACTATGGGTCAATTTATATTTCAACCTAACTTTCAGGTCCCATATCTTTGATGGAATCTTTTCTGATTCCACTACTCACCTAACACTTAACCTAAATCATTTCGAATTAATTTTGTCTATTCAGTTTCTCTACTTAGATGATAAATTCCTGGAGAACACAGGTCTCTACCATTAGAGGCAGCATGATTTAATTGAAAGAGGGTTGAACTTGAAGTCAGGAAAGGTCAGGGTTCCAATCCTTCTGCCATTTAGGAAATGTGTGATCTGAGTAATCATCCAGAACTTATTAAACGCCTACAGCTAAGTGTCTTAATAGATAAGAACGTTCATCCTTGAGTGAGGAAGATACGGGTTGACTCATGCTGCAGATACTTACTAGCTGTGTGGCCTTGGATAAGTCACTTAACTTCTGTTTGCCTCAGTTTCCTCATCTGTTAATGAAGGAGTTGGATTCAATGGCTTCCCTTCCACCTCTAAATCTTTGATCTCCTAGTCCTATTGCAAGGTTCTGCCCTTCCCTTTAAGGAGCTAACTCAGTGGAATAGACAATATATAAGGATATATAAAATATCGACAAACTAGACATAAGGTAATGGGAGGGAAGAGACACTTGCAATTCAGAGGATCAGACTCAGGGGATTAAAAGTCAAATCATTTAACCTCTTTTTGAACCTTGGTTTCCCCATTTCTCTAAAATGGGGATAATCTGACTGCTGGTAGGCACTTAATGCTCGTTGACTGTTTGATTGTTATGAGAATTAAATGAGATAATGATATGTTGTCTCTCTCATGGCAGGAACCATTTATGCCTTTGTATTCCCAGCTCTTCCACAGTGCCTGGCAGTAGGAAGCATGTAATAAAAGCTTGTTGACTATGTAATGCATTTTGCGGGCCTTCAAAATGCTCTACCAATTGTCACTTAATTTGCTTTATGTTTTGTAAACTTCCCACCATCCTGGACAGGCCCCTTTGCACATAGTAAGCCATCAATAAATATTTGTCATCTCTGATTGATTCACTTTCCTTCCTTTTTGGGTACTTGTGGATCCTTGTTACCTGAAGTTGAAGTCAGTGGGTTCCTCTGGAAGGCTCAGTAGTCTTACCTCAGCTTCCTCTGTCTTCTCACCTGTATTTTCACCTTATCTGCTGAGAAGGCTGTTCCTGGTGGGAGAGGGAGAAAGAGAGCTTGCCAATTCTTGGGTAAATGAGCGTTTTCCTAACCAGCTTCTCCCGCCTCTCCTTAGTGCTGGCATCGCAGTGGGATTCTATGGCAATGGAGAGACCAGCGACGGCATTCATCGGGTCACGTATTCGCTTCGCCATGCAAACCGTACTGTGGCTGGAGTCCAGGATCGGGTAAATTGGGAGAACAATGGGCCTGGGAACTGGCCTTAGGGTTGGTGGGGAGATCCAAAAGAAGAAGCCATCTCTTTTAAGGATGTTCACCTCATCCCCCTCTACTCTGGCCTTCAGAGTGAGGGTTGCCATGGCCTTGGAGAGAGAGTTTGCTGTATTCTTTCTTCCTATTCTCAAGAAACCTCATGCTGAGTGCTGCAATTTGCCAGCCAAAGGATATGTGTGTATGTGTGTGTGGGGTGTGCATGTGTGTGAGTGGGTGGGATGTATGAGGGGGATGCAGAGAAGTGAGGTTTAGAGTATGCATGGGTAAGAGTAGGGGGAGATTTGGTTTTGTGTGGGGAAATATAAGGGTTTTATATGTGTGTGTGTAATAGAGAGAAAGAGGTGGAAATTATTATACAATACTAGCATAATTTTTATAATGGAAATAATAAAATAGATAATATGTAGTTTATAACATAGACTATATTATATTAATATGTTATATATTATATAGTTGTATAATATATTACATAATAATACAATTATTATAATGGAAAAACATTGACTCCAAAATCGAGGATCTAAGTTCAAATCCCAACTTTGATTCTTCCTACCCATATGACTTTGGGCAAGTCACTTAACCTCTATAAGTCTCAGTTTGCTCTCTATAAAATGAGAGGATTAGACTAAATGACTTCAGAGGTATCTTCCAGCTCCAGGTCCATGATCCTATTGTCTGTGAAAGGAGAAAAAGGCAGAGTGGAAGAAAGAGAGGAGGATTGGCATATATGTGGGGAAAAGGGGGAGGGATATGTGTGTGTATGAGAGAAGTGAGAGGGAAAGGTGGGTTTTGTGTGGGTGCGAGAGAGAGAGAGAGAGAGAGAAGAGATTGTGAATGGGGGTGTGTGCGTGTAAAGCAACAGCTTCTGGCTAACACTCCTGAGAAAAGTGACAGGACCAGAATTTTGCCTTTTCAATATACAGAGGAGACTCTTTAATGAATGGCTTCGTTCAAGCGACATATTTAACATTATCTGAATAGCAGATCTTGTTCACCTCTGCTCGTGTCCCTGTCAGCGTCTCTGAAGTTCCTGGATCGTGGTGGGGCTGAAGGGCTTCCATTTTTACCTCTGAGCTATTACTGACCTCTAGATGAGAAAAGCGATCACTACCCTCCTCTCCCAGGGACCTCTGAATGTTCTAATTGGATAGAAAAGAACACTGACTTTAGAGTCAAAGGAGCTGGATTCAAATCTAGCTTCTGATAAATGCTATTTTTATGACCTCGGGCAATTCACTTAACCTAAGCCTCAGTTTTGTTATCTGCAGAATGAGAGGGTTGGATTAGATGGCCTCCTTTGAGGTCCCTTCTAATTCTAGATCTATGATCTGATGACCTGGGTTCAAGTCCCATCTCTGATGATTACTACATTTGTGACTTTGGGCAGGTCATCCTCCCTGAACTTCAGCTGTTGTTCAGTTGCTTTCAGCCGTGTCCGACTCATCATGATCCCATTTGAGGTTTTCTTGGCAAGTCTACTCCTATTTCCTTCTCCAGCTCATTTTACAGATAAGGAACTGAGGCAAACAGGGTTAAGTGACTTGCCCACAGTCACACAACTAGTAAGTGTTTGAGGTCACATTTGAACTCAGTTCTTGCTGATTCCAAACCCTGTGCTCTATCTACTGCACCACCTAGCTGTCCTAAGCTTCAGCTATACATCATCTACAAATGCGAGGTTGAATTAAAGTGATTTTTGAAGTTCCTTTCAGCCCCAGATCTATAATCTTTTATGAATTTATTTAATCTGGATTCAAATTCCTCCTGTGATTCTTACTATATTTGTGACCTTGGGGAATTCACTTTACTTTCCTCAGTCTTAATTTCTCTGCCTTCATAATGGGAGAGAGGGTTGTACTCAATGGCCTCTGAGGTCCCCTTCATCTCTCTCACCCTGTGACTTCAAGATTACCCAAAGTAGCATCTTCATGTGAGGAAGCTATGTCTTAGAGAGGGGAAGTGACTTACCCAAGGGCACAAAATCCCATGCTTTTCCCACCAACAGCTAATAATAGGTAGCATTTGCATAGCGGTTTAAAATTTGTGAAGTACTTCAAATATTAAATCGTAGTCTCTTCACAACAACTCCAGGAAGTAGGTGCTTTAAGCTCCATTTTATGGATGAGGCACACTTGTCTAAGGTCACCCAGCCAGTAAGTATCTGAGGCCGCATTTGAACTCAGGTCATCTTGTAAAGTGACTTGTCCAGGGTTGCACAGCTGGTGCCTGAGGCCAGATTTAGACTCAGATCTGGACTCCATGTCCAGCACTTTATCCACTGCTCTACCTAATTGCCTGCCTCCAGTCCCATTCCTTCACAGAGTAAGAGATAACAATTTCCCACTTTCTCAAATTGATTCTCTCAGTCAATACCAAAACTATTGGTATCCTCTTTCTAAATAAAAATACCCCCTTGAAGAGGTAACATGCTAAGTTTCTAAAACCCGCCCCAGGACCAGCTCTACCCCTTGTCCCTACTCCACTGTCCACCCAGAGCTCATCATCTGCCCTGTCCTCTCTCTCCCTGATCTCTTTGCCCCAATTTCTCCCCTTCAGGTGACAGACACTACAATGGCCCTCAATCAGACAGTGGAGACCAGCCTTCAGACCCTGGAGAAGCTCTACACAAAACATACTGATTATCTGCACATTGTCCAGAAACTCCAGGGGCTTCTGTATGACTTGGTTCGGCAGACCACAGAGATCCCCTTTTGGAAGAACAGCGCAGTATCACTGGAGGATCTGGCCGTGCAGGTTGATCTCTATGATTGGTATAGGTAAGGATAGCTTTTTCTTCAGCTCTGGCTCAGATGGGTTGGGAAGTTAGAGCGGCTTCCCTCTGAGGTCCATTTTCTTCTACCAGGCTGGCTTTGGGCACCAGTAACATTGATGCCTTTTCTTGTTCTTGGTTTATTGAGTGGGAGCTAGGAAAACTTTCTGAATGGGTAGAAGCAGAGAGTTAGGATAGGGCTGGAGGCAGTGGGACCAGGGAGAGAGGGGGCAGGATAGGCATTGATCCCAGCAGCCTCAGTGTGGGTGTGGGAATGGGCTTACTATTTCGGAAGGGGATTGAAGCCTTTGGGAACCAGGCAGGATAGAGCCAGAGAAGAGATCTCATCTCTTTCATTTTCTTCAGTTCTCTGTTCTGAGCACTGCTTACCTGTACATGCCCAGTCCGATTTTGTCTCCTAAGCTACACACTTCTCTTGTCCATGCTAGGCATGACAACCTTACAGGACGAGCTCAGTCCTAGGGGACGTCTAGCTTGGTTGGAGCAGCCAGCCTCTATTTGTGCCTGGTTCTCTGTCCTCTAATGGAAGTTGCTTCTCTGCTGAAAGTGTTGAGCCCCAGGATGGAGCCTAGGCTCTGGGAAGATCAGACCATTTCAGATTTCTGTTGTGTTCTAATGACCTGGAGATTCAAAATGTTGGAGGAGGTCAGAGGTTGGAGGAGTAGGCTTAGTATGATGTGAGGGGTGCTTGGCAAAGTACCTGCTTATAAAGATCTTTCCCACTGAAGCCTGAAATTCATTTAAAAAAATTATTTTGAATTTAGCAAGTACCAAATAGAATGGGCATTTCCATATACACAGTTGTTTAGTAGTTTAATGAGCCCATTTGGGGTTTTCTTGCAAAGATACTGGAGTGATTTTTACTTTACTTCTTCAGCTCATTTTATAGATGAGCAACTGAGGAAACAGGGTTAATGACTTGCCCAGAGTCACACAGCTAGGAAGTGTCTGAGGTCAGATTTGAACACAGAAAAATGCACCTTCCTCACTCCAGGCCTGGCACTCTATCCACTGTACCACCTAGCTGCCTTCCAGATGCATAGTAGAATAGAAAAAGAAGATTGTACATAAGACTTCAGATCTCTGTTGTGTAAATTTTTTTTTTTGGTAAGTACATAGGAAGTTCAAGGGCAGGTAGGTGGTTCAGTAGATAGAGCACCAGGCTTGGAATCAGGAAGACTCATATTCATGAGTTCAAATCTGGCCTCAGATACTTCCTAGCTGTGTGACCCTGGGCAAGTCACTTAACCCCATTTGCCTCAGTTCCTTATCTGTAAAATGAGCTGGAGAAGGAAATGGCAAACTTTGCAGAGAAAACCCCAAAATGGGGTCATGAAGAGTTGGACATGACTAAAAACCACTCAGTAATACCAACAACAATAAATTCAGACCTATAGCTTTCAAAGCTGGCCTACTTTTGGCCTTCCTTCCTTCCTTTCTTTTCTCTGCATGGAAATTTGTTATTTAGACCAAGTGTTCTTAACCCTCAGTCCATGGACTCCTAAGGTGTCCCTGGATAAATTTCAGGGGCTCTGTGAATTTGGATGGGAAAAAAATTACATTTTTTTTCAAAATATTTGGTTTCCTTTGTAACCCTATGTATTTTATTTTACATATTTAAAAACATTAATCTGAGAAAGGATTTGCAGGCTTCGTCAGATTACCAAAAGGGTCCATGTCACAAGAAAAGGTCAAGAACCCTCAATTAATACAATCATCCCTTAGGATGAAGAAAACTATCGATATCCTCTTTTAAAATGAAAATACCCTTTTGAAGAGGTAACATACTAGGTTTCTAAAACTTTAGTGTAAAATTAAGGTTGCTGCCTTTTTCTCCCATTACTGGAGATAGGGATCTGTAAAGAATAGGAATTGGAAAGAGGAAAGGGGGGAATGGGTGGAAAGGGAAGTTCTAGTTTTGGAATGGTGGTGGGAATGTCCCGTGTTGAAACAGAAAAACTAGGAAGAAATGCAGTCAGTCACTCCTGAAGTTGGAGTATTTGTCTTGGCTGATACAGGCTGTTGGTAGCCTCTATCTCAGCATTGTTTGTGTTCTTGGAAAGTCTGTACCTGTCTGCTTCCTTGTCCTCAGGTGGCTGGGGTACCTGGGCCTCCTCCTTTTTGATGTCTTGATCTGTTTGCTTGTGCTCTTCGGACTCATCCGGAATTCCAAGGCCATCCTAGTAGGGTATGTCCTGGGGAACCTGTGGTGTCTGCTGGTGGGTGGAGAGAAGGCTGTGGACTGCTTTGACCTCACCAACCAATTAATTTTCATAAAGTCCTAGGGTGATCCCATCTACTAATAAGACCAATTGCCAGATACCCAACATCTATGAGAGCCTTCTGCTCAGAGAGATTATAGAAAAGAAATTCCAATAAAGACGTTCTCTGGGGACTCAGTGGAGTTTTATATTTGGAAAAGATGTTTCCCTAAGGGCAGGGGTTCCCTAACCTGGAGTCTCTGAATCTGTTTTTAAAAATATTTTTATAACTGTATTTCAGTATAATTGGTTATCTTTGTAATCCCCATATAATAACAACTTAAAATCCAGCAAGTTCCCTTGGATTCTTTACTGGAGACTGGGGAATCCCAGTCACTCCAGTTACACTGGGGAGGGTGATCTATCAGTCTAGGACCATAAATGTCAGAACAAGAAGAAACCTTAGAGATCATCTGTTGTTGTAACTACCACTTCCTGTTTGTTAAAAAAAAATGTATTGATACTATTTTGTTTTTACACCTCCCCTTCATTTCTGAAGATGCTCCTGCCCCATAACCTATCAGACCCTCCCTTTGAACAGAAATGAAATAAGAAAAAGGGGTGGGGGGAGGAGGGGAGCTCAGGTTAGCAAAACCAATTAGCAAAACTCAACCATGTCCAACAGTAAAGGTGTTATTTCACATCTGTTGTCTCCCATCTCTATAAAGAAGTAACTCCCTTATTTTACAGAAAAGGAACAAACCAAGTGAGGTTGTGCTGTGAATTCTTCCTGGCCCACAGGTTCAGATCTCAGCACGGTTGTGAGCTCACAGTGCTGAACTGCTTTTTGTTGGGAAGGACAGAAAGGCTTCTTGCATGGGAGACTGTACTATATTAGACATAATGGAATTGGAGGTTTAGGCTGTAAGCTCCCGTCCCTGGCTCAAGTATAATTGGAGAGCCCAGGCTTTTTTAATTTGTTTTGCTTTCTAACCAAGAGGCCAATACCATCTGCCTGAAATGAATTACTTGTGTTTATAAAGCACTTTTCATGTCTCTTAATTTATTTGTTCCTCACAGTATTCTTAGGAAGGATCAGAATAGGAACTAGACCTAGGATTTCACTGGTATGTGGAACTCACTCCTGGTTGGGGAAACTCCTTCTGCCAGTATTAATTGGCATCTTCTTTGCAATTTAATGTCTCAGTTGCCTGAGGCACTCAGAGGTTAAGTGACTTGGCAGGGTCACACAGCCAGGAGGAAGATCGGCTGTCTTCCCTATGCCTTGCTGAGGTTAAATGACCTCCCTGTCTTGTCAGAGGAGCGACAAGAATCCATCCCCAAGCTCTTTCCACTACTACCAGATTTTCTTTCAGTGGAATTTAAGCTCCTTGACGGCTGGTGAAACCTACTTTTAAATATGAAATTCTTGTTTTTTGTCTTTGTAGGCCTTAGCATGGTTCTATGAAACATTATAGGCCCTTAATGTTTGAAATGAATGTAATTGAAAATCCTTATTGTAGTTCTCCCTTCTTTTCTATTCCCTAAGGGGGACCTGTGAACTAGGGCTGGAAGCTTTGAGTGCCCCCTGGGAACCTTAGCAGGTCATAAGTAGCTTGTGGCCTGCAGAAAGGAGAAATCTTGAAAGATGGCTACTGAACTAATAGCTTATGCCTTTGTTCACACCACCTCCTCTCCACCTCATTTTAAAACTGGCATTTGCCATAGGGGAAGTAAATGAAAAATGTGGAGGTCTCTTAGCCAGGTCTGGAGAGAGACTCATCATTTTGGCATTGTGTTCTCCCCTTTCCTATGCCACGTATATGCTGTCCTGTAGTCAGCAGCATTTCCTTTTTGGCTAAATGCCTCCAAGTACACTGAATCACTCTGGTAGCCATCAAGGGTTTTGTAAGCAAGTGGAGTTTTGTGCAGCTGTTTTGGCAAAAGCTAAGATTTTGCCTTGGGGTTTGAAAAGGGTATGTCTCGTGCGAACTACAGCTGCCCCAGACGATGGGAAATGAGGTCACAGACACCCTTTTGAGGGTAACTCTTTAGAAAGGGAGTGGGAGCAGAATTCTGGCTGCCCCCAATTCCTCCAGGCCATCGAGTCCAGTCTGGAGCCTGGCCCAGCTGTGGACAATTGGAATCTGTACCATTGGCTGGGATAAACCAGGGAATACCTTCCCTGACCCCCATTCCCTTGGGGAGCAGAAGGTTATTTAAGCTAGGTTTGGTGGTGGGATTTGGGGAATAGGACTGAGCACAGTGGAAAAGCTAACTTGTCTGAACCAGGTCCTGGTTCTAACCATGGCCAGAGAATCTTAGTGAAGGCAAATTCCCTAGCTATCCAAGCCTCTAATAAATAAAGCTCCCATTTCCTATTACCCCAGCCACTGCCAGGAGTCAGATTTTTATTTCCTACTTTACTTCTCCCCACATTTGGGAAGTCATCCCAACTGAAGTAGCTGAGTGGGGAACTCTAGCTGTCGGTGGGGAAAGGGGTGTGGGACCCCCTTGACATGTCATGTCCTCTTCTTCCCCTTTAGGGTATGTTTGCTGGGTGTGCTAGCCTTGGTCATCAGCTGGGGATCCCTGGGGCTAGAGCTGGCAGTCTCTGTGGTAAGTGACTCTGATGCGAAAGTCACCTTCCTTTCCCCTAAATGTCCACTCTGAGGTCAGCTACGATGCTACTATCTGGTGGAAAGTCTTGGAAATAGCCTTCCTACCCTCAGATCTCTCCAGCTTTCTGTCACAGGGTCTGAATTTCTACCACTTGTGAGTCATTGCTTAGGGTGGCCCCTTCACACATCCCTGAGGGAGGAAAGCACATTTATACATGTAACAGTGTGAATCCGTGTAGCAGGTTGCTTTCCTCCCAGGGACAGCTAAGGAAGATCTAGGCTTGGGATGTGGGGCCCTTACTTCCCCTGCTCCATTTTTGGTGGCAATCTGTAGGGACTTCATTACCTTCCTTCTGTCGGGGGTGACACCCCGACCACCGCCTCCACTTACCCTGCCCTCGGGTCTTTGGACGTCTCCGGCTCCTCTCGGGGGACGCGAGAGGAGAATCACCAGGCAGTACACCGGAATGGACAAGCAGCTTTATTGCATGGCGTAACAGAAGTCCCACTGACCCTCTCTGGGGCGCGCCTTATATAACCTATCGGGGTGTTCCGGGTTGGCTCCTCCCCAGTTCCTCCCCGAGGGTGGAGCTCCTCCAGTAAGAGCCGCCCCGGTACTGAGGTGGCGGAAGCCACACAGGCATTGCCACGTCAGCAGGTCCAGACTCCCTGGCGTCTCACTACCCTCTTGGGGGCCTAGGTCCAGAGCGCCCCTAACATCCTTCCTCTCACTCTAGGGTTCCAGTGACTTTTGTGTGGACCCTGATACCTACGTGACTAAGATGGTAGAGGATCACTCAGTACTTGGTGCAGGTAAGCTGACTCCATGAATGCCAACATGCCCCATAGGCAGTAATTACCCACTTAGAAAAAGGAGCTGAAGAGGCTCTGTCCATGGTAGGCTTAGCTCAGAGTTTACATGAAAGCCTTTGTACTAGCATGCCTTCCCTAGCTGATAAGGAACATTCCTTGGTAGCATGGAAAAGGTTCTAGAGGGAGAACATGTGTTGATGTTTGAACTGATGAGCCTTTGACATTTTTTGAATTTGAGTGAGCTGATGTGACAGGTAAGAGGCAGTATGGTGTATGGTAAGAAAGCAGACTTCAGTGTTAGGGAGACTTGGGGTTCAAGGCTTGCCTCTGACACATACTGGCCCTATGACCCCTTCAATTTTCCAAACAATTTTCTAAGACGTTATTTTTTAAACTTGTGTGTGTGTGTGTGTGTGTGTGTGATGGAACCCTTTGAAATGAATGAATGAGGGAAGCCTAGGGACCTTGTCTCAGAATAATGTTATTAAATGCGTAGAATAAAAGACCATGGACCTCAGGTTAAGAACTCTTTCTCTTTAAAAAAAAAAAGACAAAAATAACCCTTCTCTAAAAATCTCCAGTACAGAGCAGTTGCATATTTGCATTGGTAAAATGAGTTGCATATTGAAAAGAAATTACAGGTCCGATTCATTTTTTGAGCCTCTGTTGTGTTGGAAGGGAGGGGAAAAAATGGAATGAGATTGGTGCCTGCTCTTGAGCAGTGTGTCCTGTGTTTTCAGGGCACCTGAAGCAACTACAGATCAATACATGGCAGTGTGTAATCAAGTCCCCAGTTGTTCAGTTCTGACTGATAGTTGTAGGACCTCTGAGATGAGAGGTCATTGTGACCTGTGATTGGCAGGCAAGGCTTGAGGGAAACATCTCAGAGTATCATCTGAAAACATCCTAAAAGCCCCCATATAATTTTTTATCTTCTTTGGTCCTCACAATATTCCTATTCCTGTAGGGCTAAGCAAGTACCCCCATTTTACAGATGAAGAAGGTGAGGTCTCCAGAGGTGGGAGTGAGGATGGGAACCTATGCCCAGGCTCCCTCTCCTAGATTAATCTGCCTCTTCTTCTCTCCTCTTCCCCTTCTGTCCCATCCCTAGGACCACAGAGCTAGATCTGGAAAGGTGTTTAGAAGTCATCTAGTATAATCCCCTGATTTTACAGATGAGGAAAATGAAGCCAAGACAGGTTAAGTGATTTTGCTCACACAGGAGTGAGCTTCAGAGGTAGAATTTGAACATTTCCTCTACTTCCAGGGCCAGAGAACTTATTACTGTATCCAACTGTCTGCCTCATTTACTAATTACCCCCTGACAACTAGGCTTGGAGGCATTGTAGAAGGAAACAAACATTTATTAAGCACCTACTGTGTACCAGGTACTTTACAAAGGCTAAGCACTTAACAAGTATCACCTCCTCTGATCCTCACAAGAACCTGGGAGGTAGATGCTGTTATCACCATTATACAGTTGTAGGAAACTGAGGCAGACAGAAGTTGGGTGACTTGCCCAGGGTCACCAAACTAGGAAGTATTTGAGACCAGATTTTAATTCAGACCCAGTCTTCTAATTACTCCAACACCTAGTTGCCTCATTTCACCCGGGTCTTCATGGTTGGGGTAGAATTTGTATAGAGGGCACACCAGGCAGAAGGATTATCATGAGTTAAACCTAAAGCCAGAATTCACAACCAGAGTGACCAAGTTTGTAGGATCTCGTCCAAATGTTGCTAACTTGCTACTTGTGTGTCATTGGGCAAATCATTTAATCTCTGGTCTTCAGCATCTTCACCTGTGAAATGGACCTTAGGTAAAATGGAAAACTTAGACTAGATGTTAACTGAAGGTCCTTTTCATCTCTGAATCTTATGATATGCCTAGGAGCTCAAGACTCTTGTGATGAGGAAGGAAGGACATCTGTGCTCTGAAGGATGCTGTCTCTCTTCCCAGTATCATAAGGGAAAGGGCCATATGGTACCATGGAACTCTCTCCATTGCATTTTGGCAGGAGTAAGACCAATATTTCCTCACCATTGCGGGAAGGACAGCTGGAATCCCAGAGCCCCGAGCAGTCACTAGAACCCTGAATGAACTTTGCTTTCAGATTTTTCCAATCCAGAAATGATCCAGCTGAGATTAAATCTCCTTGGCACAGGGAGTAGGAATGGAGAACTGGTCTTTAGAGGTCTAGTCTGGAAAGTCTCTGCTCCCAATGGGGAAAAGGGGCCTTCAGCAGGGCAGATGGCAAGGTGTTTGGGCCAAGGAGTTCTGGTGTCCCGGTGGATGGCTGGGTGTATGAGATAAGACTAAAGATCAATATTGATGTCTCTGGGTTCCTGCTTGCTATGGGAGCTTTATCTATGTTGATATCTATGTTACCCTATGGTAACATACTTTATAAGTTATATGCTGGAAACTGAAGTAGGACAGACTGGTTGCTTTGTAGAAAGGGACATTGGTGTTAGGATTCGGTGATACTGAGCCTGGTCCATAAAAGATGATAGTGACTTGAAGAAGAGATAATCAGGGGACAGTATCTTGAGAAAAAAGGGAGCAGCTTCTGAAAAAGGGAGGAAGCAACCAAGAAAACACCAAATTAGGAAGTCATAGGAGCTGGGTCCCTGCTCCCAATTCTATTGCTTGGATGTACATTCCTTTGTTTCTCTGTACTTTAGTTTTCTTATTTATAAAAATGGGGAGATTGGCCAGATCATAGCCAGAATCCCTTTCATTTCTAACATTTTATGATTTCAAGATTTTTAAAAAAGTGAGAAAGAGAAGGGGGCAAATTAGAGGACTCTTCTGTTGTTTCTCCCCATCCTGGTTATTTTGTTGGTGTTGAATGGATGACCCAGCCAGTAAGTTCATAAATAGGGCATCTTCTTGGCACATTGGCCCATCTCCCTTACCTGCAGAAGCACAGAGCCCTGAAGATGCTGATACACAGGGGAGGGCTCAGCCAGGTCCCCTGCGCACTCAAGGGACTGCTTCTTTCTCCCTCCCTCATCTCTTTTTTGGACATCGACTCATTTCTTCATGAAAGGATACTAGTTAAGTGTCAGAGAGGCTGGCAGAGGAAGGGAGAGAGAGAGAGATAGAGTCTGTGTGTGTGTGTGTGTGTGTGTGTGTGTGTGTGTGAGAGAGAGAGAGAGAGAGAGAGAGAGAGAGAGAGAGAGAGAGAGAGACCTAGGGATGAGTGGCCCTTATCATTCCTCCCCTACTCAGGATCACAGGCTCAGAGCCAGAAGGGGACTTTAGAGGCTGGCTAGTCCTACCCCCTTGTTTTATAGATGAGGAAACTGAGTCTCAGAGAGACCAGAAGTTATTTCCCCAAGAGCAGATGGGTAAAGGGTTTGTCCAAGCTCATGTTTTCTCCATCGCTCCACAATCCTGTTAGACAAGGTCCCAAATGATATCATGTGAATAGAAGATTACTCTTTGCCATTCATTCAGCATGGTATGGTGGAAATTGAAGTGGACTTGGAATCCTTTGGGCCAGAGTGTGAATCCTGGCTCAGCTATTTATTGCCTCTGTGACCTTGGAAAATGTCACTTAACTTTTCTGGGACTCAATTTCTTCCTTTGTAAAATGAGAGGGTTGACTGGCTTCTAAAGCCCCTTCCAAGCTCTAAAATCTATGTGCCTTTGTGCCAAATGAGATATGTTATAAGTTGGCTTTGCCAGCCTTAAAGGGTTTATAGGAATTTGATTATTTGATAATTTGTTACTACTGTTTTTCAATGGTGGGGAGCAGTCAGTTGTACAGTGTGTGTGGACTGGTATATACATGTCTGGTGGAAATGCTGGATTTTTTTACAAGGATCCTCTAAGGCAGGTCACATGTATGCCACAGAGCGGCCACATGCAGATGTACGTCTCTGCAGCAGGTTTCATTGATAACTAGCCCCCCTTCTCAACCAGGCTGGGCCTGTTTCCTCTGCCCTATAGCAGAGAGGCAAGGTTCAGAAACTTAACCTTGACTATGGGATTCCATGAACAAACGCATTAGGGACAGCTGGAGGTCTGCTTTCCTTTCAGCTGCTTCTACCAATTGTCCAATAATGAGCCAGAATTAACGACCTTGAATTAATCTGATTTGGTCCACTATGGATGAACCCCCACTCTCTTTCCTTTTTGGAACTGATGAGATTAATGTGTTTTGGGTTGATCTGAAAAACCCCAACAACCAACCCCCAAACCCTTGTCATCCTATTTTTGATCAGCTCTTCTGCTGAGCCAGGTAATAGCTTAAGGCAAAGAGAAAAGCCTCTAACCAGGCTGCCCCAGGGCTCAGGAGCCTCAGGCATGCCCCAAGCCTGCTTTCATCAGCCGAGGTGCCATTGTGATGAGCCGGACCCAGGCCTTGTGTCCTGGTTTCCTGTTGCAAAATAAACACAAAGGTACAATGGTCGCCTTTATTTTACAGGCTTGGAGACTTATTTTCCAGTCTAATCAGTCATTTCCGCTGACGATACAGCAACTTTGCGGGTGATTTATTCAGTAAAATTAAACAGTCGGACCCAGCGGAGATCCAGCTCTGAGAGCTGTTGGGAGGGGGGCCTGATGTCTGGTGGGGTGGGCTTCTTCCACCCACTGTGAACGGACTTGGCCCCAGGGAAAGTGAGTGGCCACTTGGGAGAGAACAAGCCCGGCTCTGTTTCCATTGTCTACCCGGGAGAGCGTGAGAGCCTGGACACCAGCCTTGTGTGGATGGTTACTGAGATTCAGACTTTAGGCTGAGCTGTCTGTAAGACTGGAGTGTGGGCGTGGGGAATGGACAACGCTGCCCTGGGATCTCACTCTTCTCTTGGCCAGGGCAACCTCCTGCATCCCTTCCAATGCCCATGTCCCTGTCCTCGGAGCTAAAGAGCGTTCCCCCCTCCCCTCCCCTCCTATCTACCACAGGGGCTCACAGCTGAGTGAGCTTTCATTCAAAACAATTGAGAGGGCTCGTTTTGTCCAGGTCCTGGGCCTGGGCCTGGGCCAGGATACAAAAGATAAATAATTGTTCTTACCCTAATGGATCTTGTAGTTTAATTAAGGTCACAGGGCATAGATAGAGAAAAAGATATTCTCTCTCTTAAAATTCCTAATTTCCTTCAAAATTTAGCTCCTACATTAAGCCTTTCCTGTTTTCCTCCTAGGTGTTGATGACTTCCTGCCCCCCAAATTGTTGTTATTCAGTCATTTTCAGTTGTATACGACTCGCCATGACCCCATTTGGGGTTTTCTTGGCAAAGATGCCTAAGTGGTTTGCTATTTCCTTCTCCAGCTCGTTTTATAGATGAGGAAACTAAGGCAAACAAGATTAAGTGACTTGACCAGTGCCATACAACTAGTAAATGTCTGAGCCTGGATTTGAACTTGGGTCTTTCTGACTCCATGCTTGGCCCCTCTACCCACTGTGCTACCTAGCTGCCCCAACCCACAATTTCAGTCAGTTGCTTTTCAGTCATGTCCGACTCTTTGTGACCCCCAAAAGTGACCTTGTATTTGTTTTGTAGCAGAGGCAACATGACTTTTTGGATGGATAGCTGGTCTTAGAGCCAGGAAAGTCTGGGTTTGGGTCCTACTTTTAACACACTGGCCTACATCCCACCCCCTACTGCAAAATCACTTAACCTCATTGCATTCTAAGCATCTCTCAGGTACCTAGTTAGAGAGAAGGTGCCAGTCTGCATTGGTAGAGGGACTTTCCTCATATGGGAGTTCCCTTTAATCAATGAAATCAGACCCATTCCATATTCTCCTCTATTTTTATACACTTAGATGTGTACATGTTTCTCCCTATAGCATGTAAAGTTTTGTAAGCTTCTGGAGGGCCTGGACTGTTTCATTTTCATCCTTATGTCCCCTTTGCCTAGCACAGTGCTTAGTAAATGGCTGTTTGATTAACTGCACGCTCTTTCATGTGTTCAGAGACCCAAACAGTGTGCGCCAACAAAGACTCCCTCCAGGGAGGGAAGGAGAGATTACTGTGGGCTGTGGAGCTCAGACAAGGCTTCCCAGAGGTTGAACCCATGATCAAGAAAGCAGCCATAATGTTAATGATGCTAATAATTCATATTCATATATCCCTTCAAGGTTTGTAAAGTACTTCATATATATCATCCCATTTGATCCTCACAACAGCTCTGGGAGGTAGGTACTGTTATTATGCCCATTCCACAGAAGTGGAAGTGGAGGCAAACACGGGTGACTTGCCCAGGGGCCATGCAGCTAGTAAGCATCTGAGGTGGACCGAGCTCTTCCTCTCTTCAGATCTAGTGCTGTATCTGCTGTGCTCTGCTGCTTTTTATCCAAGAGGACAGTTGGTTCTTGTTGCTTTGAATAAACTAAAACATAATCCCAGATAAGGGGCTGGGATGGCCCCTTAAAAAAATAAAGACTCATAATACCCTAGCATCATAGATCTGGATCTGGAAGGGCCTCAGAGACCAGTCCAACCTCTTCACTTTACAGATGAAGAAACTGAGGCCCAGGGAGGTTCAGTGATTTATCTGAGCTCACACTGTCAGGAAACATCGGCGGTGAGATTTGAATCCAGGTTCTCTAACTGCAGGGCAGCTAGGTGGTGCAATGGATAGAATGCCATGCCTGGAGTCAGGAACACTCATCTTCCTACTCCAGTCCAGCCTCAGACACTTAGTAGCTATGCGACCCTGGACAAGTCACCGGACTCTATTTGCCTCAGTTCCTATCTGTAAAATGGGCTGGAGAAGGAAATAGCAAACTGCTCCAGTATCTGCCAAAAAACAAAACACCAAATGGGGTCACAGAGAATCAGACACAACTGAAAACTACTGAACTTGTAACTGCTAAGCCAGTTCTCTTTTTATTGAGCCGGACTGGGGGTGGGTGGCCTCCCAGCAAAGGTAAGAGACATGATTGAAGTCTGAAAACTGACAAAGAAAATGCATGAGACTAAGAGATACTAGGCGGAGGAGATAAATTGAGGACAAATAAAGGAAGTCCAGTTTCACACAAATAATCTCTTACAGAATTTGTTACAGTGAGAGGCAGTACACTGAAAATAGAAATCCCCTGTTACTCCAGCGCAGCTTCTAATCAGGGATCTCTCTCAGTGTTTGGGCATTTTTCTTTCCCGTGAGGTTTCATTTTAGGGGGTGGCCCCTATTCAGCAGCAGCTGATACACGATTCTATGATCATAGAGTTCAGAGGAGAGTTAGGTAATAAGTTACATAAGTTTCTGGATGAGAGGCTTAGGTATATTTGAGAGGAACTAGAATATTTGGGAAATCTTTCTCTAACCTTAGAATTCAGCATCAGGATCCCAGGACCATAGAGCAGGGATGGACCTCAGAAGCCATGTAGTTGAATGAGGAATTCTGTGCCCTTTTTGCTGAACTGTTTTGGACAACCCGGTTCCTGCCTGTCCCCATTATGATCTTTGGGAATGATAGGAGGCATAGTATATAGAGGGCTGAGCCTAGAACTTGAGTTCAAATCCAGTCTCAGACACTTATTAGCAGTGTGACCTTGGGTGAGTCATTTAATTGTTGCCTGCCTCAGTGTTTTTAACTATGAAATGGGAAAAGTAATAGTACCTACCTCCCAAAGTGGCTGTGAAAATCAAATATTTGTAAAGTACTTAGTGCAGTGCTTGACACATAGTAGGTGCTTAATAAATGTTTATTGCCTTTCTTTCTTCTTCCCTTGATAATGTGTCACATTTATACAGGTGTGTCTCCCAAACCGTAGTATAGTTTTAAGTTTTAATAGCACTGAGACATTTGGGACACACGGTAGGAAGTTTTAAGGTTGACAGAGTACTTTTCTCCCCAAAACAAAACAACCCTATTAGATAGGTAAAATAAGTATTATTATCTCCCTTGACAGGTGGGAAAACAACCTGAGAGACATAAAATTACTAACTTAATGTAATAGAGATAGGGTTAGAACCAGGATATGAACCTGTAATCCCTGATTGTTGTGTCCTAACGTTTTTTCCTTTAAAAAAAGAAACCCAACCCAAAAACCAAATTTTGATTTTTCGATTAATACTTACATGTTTTTATATCATCCTCATTTCAAAATATATGCTTTTCCCCTCCCCATACAACAAATTGTCCCGTGTTATAAAAGATGAAAAAGGAAAAGAAAAAAGGCAATTCTTCAAAACCAATACAACTGTGTCTAAAAGAATATGCAATGTTCCGTACTCATAGATCTCCGCTTCTGCAAAAAAAGACGTATAGCATCCCAGCCACTAGATTATGGAACTTTTCATCAGAGACCTTACTACTGATGTGGGTGGTCATGGGTCTGATTCAGTGTGGCAATGTTGATCTTCAGTTGAACATATTTTCATAGCAGAAGATAATATAGAATGTTGGGGGGCAAGGATGGGTAAGGAATATTAACTAGAAAGTACATTTAAGAGGTTCATAGATTTAGAGCTGGAAGAAACATTATAGAGATCACAATGACCAACCTGTATCATATGAAAGTAACAAAAGGACAGTTCATTCATAATGAAAATGAAAGAAACAGATTGGGGAGAGATCTCAGCCATAAATATTTCTGGAAAAATCTGGTATTTAAAACCTGTAAGGAATTGGCACAGATTTTTAAGAGTAACAACAGTTCCCCAATGGATAAGTAGTTGAAGGGTATGAATAGGCAGAAAGAAGAAACAAATTTTTAATAACCACCTGGAAAAATATTGAAATTAATAATAAAGAGAAATGCAAGTTAAAACAATTCTTTATCATTGAATTGGTAAAGATAATTAAAAACTACAGAATTCAGTTTTGGCAGGGCTATGGAGAAACTAGCCCACTATTACGTTGTTGTTAGAACTGTGAATTGCTATGGTATTTTGGAAAAGCAATAGTCATATACAATAAGTACCATATACCATTTGGCCCAGTGATCTCTATCCTTAAGGATGTTGTTGCAAAGGGGAGGAAAAGGCCTCTCTATGTGAAAGATTTTAGTGGTTTTATCCATAATAGCCTAAATCTCCCTCAAAACCCCAAACTGAAAATGATTCATAGGTTCAATGACTAGAAAATGAATGGCCTCAGAAATGTGGTATATGAGTATGGTTAGAGGATGGTACCATAAGAAATGACAAGTATAGGTTGCATGTGAAAGGATCCAGAGTAAGGAAAACAGAGTAAGAATGTAAAACTGACTACAAATATGTAAAGATATTAATGATAATAACTATCCACAGCAACAACAAAAAATATGCAAAAATAAGAGATCAGAAGAGTAAGTCAGTGTAATTCTAATGACCAAATGGCTCCAGAGAAGAGAAAATATATGTAACTTGCTCCTTTTGTTGGGGAGGTGGGGATCTATGGGTGCTGAATATTACATTTGCTGACAGACACGATCAGTGTGTCGGTTGGTCTTGCTGAACTGTTGTTATTTGCTGTTGTTTTTTAAACCTTTGTTATGAGCTGGATGGAGAGGGGCTATATTCAGAAAGGAACATGGACTATAAACACAAGACATCAGTACAATTTTGTTTTTTTTTAAACAGGGAGATACTGCAACATTTTAGTTATTTTATTAATGTGCACATTTTTTTCCAAGTGGATCAGCGAAAGGGACTCCGGGTAAGGAAATTCCCTCCACTGATACAGGTCAATAACGGCTTTTCAATTTTATAGTCTTCAATCACTTGGATGTTACATAGTCACTTGGATGTTAAATGACTTGTGTAAACTCGCACAGCCAGTATGTGGCAGCTGCAGTCCTCCTGACTCCTAGGTTGGCTCTGTCTACCTACTGCACTGTGACTGCTTCTCTGATGAACAAATATATTTTAAACAGTTGTAAATAACTCAGAGTTTGTGCTTTTATTTAAAAGGTTAGGGGTGGAGGAGACAGGTAAATATGCTGATGCTTCACCATGGCAGAGAAGTGACTCTGGATTTACAGAGGTACCTTGACTAGTCATCCAAAGCAAGTCCTAGCTTAGGAAAAGAATGTAAGTGACTTGGTCAGGATCACACGGTGAATTAGTAACAAAGCTGGGACTAGCTTTGCACAGATTGCTTTGAGTACCTCATTCAGAGCTCTATCTCCTGAATCTTAAATTTGGTAGTGGAATTTAAAAAAAAACAACTTCTAAGTGAACTGCCCCTCATTCTTCTAGGATTCTTGAGGATTTAGGGGAAAAGGGGGATCTCATATAGAAATACCAACTGTTGAAAGATTACCCCAGAGCACTCTGACTTCAGCTTAATCTAGGCATTATAATTTCTTGCACAAAGAAAGAACTGGACCACGGACATACAAATGTATCATAGCCTTGTTTTTCATCTGAGTGTAGCTAAACAATGTATAATCTTTAGAGAATGCAGAAAAATACAATGAGAGAGATACAAAGTTAGCCAGGAGAGAGGGAGTAAGGAGATTGCTGAAGGTCTACAATAATGGGAGAATCATTGCATTACAGTGGCCAGGTTGGGGGAGGAAAGGTTGTAATATTCTGAGAAATGTAAGATATTAATTATAATCGAGTATAGCAAGTTGAAGATGTGTTTTCAATTATTCTACCTATAAGAAGCAAAGTTTCCCATTAGAAAGAAAATTTCTTCATGGGTAGAAACGTCTAGCCTACCCATAGGCCTTTGCAGTAATGTCAAACCCTCTAGAAGCACAACAAAGTAACACTGGACTGGGACCCTGATTCCATACCACAAAACCCCAGCCCTAGATTTTTCTGAGGTAAAAGCTTAGAAGAAGGCTAAACAGTGAAAAGAAAAAAAAAATCAGGAGGTTTTTCCCTTTCTTCTTTTCCATGAAATTGGGTTTTAAGAGAAGGAAGAAAAAGGACTTATTGTTGCTTCTTAATGTGATTTTACCTCCCTCAGGTACTTCCCCTCCCTGTGGTGCGCCCCGCCCCCCCCCCCCCCCCCCCCGCCCCGTTCTGGAACAGTACCATAGGTGCATAGATTTAGATGTCAAAGGGATCTTAGAGGTCATCTAGTTTTACCCCCTCTAAAAAAATCAATAATATGTTTTTCTGACTCCTTTATTTCTGAACATATCTCTCCCCCTCCCCAATCCAGCAAGCCATCCCTTTTAACAAAGAGTTAGAAAGAAAGCTAAGTGGCATAGTGGAGTGAGTGCCAGTTCTGGTTCAGTAAGACTCATCTTTGTGAGTTCAAATTCAACCTCAGACGCTTACTAGCTATGTGATCTTGGGCAAATCACTTAATCGTGTTTGCCTCAGTTTCCTCATCTGTAAAATGAACTGGAAAAGGAAGTGACAAACCACTACAGTATCTCCACCAAGAAAACCCCAAATGGGCTCACAAAGTCAGACACGACTGAGAAACAACTGAGCAACAACAGAGAGGAAGGAAGGAAGGGGGGGTGGGGGGAGGGGAGAAGCAGTTCTTCAAAACAAACCATCATATCAACCATGTCTGATAGTGTATGCAATATTTTATACCACCAGTCTGCAGACTCTGCAAAAAAAAAGAGGGAGGTCATTTTCTCAACTCTTCTCTGAGACCAAACTTGGTCACGATTCCATAATATGCATTAGGCTCATTTTGTTTTGTTCATTTATATGCTCATTATGTATATTGTTTTCTTGGCCCTACTTCCTCTAAGTATTCTTAGATGCTTCTCTGCATTCCTCTCATTTGTCATTTCTTATGGCACAGTAAGATTCATATAATTGGTCAAAGAGCATTTCTTAAGGGCTCGCTTCAGGGTCAGGTAGGCACTGTGCTCTCCCTAGGGATAGAAAGGGAACAGCCTACTTTTAAGGAACTTACCTTCTTCCTTTTACAGATGTGGAAACTGAGGCACCTAGCGGTTAAGAGATTTACCTAGGATCATATAGATTATTAAAGGTCCAGGCTAGGATTTAAATGCAGCTCTCCAGATCCATTGTTCTTTCAAGCTGCTCACACACAGTTGGAGCCCAGGCTGGGCTCACAAGGAGCTTGCCCCTGTCTGGTACAGCCCATTTCCCTGTCTATGTCTTTAGCTCTGAACAAGCATATTCTTCTAGGGAAGGGGTCTGTAATCTCTTTTGTGTCATTGACCCCTTTGGCATTCTGATAAAGCCTATGGATCTCTTCTCAGAAAGTTTTTAAATACATTAAAAAAAAAGATATAGGATTACTAAGGAAACCAGTTATATTAAAATACAGCTATCAAAATATATTTTTTAAAAGTTTATAGATTCCAGTTAAAAACCTCTGTTCTAGAGGCATTGATGGGAGTTTGAGTCTGGGAATAAGTAATTAGTAATAAGTAAAATAAGTAATAACTTATATATCTTTAACATTTCTAAACTTTTTCAAAGTACATTCATTATCTCTTCTTCCTCATGATTACCACATGAGAGAGATGGGACAGGAAGTGTTACACCCACTTCTAGATAAGGAAAAGGATTAATGACTTTTTCCAAGGTCAGAATGGAACCGGGTGAGATGTATCTGGTGACTCCTTGTCACATGCTTTTTCTCTAACCCCACACCACCTCATAGCAATGAGAGATGGATCCCCTGGAAGAGGGCTGTGAGGACCCAACCCCCAACCTCCAATCTGGTATGCATTTAAAAACACACACACACACACACACACACACACACACACACACACACACACACACCCCCTGCCTCAGAGCTATGAGAGGTGGATCCTCTGGAAGAGGGCTGTGAGGACCCAACCTCCAATCGGGTATGCATTTGCGTGCACACACACACACACACACACACACACACACACACACACCACACACCACACACACCCCTTCCTCATCTTGCTTCTCCTTCCTGAGACCTGGCTAATTGCCATTTACTAGCTCCAGTGAGCTCCAGACAGAAGTTGTCCCAGAGAGATGCAGGCAGTGGGGAGAAGGGTGGCAGCTGGTGTGAGCAGCCCGGAGTTGCCTAATGAATCATAAATAACAGCTGTCGGGTTCCATCTCCAGCCTGCGGTACTCAAAGGCTAGAATGTCTCCCCTTGGTTTGGAAATTGCCCTGCTCTGTTCCCCAGCAGGAGGCGACCTCCCCACCTCCTGCCTCAGCATAGTCTAGAGGCAGAAGGGTCAAAAACAGAGGGGTGAGGGGCATTTGTGAAGGTTGTCACACTTCACCCCTTTCTGTCACAAAGAAATTCAGTGTGCTTAGGACTGAATGGACTGGAGAAGGCTCTGTGCAGCCTGGTCCTCACCCTGGTTATGACATTTTCAGCCTTTGGCAATTTCACTGGTCAGTTCCTCCACCTTCTCTCCCACCCCAGCCTCTTTCCCCACAGTCATTTTGACATGTGACTATTTCCTGATTCCCAGGAGATAGAGAGAAGGCTAAGTAACTTGTCCGAGGTCGCCCATCCAGTATGTGGCAGCTGCCATTGTCTGCCCCTCAGGAGTTAGTAGGGCAACTTAGTGCTCATCCATCTTGATGTGAAGAGAGACTCAGAGGCAGAGGAAGGAGGTATGTGAAAACATGGCAGCCTTATTCAAATTTAGTCAGGGAGCTGAGTTTTAATTAACTGAGTGCAGATGCCGACAGAGGGGAGGGCGTGCTGGTTTTATGCTGTGATTCATCCCAGAGGTTCACTTGCTGTCCTCACAGAGACTGTGCCCATCTCTCTTTCTCTTCATCCTTGAATCTCCTGGTTTTTTTCCCCTCTTAAAAGTGATACTACCCACCCTAAAGTCTAAAGAATTCAATTACATTCACCAGACATCACCGGGTGCAAAGCTGTATGCTAAGCACATTGGGGAATGCAAGAGAATTCTCAGGCTTGATCTCTGCCTTCTATAAGGTTAAGCAGAGATGAGTTCATAGAATCATAAACTTACATCTAGAAGAGATTTTAAAGGTTACTAAATTCAATTCCTTCATTTTCCGGATGGGAATACTGAGACCCAAAGAGGTTAAGCAGCTTGACCAGAACCACACAGCTATGTCTAAGGTTCTTTCTAACTCCATCCAGTGCCCTATTCATGACCCCATTAGAGAACAATGCACAACTGTAAGCATTTGTGTTAGATAACACTCTCTACACCTCTCTCCTCAGCCCTTTCTTTACTTCGACTTGCACTGTTCTTTAACATTAGAATCTTCCCCAGAGACCTCTCCTCCTTGGGAACAGCCCAGTCTTCTCATGTGAGCATCCTTAATGTCTGCTAGAGGGCAGCTAGGTGGTGCAGTTGCACAGAGCTCTGGGCAGAGAGTCAGGAAGACTTATCTTCCCAAGTTTAAACCTGACCTCAGACACTAGCTGTGGGACCCCGGGCAAGTCACTTAACCCTATTTGCCTCAGTTTCCTCATCTGTAAAATGAGCTGGAGAAGGAAATGGCAAACCACTCCAGGATCTTTGCCAAAAAAAAAAAATGAAACAAAACCCAAATGGGGTCACAAAGAGTGGGACGCAACTTAAAAACAACTGAACTGAATGTTTGCTAGACCACCCAGCCCCTTGTCTTCTGAGTACTTTTTATGACTTACAGGGTGATTTGCTTCAAGGGAATGGCCACGAGATTCTACAACATCAGATGCTTAGTATGCTCTCAGAGGATGCCTGTCCCTTATGGCCAATTGATGGGGAGGCCCGGGGACTAACCCTTTTGCTTGCTGTCTGTACCAGTTATTTGGCACTTGTCACCTATTGCCTTGTGCTGTTAGTTATCATTTCATGAATCTAATTATGCCTTCCTCATGAGACTCTCAGCTCCCTTGTGGCAAGGATGGTAGTGAAAAATCTTGGAATGAAAAATCTTAGAATGTCAGAGTTAGAAGAGACCTTTAAAATTAGGGCATCCAGTGCCTTCATTTTGTTATCTGTCAGGTGGCAGAATAGAGTGCCAGGCCTGGAGTCAGGAAGACTCATCTTCCAGTGTTGACCTCAGACACTTACTAGCTGTGTGACCCTGGGAAACTCACCTCACCCTGTTTACCTCAGTTTCCTTATCTGTCAAATGAGCTGTAATGGGAAGGAAATGGCAAATCACTCCAGTATCTTTGCCAGGAAGACCCAAATGGAGTCATTAAGAGTCAGATGTGACAGAAACGACTGAAGAAAAATAACAACAACAATCCAACACCCTCATTGTGTCAGTCAGCCAACTAGCATTTATTAAGCACCTACTGTGTTCCAGGTACTGTGCTAAGTGCTGGGAATACAAAGAAAGGCAAACAAAACAATTCATGCTTCAGGGCAGCTCAGAATCTAATATGGAGGAGACAGCATACAAACAACTATGTATGCACAAGTTATGGATGGGGTAAAACTGGGGATAATATCAGAGAGGAAGCCCTGAGATTAAGGGAGGTAAAGAAAAGATATCTTGCAGAAGGTGGGACTGTATTTGAGACTTGATGGAAGCTAGGGAAACGTGGAGGTGGAGATGAGAAGGGGGAGAGTTCAAGAGACAGTGTTAGAACCAGGATAGGAACCTGTAATCTCTGATTGTTGTGTTCTAGCATTTTTTCCTTAAAAAAAAAAAGAAACCTAACCCAAAAAACAAATTTTGATTTTTTGGTGAATACTTATATGTATTTATATCATCTTAATTTCAAAATATATCCTTTTCTCCTCCCCATATAACAAATTATCCCTTGTTATTAAGGATAAAAAAGGAAAAGGAAAAAGGCAATTCTTTAAAACCAACACAACTGTGTCTAAAAGAATATGCAATGTTCCACACAAGAAGGACAGCCAGTGAAAACACCTGGAAAATTGGGAAATGGAGGGTCCTATACCAGGAGAATCAAGGAAGCCAGTGTCCCTGAATCACAGAGTAATGGAGGGGAGTGAGGCCTAATCACTTTTCAGATGAGAGACTTGAGGCCTCTAGTTTCTGTGCCCCTCCCTCCCCCAATTCCTAGTACACTGCTATTAATTCAATTTAACAAATTTAATAAATACCTACTCAGTAAGGCATTGTACAAGGGGCTGGTGAGATGAAGAAAAAAATGAAATCATCTTCCCCTCCTCAAGGAATTTACCTTATACTATGGAAATACAGCATGTACAAAGATAAGTAAATAATAGGATAAATTTTTTTAAAAAATTCAATTTATTATTTGTATTTAACATTCTTTTCTTTTTAAATTTTGAGTTCCAGATTCTCTCCCTACCACCCCTCTCCCCCATCTACTGGGAAGGCAAGCAATATGATGTCAATTATACTATGTGAAATCATGCAAAACATATTTCCATATTAGCCAATATAGGATAATTTGAGGGGAAAGATACTTATTTTAGTGCTTTAGGTTTGTAAAGAACTCTTCAAAAATTATCTCACTTGATCTTCAAAACTACCCTGGGAAGTAGGTACTATTATTTCTTGGGAGGTAAGTAGGTGCTATTTTTATTACAGATGGGCAAACTGAGGCTGAAAGAGGCTAGTTAGTAAGAGTCTGAGACTGGTTTTGAACTCAGGTTTCCTTTTTTTTTTTCCTTTTAAAATAGTATTTTTTCCAATTACATGTAAAGACCATTTTTTACATTCATTTAAAAATATTTTTGAGTTTCAAATTTTCTTCATCCCTCTTCCATCCCCTCTCCCCCAAGACAGTAAGCAATTTGATATAGGTTATATATGTGTAATCATGTAAAATATATTTCCATATTAGTCATATTATGAAAGAAGAAACAAGCCAAAAGGAAAAAAAACACACAAAAAAATTAAAAAGTGAAAATAGTATGCTTCAACTCCAGTTCTTTCTCTGGATGTAGATAGAATTTTCTATCATGAGTCCTTTGGAATTGCCTTACATCATTGTGTTACTGGGAAGAGCTAAGTCATTCATAGCTGATCATCGCACAAGTTTGCTGATACTGTGTACAATGTTCTCCTGGTTCTGCTCATTTCACTTTGCATCAGTTCATTGAAGTCTTTCCAGTGAACTCAGGTTTTCTTGACTTCAGGCCTACTGCTCTATCTATTGTGCCATCTAGCTGCTTTCCATGGTACGTGGGTCAGGGATGACCCTTCCTGATCCCAACTACTCTTGGACATCTAGAGATAGCTGTGTGGTGAAGGTAAAAAAGAAATTGGATTTTCAGTCAGAGGAGCTAAATTCAAATTGTAGCTCTGCCACCTCGGGCTAGTCCTGCTACTGGCTCTCAGGAAGATCAAAGGGCTGGATTAGATGACCTTTCAGGTCCCTTTCTGCTCTAGACTTATGGTCCTGTGTGGATCCTGTGATCTAACCAATTCTGGCAGGTAGGCTATGCTGGATCCAAAGTCTAAGGTAATGAGGGAATCACAGATCTGGAAGGGGCCTCAGGGGCTATCTGATGCAGCCTCCTAGTTTTACACAGGAGGCCCTGTTGAGTTAAGCGACAAGGTCACACATGCAATAAATAGGGGAACTGGGTGCTTGGTGTTCTTTCCACTGCACCACATTGCTTCCCTTGGTTCTTTCTTTATCCCTAAAGGTTCTTGTTCATTAAAGTCTGGATTCCAGTTGAGAATCTGCCCACTGTGGGCAGGATCTGAAACCAGAAAAAGAAGGAACAGGATAGGAGACAAAATTGTGTTACTGGGCTAAGCAGGAGCAGAGGTCAGAGTCCAAGGATGAAAAGGAAACACATGAGGATCAAGGTCAGGATATTTTTTTTTTGAGAGCATGAGTCAGACCTGTGGTTTCATTAGTTTGAGGGAACTTTCTGAGGGAAACTTCCTTCATCCGTGTAGATTAGTAACCTAGGGGGCAGCTAGGTGACCCAGTGAGTAGAGCAGTGGCCCTGGAGTCAGGAGGACCTGAGTTCAAATCTAACCTCAGACACTTGACACACTTACTAGCTGTGTGACCTTGGACAAGTCATTTAACCCCAATTGCCCTGCCTTCCCCCCTCCAAAAAAAATTATATTGGCAACCTATATTGGCAAATCTGTTGCTTATAGTTTCAGAGAGTTGCCTGGGGCACTGGGGGCCAAGTGACTTGCCTATGACCACATGGTAGGTGTGTGTCAAAGGCAAGACTTGAAGCCAGACTTTGGTTAAGATGGAAAGCTGAAGTTAACCACAGAGGTCATCTAACAACTAGCACATAGTGTTATTAATTGATATAGTCCGACCCCCTCATTTTACAGATATGGAAACTGAGGCCCAGAGAGGGTAAGGGACCTGTCCAAAGTCATACTGGTAGTAGGTAACTGACTCCAAAGCCCAGACTCAAAGCCTGACCCGTTCTTCACTCTGCCATGGCCTCTCTCTCAGAGCCAGGTTACCTAAATACAAATATCAGAGTCCAAGGAGAGAGATGGAGAGGCTGTGTTTTTCCCCTAAGGGAATAAGATGGTGGGGTGGTGGCAGGTAGGTGTGACTGGTACCCACAGCCCATTGCTGGGTATTCCTTTAGGTAATGTTGATACAACTCCTGCCCTTATTCCCAGACTCTTTGGGGGGAGGGGAGGGGGAAGTCAGCTCTCAATGATGGATGGTGTTTTTAGTTAAAGTGCTTTTCACTCTTCAGATGGAGGCATTTCACAATGGAGACAGATGATGGTTATTACTGCTGAGAGACTGGGGCTTTTATCTCCTTTGGCTGGCAGCCCCCTCTCTCCCTCCTCCCTCCCCCCCAGCCCACAGAGGCCAGGGAAAGAGGGAGGGAAGCCCATTTCCTGCATTATTGAGCCAACAAACTCATTCATTCGACAAGCAGTCATTGGGTACCCGTTATATGCCAGAAACTGTGGGGGTTACTGAAGAAGACAGTCTTTATTCTAGAGGAGCTTACAATCTCCTTGGGAAGATGACACATACTTGAGAAGGTAAATAGCAATACAAGACAGCTATACACAAAGTGCCACAAGGCAGCATTATCATAAGTACCCAAGGAATGGTCCAGCCACTAGGTGCTTTAGGAATTTAGAGTCAGGAGAGGTTGCCAAATGGGCTGTAGTTTAACTCAAGGACCCAAAGAATCCAGGGATGAAGCTTGTTACTTTGGCTGTGTCTTGTGACTGAGGGCAGGTTGCTTGGTATTTCTGAGTCTCTTTTCCAATCTGCCTTTCTGACCTTACCTCACACTGTGCCCTCTCATGTGCTCTAGGGTTTCACCAAGCTGTCCTTTGTACCCATGCCAAACTTTTCTGCCTTTCCTAACTAACTTTCTATTCCTGAAACACTCCTTTCTCCTCCCCGCTCTTTCCATCCCCTGAGTGTAGTGTAGTAGAAAAAGCCCTGGGCTAAGAATTGAGAAAGACCTGAGTTCAGATCTCACTTCTGACATTTACTAGCTCTATGACTGTCAGCAAGTAATCTCTCAGTTTCCTCATCTGTCAAGTCGGGATAATAACTCTTCATAGGATTGTTGAAATGATCGATGACATAATTACATAAAGTGCTATGCAAACCTTAAAACATTGTATGAATGCCATTTACTATGATGATTATCACTTGTTGAAAACTGCTTTCAAGACTTAGCTCAAACGCCGCCTTCCTGCAGCTTTCCCTGGTCCTCCAGTCCAAATGTGATCTCTCCCTTCTGTGACATCATGCTGGGTGGCGAAGTGGATAGAGCGACTGGCCTGGAGACAAGGAAGGCTCCTCTTTTTGAGTTCAGATCTGGCCTCAGACACTCACTTGCTGTGTGACCCTAGGCAAATCACTTAACTCTGTTTGCCTCAGTTTCCTCATCTGTAAAATGAGCTGGAGAAGGAAAGGGCAAACTATTCCAGTATCTTTGCCAAGAAAATCCCAAATAGAGTCATGAAGAGTTGGACACAACTGAACATTGACAACAAATGTGAGGAGCAGTGTAGTACAGTAGCAGTGTCAGGAAGACTTGGGTTCAAGTGCCGCTTTTGACATATCTGGCTGTGTGATCCCGGGCAAGTCACTGAACCAGCTACATTTCTAAGATTATTAGTTACAAAGCAGGTGCTGACTTGTAATAAAAGGAGTTCCCCTCACTCCATCAATGAACTCTGGTCTAGTCCAAAAAAATTTAAAAAAAAAGATCTAGATGGCCTCTAAGGTCTCTTTCAACTTTGAAATTTTTTAATTTGTTCCCTCCCTTTCATTCTTACTTCAGCTAATTTAGTCCAGGCCCTCATCAGCTCTCATTTAGACTTTTCCACCAGCCTCACAATTATTCTCTTCAATTCATGTTTCTCACTGAGACGACAAAATGTTCCCAATGAGCTGTTTGGCCCGGCTCCGATGTAGGTCTCCAGATTCAGTCACCCATCCCCTTCCCATATTCTATTCCAATTAAACTGGGCTAGTCGCTGACCCCATTCTGCCTTCCCCACCCCCACCTTCATTCATACTGTCCATCCTCCACTTGAATACTGACAGTGAACTCATTACCTCACAAAGTCGCCCATTCTACTTGTAACCCATTTTTAGCCAACCCAAATTATTAAGAAATTTTTCTTTGTAAAAGGGAGCTAAAGTGTACTTCTCTATAACTATTGACCGTTAAGAAGTGGATGGCATGGTGGATAAAGGCCCAGCCTTGGAGTCAAGAGGACTTGGGTTCAAATCCTACTGATGGTGTATTAGCTGTATTACCTTGAACAGCCATTTAACTCACTGTCCTCAGGAAGCTCTGCAAGATGAGTTGTGGATCGGCCTTGCTAGAGGGATTTTCCACCCTGATGTAATGGATGAAATCATGTTTGTGGCCTCCCCACCCCACCTTGCCAAAAAAAAAAAAGTTGTTGGGAAGTTTTTCCTTATAATGAGCTAATATTTTTCTTTAGAGCTTCTACCCATTGGTCCTGGTTCTGCCCCCCAAGGCCAAGTGGACCAAGAAGCAACCAGACTTTGCAGTAAATTAGAGGTGTCAGATTTTTAGTCTCTGGCCCCCAATGCTCCTAAATGGGGCCTGAACCAGATTAAATTGCGATTGAGAGATATTTGACAAAATAAATAAATATACCATAAAACACTGATAATATTAATTTGTGGTTTTCCAAGTCAATATGCAACTGGCAGAATGCTAGACCTGGAGTCAGAAAGACTGGCCTCAAATCCTAGCTGGAGGTGTCTGGACAAGTCACTTAACCTCTGTCTGCCTCAGTTTAATCATCTGGCAAATGGAGGTAATCATAACTCGCACCTCCCAGGGTTGTTGTCAGTCTCAAATGAGATAATATTTGCACTTTGCAAGTGAAAATACCATGTAAGTGTTAGCTACTGTTATTAATTAATTCTCTTCTACATGTGATGACTCAAATGCTGAATTGAATCAAGCAGATATTAACATTATAATTAGCAAAGAAAATGTTTGAGCTTGCCAGATGATCAGCTGACTTTATGGGCCACACTGCTAATGTCTTCCCATAGCTAGAATGCTTTTACTCTTGTCCAGTATATCCAAAAAATAGACCTTCAACTCATTCTTTTTAAAGTATGCAACACTGAAAATAGTAATCATTAAGAAATCTTTAGGTACTTAATCACCTCCACTTATTTCCAATATGGAGTAGACTGAACAAATCTTAGCATCCTAAATTTACAGACTTACCCATAAACATAAGTTTGTAACTAACATAGAATCTTCCTATTCCAGCTGTTGGAACTCAAATCACTACTTTCCTAACCCCTCTCATATCACTTTAAAAAAATTCATTGTGACTCAAAACATCTCAAATCCCAAGAGCACCTCCTCATTTATTCTCAGTAGACAGTCTATATTAATAAAGTCTAGGGGAGTAGGTTCATGTGAACACAGAGCATTCTATTCCCCATCTCTAGGCCTTCATGTTGGCTCTCTCCAATTTCTACAATATGCTCTCTGTTCACTTCTTTCTTAGAATCCCTAGAAACTGCCATTTGTATATTGAGCCTATTCTGATTCCTTTTCTGATGAAGGGGATAAAGATGACACCTACTTGATAATAATAACACCAAGTTTTGGGATTCAAATGAGGTAACATGTGGACAGTACTTTGTACACCTTTAGACACCATGTAAATGTTAGCTATTCTCCTCATCATCATCATTCTTTTCCTCCTCTTCTTTCTCTTCTTCTCCCTCCTCCTTCTCTTCCTCCTCCTCTTCTTCTTCCTTTTCTCCTCCTCTTCCTCCTCCTTTTCCTCTTCTTCTTCCTCCTCCTCTTCTTCTCTTCCTCCTCCTTTTCCTTCTCCTCCTCCTTTTCCTTCTCCTCCTTTTCCTCCTCTTCTTCCTCCTCCTTTTCCTTCTCCTCCTTTTCCTCCTCTTCTTCTTCCTTATCTTCTCCTCCTCCTTCTCCTTCTCCTCTTTCTCCTCCTTTTCCTCTAATTCTTCCTCCTCTTCTTCTTCTCCTCCTCTTTCTCCTCCTGCTTTTCCTCCTCTTCTTCTTCCTTCTCTTCTCCTCTACCTTTTCTTTCTCCTCTTTCTCCTCCTTTTCTTCCTCCTCTTCCTCCTCCTCCTCTTCTTCCTTCTCTTCTCCTCCTTTGTATTATTACTATCAGTATCCCGTAATTTCTTTTTATTTATTTTGTAAATACATATATGTGTGTATATATCTATATCTATATAGACATATATAGATAGAGATATCTTTTCACTCCCTGTAGAATATAAATTCCTTGAAGGCAAGGACTGTGATTTTTGTCCTAGTATCTCTGGGGCCTAGTATATAGTAGGTGTTTTTGATTGAATGAATGAACAAGGAAGAAGGCTCCAGGAGCAAGGAACAATGGATGGCAGTTTCTTATGATGAAGACTGAGTTTTCTTCTCTTGCACTGACGTCGGTGCCGCCATTTGGCCTTCAGAGCCCTTCACAGTCTGTCCAGGCTTATTTAATGTTACACCCCTCTAGCAGTCTAGCGTCCTGTTCCAGCCACAATGACCCTGTGCTTGCTTCTTTCATCTCCCACCTTGGTGCTAAAATGTCCTCTTTCTGCATAACATCTCAGCTTGTCCCATGTCCCCAACAGGGTTGGTATTTTTTATCACAGAGTGAATGGGGAGGGAGGGAGGCTTTAAAAGCAAATTTTATCTAGGAGCATATGAAGGTTATTTTATTGAATGACTTTTTAAAGTAAATGTTCCCTCATCCACCTGTTGCTTACTGCTTTGGATCTTCTGTAAAATCCCAAACTGACATTTCTCTGCCTTACAAAATGTCTCCAGGCTGGAGCACACCATCTGGTGGTGTGAGCAGGCATAATTAGGAAGTTCAATTTTTTTTTTTAAATCACCGATTATATTCCAAAGCCAAATAACATTATCGAAAGTCATCCGGTGCTGCTGATCATCCACATCACCTCTCCATGATGTGGGTGACTGTAGAAATGACAGTAATAATACTTTCCATCTATGTGGCCCCTTACAGTTAACAAAGTGCTTTCCTCACAATAACCCTACGAGGTAGGCAGTGGAAATATTCTTGTCCCCGTTTTATAGACGAAGAAGCTAAAACTCAGAGAGATGAAGGGGTCTACCCAAGGTCACGTAACTAGTGAATTACCACTTCTGCCATCTCCCTCCTTCCTTGTGAAAGGTGGGGGACTGTAAGTGTGGAATGTTGTATATTTGCCAAGATGTTGATCTGGTTGACTGAACTTTTTTCTTTTTAACCTTTGTTACTAGGTAAGACTCAACAAGTAGGAGAGTGGGGAGGAGTGTTTTCAGAAATGAATATGATGTACAAATAAAAGACATCAACACGAATTAAGGCTTCTTCTGGCTTCATGGTATAACAGGGAACTCCCAGATCATTCCTCAGAAAGTTAGAGGAGCATAGCTCTAGAGCTAAAAGGACTTCAGAGCTCATCTGGTTCCACCCCCTCATTGTACACATGAGGAAACTGAGGCCCAGAGGTTGGAAATGCCTTGACCGAGATCACACGCTTCTTTGGGGATGGCAGATGGGAGTGGACTAGATGACCTCTGAGGTCCCTTCTCTAAATCCATGATGACAAGTCACGTCACCTCCTTGGGTCTCAGTTTCCTCATCTGTAAAACAATTGGATTAAGGTTGGATTAAAGAGCTTTCAGCTTCTTAGGAAGGAAGAAAATACTCATTTAATATTATTTAATTTAATATTGATATTAAATTAATAATTTAATATGTATCAGGCATTATGTGAAGCACTTTACAAATATTATCTCCTCTGATCCTCCCAACAACCCTGGGAGTTAGGTGCTATCGTTATCCTCACTTTACATTTGAGGAATTGAGGCAAACGATGACTTGGCCAGGGTTACACCACTATAGTAAGTGTCTGAAGCTAGATCTGAACCCAGGTCTTCCCGATGCCAGGCTCAGTGTTCTAGCCATTGCACTACCTAGCTGCCTTCTATACTTCACCTCTGTGTCCCGAGATACTGGGGCCTGCCTAACACCTACCTTCTCAAGGGTGATCGATGGCTATCCATTGGCAGTGATAGCTGCATTCAGAAGTTTCTTCTTTCTATTCCCAGAGATCCTTCACTATTACCTGGACTGTTCTGCTGGATATATAAACCCCTTTCAGCAGGTGAGTAGTTCACTGGCCATTTCTCTGAGGCCAGATTTATATTCTTACACACCAAAACCACGGCATCCTGAGAAAGGGAGAGCTTTGGGGTTTTTGTCTGATCTCCAGCAAGTCTGGGAACAAAACATCCTTCCTGCCTTGTTCTAGTTCCCTATGGAGAGGGAAAATACTCACAGACTGGACCAGCTTAGCCCTGCCCCCCAAAACCCATTTGAACATGAGGCTCTTAGACCTCAGAAGCATGATTGTGTTTCTGGTGAACAACAGAGCCCCAGAAGGTATCAGGAGGTCACTGTGCTGTCCAGGGAAGGCAAACCTGAGGGGAGCCTTGAAGATAAGCCAACTTCTCCCTAAGGGAACCTTCTCTCCTACTGAATCCTGGCTTGATTCCTCTAGGCTGATCCAGCCTTTCCCCAGGAATGGCCTTTCCATCTCTTATGATGATCATTGCCTCTCATGTTTTATCTTTGTGAAGTTCGGAGGGAGCCCCGGCTCATGGGTACCAGTGAAAAAACGAATGAGATTGCCACAAGGATGAGTTGATTCTCACAAACTTGCTTTGAGCTCAATGGCATGCTGGGATTGAGCTCCTGTGAGAAAAGGAATTGCTGATCACTTACACTAGCAAGTTCCCTGGGGAAAGTTGAGTACTGTGCATGGATAGGTCTGAGCATTGGCAATAGTAAAAGGGAAATGGAGGGGACATAATCAAACGTATTTGAAAAATCAGGGGACACCAACTAGAGTAAGGCCTCTCTATTCACCAAAAACTGCTGGTAAAATCGGGAAGTCATAAGGCAAAAGTCAGGCTTAGCTTGATGTATTATTACACAGTATGCCATAGTAAGCTCCATAAATGACCCAAACATAAAAAGTTGGATTGTAAATTGGAGGAGAGAGAAGACTACTACGGATAGAGGGAGAATTCTTAACTAAACAACAGATAGAGATGATCCCTAAAGGAAAATGGACAACTTTGATTACATAAACTTTGAAAAGCTTTTGTAGAAGCAAAATCAATATGGCTAAAATGAGAAGGGAAACAACCAAGTGGGAAAAGGGAATGCAGAACGAGAGGGAGTCTAATATTCCCGGTGGTAATTATAATATTACTGACTACAGTCCTTTTTTTCAGTTGGGAAAGCACTTTTGTATGCTTTACTGTATTTGGTTATGTCCATCTGTAAGGTTAGGTAGAGTAGGTGGCATTATACCCATTTTACAGAAGAAAATAGTCCCAGAAAGGTTAGGCGACTTGTAGGCTGCTAGGTGATACAGTGAGTAAGTGGGTTCTACCTGGAGTCAGGATGACTTGAGTTCAAGTCCCACCTCAGACAGTTACTTGACTGTAGGTGACCCTGGACAAATCATTTAACTTACGCCTGCTTCAGTTTCCTCCTCTGTGAAGTGAAGATGACAGTAGCACTCGCCTCTCTGTGAGGATCTGATGAGATAATATGTACGGCACTTTGCAAACCTTAAGCACGATGCTAGTCATCATCATTATCGTCATGATTACTCTTGTAGCTGACATTTATATATGTGCCATGCACTGTGCTAAGTACTTGATAAATATTATCTCATCGGATCCTTGCAACGACCCTTCAAAATGGGTGCTGTTACTATCCCCGTTTTACAGATAAAGAAACCGAGGCAAACAGAGACTTGCCCAGGGTCACCCAGGTAGTAAAGGGCTGAGGTCAGATTTGAACTCAGGTCTTCCTGATTTCAGACCCCATGCTCTATCTACTGCACCACATGGCTCTCTATCATTATTATTATTATTATTGTTATTATTATCATTATTAAAGGGGCAGAGCACCTGACTCCTAGTTCGGTGTTCTTTCCACTGCCTTTGTTACTTTCCGAGAAGTGATTAGTTGGCAACCGGTTAAGTTCAAGGACAGGGAAAGACTGATGGGGCTGTCGTGGCAAACCCATTAGCTGGGCAGGGGTACACTACCACATCACATCTTCTAGTCCTCCTTTGAGGGGTGTTTTGGGAGATGCAATCCCAGGGTGCAGGATGTGAGCAGATCCAGGGTAAGTGATAGCTGACTTAGGGCATTGACCATGAAGGGGTTTCTCCTTTCTTTTGTGGGAAGGCCCTTCAGCTAAGGCGTGAGGAGGCAGTTGGGAAGGGGTTAAAGACAGTTCGGCACCTTCTCCCTCTGGAGACTGAGCTGGCCACATTTGTATTGAGCAGAAGCTGTCTGGGAGTCATAAAGCCCTGGTGGAAATGCAGGATGATGTTCTGGAGCTCTTGAGGTCTGCGCTTAGAGAATACCCCACCTCCAAGGTAAGAGCTGGGAAAGGGTCCTGTGGTTTCTTAAAACCCTTTGCTCTTAAGCAGGGGGTAAACTCCCTTTCCAAACCTCCACTCTGTTGTTAATGGTCACTTATTGGTTTTTAGTTTATTTAGGAGTTAGAGTACAGTGATGATGATGCCACAGTTAGGGGTTCCGTCCCTATGGATTGAGCTAGTTAATGTCATTCTGTTCTGTGACCATCAACTTCATCCCTTGTCTTAGCTCACCTTGAAGAAGTCTGGGTGAGAGGGTGTGGATGGATTAATTATAACCTATCCATACCATTGGTGGGAGGGAGAGGAAGTCATTCCAGTCCCGTAACCCACCAACAATAGACCCAGAGCATAACCTTTGTGTCTAAAGGAGGTCGTATTTCATCCTTCTTGCCTTGTTATTTCCAGGATTATCTGATACGCATCCAGGAAGTTCTGAATTCCACAGAGATCAATCTGCAGCATTTAACCGCCCTGGTGGATTGCCGCAGCCTGCATCTGGTGAGTGCCCATTAAGGAAGACTCTGGCTATAGCCTGGGTGTTACATGTAGGGGAGCTGAAGAAGGTGTGGCTAGTGAGACAAAAAGCAAAGTCATCTAGAATGTATAGGGTTTTCTTTGAGCCCTCGGTGGTTCATTTGAAAGCATTTTGAATGTCTTAAGCCCGAAAGATTTGGGGGTAAGGGTGGCAGTAAGTACTGGAGGTAGGAAGAGGGAAGACCAAATTATCAGAAGGTTCTGGAATATAAACCTGCCATATAGGCTTAAGAATGGCTGGCTGAAGTCCTGGCTAGTATTTGTTTGGGGTGTAGAATCATGGAATTCTTAAAACTAGAATGAACCCTAGAGACCGTCCAGATCAGGGGTGAGCAAACTACAGCCCACAGCCTTCTCCTTTTAGATAGACTATGCCAGTGGCAGAGTTAGGACTAGAATTATGTTCTATACATTTGTGGTCTACCACTCTTTCCATTAACCTACTTTATAGAATAACGTTACTATATTATTGTTACTTTCCACAATAAACACATTTATGTAATGCTTTATACTTTGAGAAGTACATTCGCATCTGTTGTCTCGTTAGATTCTCACAGCAGTCCTCTGGAGTTAGTGGTGGTCTTAGTCTCATTTTGCAACTGATGAAATGGAAGTTGAAAGAGGGAAATGACATTTGTTGGTCGATAGCATGGGGCACCTAGACAGCAGACAGCTAGCAAGTGTCCGAGGCTGGGTTTGAACTCACGAAGATGGGTCTTCCTGACTCCAGGCCCAGTGCTCTATCCACTACGCCACCCAGCTGCCCAACTTTGAGCATTGTGCATAAATATTTGAAACCGGGGCTTTTACTCCTGGCCTCTTTCTTGGATTTTTTGTCTCCTGTGAACTTTTGAGTGGCTCAACTGCAATTCTTCTTCCTTCTTATCACTACTCTCTGTG
The DNA here is from genome assembly GCF_011100635.1 of Trichosurus vulpecula. Taxonomy (NCBI): domain Eukaryota; kingdom Metazoa; phylum Chordata; class Mammalia; order Diprotodontia; family Phalangeridae; genus Trichosurus; species Trichosurus vulpecula. Next base: position 530,020,000 of record NC_050573.1, read on the forward strand.
ATAAGGATATACTTGAAGGATATACACAGGCAGTCAGTCATCTTCCTCCCTCATCCTTTTTAGTTTCAAGCCCCTTGCATTAGATTTGTAGTTCAGACCAAAAGTACCATGAAAATTCGGAGCACACAGCTACCCAAACACCCCTAATAGCTGCCTAGAAGTGGGGTGGTTGCCTCAGGAGGTAATGAGTTCCCTCTCGTGAAAGTACTTCAAGCATTGGCTTGGTGACCACTTTGGGCATGATGTAGAAATGATTTTGGGTCCACCTGGTTGGAGATGGTAATGATAATTCACATTTGAAGTGGTGTTTGTGGCATAGCAGAGGACAGAGAGCCAGCCTTGAAGTCTGGCAGACCTGTGTTCAAATCTTGCCTCTGACACATGTGAGCTGTGTGACTCTGAGCTGGTCATTTTGTCTCTTACTGCCCCAGGCAACTAAGATGATAAGACTCAGAGCAAGTGTCCATCTGCATTGGTAGAAAGAGTTTCCTTATTGAGATTTGCCTGTATCAATTAAATCACAGGTCCAGTCCAAATAAAAAACTAAGCCCATTTAGCACTTGAAGATTTATAGAGGTCGGTGTTGTATTATCTCCTTTTACAGACAGGGAAGCTGAGAGTCTAAGAGGTTGTGCCTTGACCAGGATCAGACAACTAATAAGTGTCTGAGTTTCAAACCCAGATCACTTAACTCCAAGTCCAATATTTCTTTTTTTTCACTATGCTACACCACCTATGAGATCCCTTCTGACTCTGAGGTGTTTTGAGATCCCTATGAGCTGGACTGGTCAGAGAAGGCTTCATTGAGAAGGTGGGACTTGGCCCGGCCTTTACAGTATGGATGTTGTTTTCAATTGTTTTCAGTCATTTCTGACTCTTTGTGACCCCATTTGGAGTTTTCTTGGTAAAGATACTGCCATTTCCTTCTCTAGCTCATTTGACAGATGAGGAAACTGAGGCAAACAGGGTTAAGTGACTTGTATAGGGGCACACAGGTAGTAAGTGTCTGAGGCTGGATTTGAACTCATGATGATGAGTCTTTCTGATTGCAAACCCAGTATTGTATCTATTGGCCCACCTAGCTGCCCTATTTTTACAGAATAGGAAACTAAGGCCCAGGGAGAGGCCAAGGTCCAACAGGTGTTTAGTGGCAGAGCTGAGGTTTCTCATCTGAGTTTTTTGACTCCAAATCCAACACTTTGCTATTACCCCAAGGCTGGAGAGGCTAATTTCCTGCAGTTGTTCTCCTCTTTCAGAATTGCCTTTCTCCACTATTCCTAGGATGTTGCCACCGAGCTGTCCCCATGACCCTTTGTTGGTTGACTTTGCTCGGAGTCACAGCTATCTCGAGTACCAATCAAAAGCATTGGATTTGACACAACTCATATGGCCTTGAAGGGGGCAGCTAGGTTGCTCAGTGGATAAAGTGCTGGGCTTGGAGTCAGTAAGACCTGAGTTCAAGTCTGGCTTCAGACTAGCTGTGAGGCCCTGGGCAAGTCACTTAACCTCGGTTTGCCTTACTCCACTGGAGAGGGAAATGGCAAAACCACTCCAGTATCTTTGCCAAGAAAGTCCCATGATCCAGGGGCTCATGAAGAGTCAGGTATGATTGCACGATTGGACAACAACAAATATGGCCTTGAAAGTGATTCCAGACAAGATTAGCTACAAAGAAGTGTCAAGAGGGCCCATAGACCAACATGGGTCTTAGACACTAGGAATCATTGGTTTTAGAGAAAAGGTGTTTCAGCTGAACTAAAAATTTATTTGGTTCTTCCCCTCTTTAGGATTACGTCCAGGCTCTGACTGGCTTCTGCTACGATGGAGTAGAGGGTCTCATCTACCTGGTGCTTTTCTCTTTCGTCACGGCCCTCATGTTCAGCTCTATCGTGTGCAGCGTTCCTCATACCTGGCAGCAGAAAAGGTAAGAGAGGGGAAACCTAGAGGTTAACATGGGGGAAGGACTGTGCTGAGGGATGGGCACTTGTGTTATTTGGAGGTAAACCCCTGCCTTCTACAGAAAGCCTTTCCCAACCCTCTCAATTCTACTGCCTTCCCTCTGTTGATTTATTCCCTACTTGTCTTATAGCTTGTTTGCACATACTTATATTTGGTTTTTATGTTGTTTCCCCCATTAGATTATGAGCTCCTCAAGGGCAGGGCCTGTCTTTTCTCCTTCTTTATATCCCCAGCACAGTGCCTGGCACATAGTAGGTGGTTAATTAGGATCTCTTTAGTATTCAATATTTATCGAGTGACTGAGTTAGGGTATAGAGATCCTCTAGGGCCCTGAGCAGTTACACTAAGCTATAGGACTCAGAGAGGAACCTAGCAAGAACAGATACTAATAAATATACCCTCACGTAGATTTTCAAAAGACAAATTCAGTTAAGCAGAGATGAAGTCGAAGGCTGGAAAGTGGAGACACCACTCCATAGGAAGAGACAGCCAAGATACAGGTTTCCTCAAAAGCAAATAGAATTGGGTGGGCTGAGCGTGGGAGGAGAAAAAGGAAGCTCCCTGTTTTTCCCTATGTCAAGAGGAGGAAAATGGGAAGTTAATCCAGCCTTAGTTGCATGAGAATTAATTTAAAGGAACTAATGGTGAGAAGGCTACAATTTCTGTATTCAAATATTCAAAGTCTCGCTTAAGTGGGAGAGGGCATTGGACTTATTTTGATGTATCCCCTGGACAGAAATAGGTCAGATGACTCAAGGGCACAGTGGGGATGGATTTTGGCTCAGTATAAGGAAGATATTTTAAATCTTAGAAAATTGCCCCAAAATGGAATGAGTTGCCTCAGTATGGTAGTGAGCTTCCTGACATCCCAGTTATTCAAAGTATGGTGTCCTCATTTAAGGATATTATGTAGAAGAGTCATGCACCAAGGAAGGGATCTAAATTGCCTTTTAAGGTGACATAGTGGGATAGAGTGCTGGTCTTACTATCTGTAAGACCTGGGTTCAAGTCTCCCCTCTGGAACCTGTGCTGTTACCCTGGACCAATTGCTTTGCTTCTCAATGCTCCAGACAGCTCTATAAGACTATAAGTTGAAGAGATGGTACCAACTTGCATTTATAGAGGGAGTTTCCCTACAACAATTAAATCACAATTAAAACCCTTTCAAACTTTAAGATTCAAAGATTTCACTTGGGAACCTAGTTACTAAAATTTTAACCAGACATTGTTGGATCTTGCCTGCCATCTCCTGGCAAATTAGGATATAACATGGGAAAATAATCAAGTCTTCTTACATGTTGATGAAAAATAGTAATAATCCCATATATTTGTATCTCACTCTTTAGTATTCGAAGAATTTTTACATTTCAAATTGGATGTCCTATCAGCATCTTGGATGAGTCTAAAATGGAACTGATCTTCCCCACCCCCCACCAAGGGCAACCTTCCCCCTTACCAAACGTCTGTCTGTCAAGGGTGCTATCATCTTTCCCATCACTGATCTAACATATTCAATTATTTACTGAGGCTTGTTGATTCTTCCTCGACAACATCTCACATCCATCTCTTTCTCTCCACCCGTGTGGCTCCCACCCTTGTTCAGGCCCTCGTAACCTTCTTTCTGAACTATCGTCGTATCTTCTTAGTTGGGTTCAAGTCTTTTCCCTCCCTAGTTCATTTCTTGAACAGTAGCCAAAGTGATATTATCACTTTATCAAAAAGTGACGTTATCAGACTGTGTTATTGACTGCTGCTCAATTAATTCCAGTAACTCCCTGGCATTTAAAGCCCTCTGCAAATTGGCTCCAACCTACTCTTTCAGGCTTATTGTATATAACCCTCTTCCCCTCAATTGACCGACCTTCTTGCTGTGTTTCACATATGACATTCCTTCTTCCATCCCTTTGCCTAGGCTGTCTCCCATCCCTGGAATGCCTTCTTTTCTCACCTCAAACTCTTTTTCTTTTTTAATTTAATATTTTATTCCTCCCCCCAAACTATATGTAAAAACCATTTTTAACATTTGTTTTTTGAAAAATGTTGAGTCCCAAATTCCTTCCCTCCGTCCCCACCCCTCTTATTATAGGCAAGCAGATAGGTGGAAGTTGTATATGTCTAACTTCAAACTCTTAGAATCTTCAGTTCCTTCAAATATCAGTTCATATGCCACCTCCTACGTGAGGCCTTTGCTACTTCCCCAGATATATGTGTATTCCACACCACCCCGCCCCCCAAATTACCTTGTATTGGACTGTGGGAGAAATAATAGTCATGATGATAAGGATAGTAGGCATTTATATAGCATTGACTATGTTTCAGTCAGAAGTATAATTAATATCTCGTTTGAGCCTCACAATAACCCTTCAAGGTAGGTGCTGTTATTAACCCCATTTTTCAGACAAGGCAAACAGAAGTTAAGTGACTCACCCAGGATCACATGGGTAGTCTGAGGTGGGATTTGAACTTGGGTCCTCCTGCCTCCAGGTCCTTCACTCTATCCACTGTACCACTTAGATAATAGGTTCTATTTTGGACGTGTTGAATGTATATATATACTTCTGTATCTGCCGTGCTTGTTTGCGTACATGTTGTCTCTCCCCAGGTGGATGTAAGTTCCCTAAGGGTAAGCACTTTCATTTTGTATTACCATGGCTTAGCAAGGTGTCTGGTCCATAGCAGGTGCTAAATAGATGCTTATTATTTGATTATCTCATTTGATCCTCATAACAACCCATAGGATAGGCAAGGCAGGTGGTATTCTCATCATTTTTAGGCCTGAGACTAAGAAAGATGAAGTCTCATGGTCACAGAGCCAGTTAGTAAGGGTCAGGACTTGAACCCAGGGTCCCTCACTAGTGTGTTTTCTGCAGCACATTGAGTCTAGGACAGATGGCCTTGGTCCAGGAGTGGGGAACCTGCAGCCTTGAGGCCACATGCGGCCCTCTAGATCCTCAAGAGAGGCCCTTTGACGGAATCCGATTTGGTCAAAGGGCAGCACTTAAGGACCTAGAAGGCCGCATGTGGCCTCGAGGCTGCAGGTTCCCCACCCCTGCCTTGGTCAAAATACGAGATTCACCCTGGAGAGGCCAAGGGATGACCTGACCTGTTTGCTGTCCGAATGTGGGAGGGAGTAGAACTGATCTGAGCGCCATGATGTAGACTTGTTGGTTTGCTCAGGTGCCTTTGTGGTAACTGCCCCAATCCCAGGCAGGGCGGGGATAAGTGTTTTTGTCATACTAGTTTTTTTAAAAACACACAAGGAAGATGAAAGGCTGTGCTTGTCAAGTGGAAGGAAGGGGATTGAGTGGATGGGAGTAAGGCCTCCGGATGAGCTCGTGTTGTCTGATCAGAGCTGTACAGGGATAAAAGAAACAGCTCTCCTACTAGGTTCTCTCTAGCCCCTGATCCACTCCAGGTGGCTATGAGTTTTGTTGGTTGTGTATTGGATGGAAAGAGAAATGGGAAGGGTACACATAGTCAGGGGCAAATCCAATGGAGCGAGAGCTCATGAGAAAGTTTGCCAGGCAGCACTTGCCTGCTATGTTTGAGGCACTGTGCTAAGCAAAAGCAGTCCCTGCCCACACATCCAAAGCAGGGAGACAACATAGCAACAGCCATGTACATACAAGGTGTATGCAGAGTAAATCAGAGGTTATCTCAGAGGGAAGGCATTAGTTGTGTGGAGAAAGAACAGGAAGGGCTTCCTGGAGAAGGTAGAGATTGAGCTGAAGGAAGGAAGAGGTGGAGATGAAGATGGCGAGCATTCCAGGGAGGGGGGACAATCAGTTAAAACATATGGAGTAGAGAGAGAGAATGTTAAGTGCAGCAAGGCCAGTATGACTAAATTGTAAAGGGTGTGGAGAGGAGTGAAATACAGGAAGACTAGAAAGTTAGGAGGGAACCAGAAGGACATTAAAAGCAAAACAAAGGATTTTTTTTTCTTTATTCCGGAGGGAGCCACTGGAGTTTGTTGGATAAGGAAGTGACGTGATCGGATCTGTGCTGTCGATGAGTGGAGATTAGACTGGAATGGGGAAGAATCGGGGTGGGGGGGGGCACCAACAGGTGTGAACTGGTAAAGACCTAGGCATGGGCGGTGCCAGGAGAGAGAACAGGATAGAGAAGAGCAATGTTGTGAAGGGCAGACTGGAAACAGATTGGAGATTTGGGGTGAATGTGAGTGAGGAGTTGAGGCAGCTAGGTGAGAGCTAGCACAGTGCCTGGCACACGGTAGGCACTATATAAATGTTAGCTATTATTATAATGGCAGTTAAGCGGCACAGTGGATTAGAGTGCTGGGCTTGGAGTCAGGACATATTAGTATATCCAGTTTTCCAGTCATTTTTCAGTCATGCCCGACTCTTTGCCAACCCCATTGTGGGTTTTTCTTGGCAAGGATTCTGGAGGGGTTTGCCATTTCCTTCTCCAGCTCATTTCATAGATAAGGAAACTGAGGCGATCAGACTCGCCCAGGGTCACACAGCTAGGAAGTGTCTGAGGCCAGATCTGAACTCAGGAAGATAAGTCTTCCTGACTCCAGGCCTGGCACTCTACCCACTGTGCCACCTAGCTGCCACCCTGAGAGATAGGTGCCATTATTATTCCCATTTTACAAATGAGGAAAGGAAGGCACATAGAGGTTAAGTGGCTTGCCCAGGGTCACACAGCCAGTAAGTGCCTGAGGCCAGATTTGACCTCAGAAGTCAAGAAAGTCAGATACTTACTAGCTGTGGGACCCTGGGCAAGTCACATAACCCCAGCTTGCCTCAGTTTCCCCAACTGTAAAATGGGTATGATAGGAACATCTACCTTGCAGGGTTGTTGTGAGGATCAAATGAGATAATATTTGTAAAATCATCAGTGTAATGGCTGGCACATATAATGATGCTGTAGAAATGCTTATTTTTTTCCCTTCCCTTTACATTGTGAGCCTGGGTGACTGGAAAGAGAGAGGTGCCTTCCACATAATAGAGAAGTATAGAAGAGGCAAACATATTGGGGGGAGCAGATCATGAATTCCATTTCAAATGCATTGAGTTTAAGATATCTACAGGATACCCATTGTTAGATATCCAGTCTTGGTGATGGAAGACTGGAGGTCTTGAAGAGAGGTTAGGGCTGGATAAATAGATCTACGTAGAGATGATAATTGAATCAATGAGAACTCGAGGAGATCAAGCCAAGATAGTATAGAGGAAGAAGAGAAGAGAGCCTAGGGCAGAACCTTGGATGAAGATCTACCAAATAAGCTGAGAAGGAGAGGTGAACCAGGTAGTGTAAAACCAGGAGAGAAGCAGCATCTCAACAATTCAGAGGGAAGAGAGTATCGAGAAGAGGGTGCTTGACATCATTTTCACTGGCAGAGAGGTCAAGAAAGATAAGCATTGAGAAAAGATTTTGGGTAACTTTGGAGAGAGCAATTTCAGTTGAATGATGAGTTTGGAAGCTAGACTACAGAGAGAAGAGAATAAAAGGAGAGGAAGTGGTGGCACCAATTTTAAATTTAATTTTTTATTTTTTCCCCAATTATATGTAAAAATTTTTAACATTCATTTAAAAAAATTTTTTGAGTTCCAAATTCTTTTTGTCTCTCTCTCCTCTCCCCCGTTGTTGAGAATGAAAAAAATTTGATATGGGTTATACATGAGAGGTACCAATTTTAATGTAATTTAATATTTTATTTTTCTTCTAATTACATTTAAAACAATTTTAACATTCATTTAAATTTTTTTAAATTATTGATGAAAGAAATGCAAATTAAAACAACTCTGAGCTACCAAATCATCTAATGTGACAGAAAAGGGAAATGATAAATATTAGAGAGGATGTGAGAAAATTAAAACTCTAATTCACTATTGGTAAAGTTGCATACTGATTCAACCAATTTGGAGTTATGCCAAAGGGCTAAAAAACCATGGACACCCTTTGACCAAGCAATGCCACTACTAGGTCAGTATCCCAAAGAGAGAAACGACAAAAAGGAAAAGGACCTAAATGCACAAAAAATATTTATAGCAGCTCTTCTAGTGGTGGCAAAGGATTGAAAATTGAGGAAGATATCCATCAATTGAGGAATGGCTCATCAAGTTGTATGTGATTCTGATGAGATGTTACTGTCCTTTTAAAAAATGATGAGCAGGATGCTCTCAGAAAAACATGAAAAGACTTACATGAACTGATTCAGAAAAGGAGCAGAAACAGGAGAACATTGTACACAGTAACAGCAATATTGTATGACCATCTACTATGAATAACTTAGCTATTCTCAGCAATACAATGATCCAAGACAATTCTGTAGGACTTGTGGTGAAATGTTCTGTCCATCTCCAGAGAAAGAACTGGTAAGGCCAGAATGCAGATCAGAGATACTTTTTCTTTACTTTCTTTGTTTTTCTTGGGTTGTCTGTGTTTTCTTTCACAGAATGGCTTAGAAATGTGTTTTGCATGACTACACTTGTATAACCTATGTCAAATTGCTTGCCTTCTTAATGCGTGGGGGGGGGCGGGGTAGGGAGAGAATTTGGAATTCAGAATTGGAAAAAATGCTAAAAAATACTTGTAATTGGGAAAAATAAAATATTCCAGATTCTTTCCTTCCTTCCCTCCCCTCCCCCTCTCATTGAAAAGGCAAACAATTTGATATAAGTTATACGTGTGCAGTCATGCAAAATATAATTCCACATTAATTATGTTGTGAAAGAAAACACAGTTTAAAAAAACAAGAATAAAGAATGTAAAGAAAAAGTATGTTTCTCTCTGCATTCAGACTGCATCAGTTCTTTCTCCAAAGATGGATAGCCTTTTTCATCATAAGTCATTCAGAATTGTCTTGAATGGGTGCATTGAGGCACAATTTTTAGAGGCCTTCTCAAAGGGTTTAGCTTTGAAAGGTAGGTGATATAAAATGATGGCCAGAGAGGCCACCGGACCCAGATGGCTCTGGAGGAGAAAGTGAGGATGGTGACCTTGCACAGCCCTCCCTCACTCAAATCCAAGTCAACTGCAAGTCATGTCATCATTTCCGTGATGTCATGGTCCTCTTCAAGAATGAAGGACCAACACAACCTGCTAGCACTGATGCAGGGACTACAGGAGCCCTGACTCCTCAGCACATCCAAGCGCAATCCTCTCTAGCCTCATTACATCTAGGAGCTGTTTCCCCTGGGACACTTAGCCTATCTGGAGTAGTCTCTGCCCCAGGAGCTGCACCCACTGGTCAATACTTCTGACAGTCTTCTTTTGAGATCCCAGATGTTATATATCCACCAGCAGGCTGGGAGATGGCCAAGACATCATCTGGCCAGAGATACTTTTTAAATCACATTGATCAGATGACAACATGGCAGGACCCCAGGAAGGCAATGCTTTCACAGATGAATGTTACAGCACCCACCAGTCCACCAAAACATAATGAATTTGGCCTTGAGGCCCCTTCCCGGTGGATGGGAACAAGCCATGATCCAGGATGGAGAAATTTACTACATAAACCATAAGAACAAGACTACCTCTTGGCTAGACCCAAGGTTTGAGCCTCATTTTGCTATGAACCAGAGAATCACTCAAAGCATTCCCGTGAAGCAGCTGCCCCCCACCCCACTCCCCAAGGAGGGTGTGATGGGTGGAGGTAGTTCCAACCAGCAGTAATGGATGAGACTGCAACAGTTGCAGATGGAAAAAGAGAGACTTTGACTAAAGCACCAAGAACTACTTCAGGAGGCATTGAGGAATGTCAATCCCAGCACAGTGAATTCTCCAGAACGTCAGGAAATGGCTCTCTGGAGCCAGTTACCAACCATGGAACAAGATGGTGGCACTCAGAATCCAGTATCCTCTCCTGGAATGAATCAGGACCTGAGAACAATGACTATGAATAGCATTGATCCTTTTCTCAACAGTGGTGCCTATCATTCCTGAGATGAGAGTACAGACAGTGGGTTGAGCATGAGCAGCTATAGTGTACCCAGAACCCCAGATGACTTCCTGAACAGTGTTGATGAAATGGATGCAACATACTCTCATAGCAAAACTGTTTCCCAGACTACCTTGAAGCCATTCCAGGGACAAACATGGACCTTGGGATACTGAAAGGAGATGGAATGAACATAGAAAGGGAAGAACTGGTGCCAAGTCTGCAAAAAGCTTTGAGTTCTGACATCCTTAATGACATGGAATCTGTTCTGGCTGCCGCCGAGCTAGATAAAGAGAGCTTTATTGGTAGATTATGGATAGCGTTGATATAGGTTCTGACCTTAACTGGGTATTCCTCAATTGTTTTTAACACTAAACCAATTTTGTAATACTTAGGCTTATCAGCCTTTTAACACTCATGTTCTTTTCAGACAGGCAGAAAAATTCTTCCAAGCTGTTTGTCCGCTTGATGGTCCAAATTGCTTTGGTTTTTCCATTAAAAGAAAATGTTGAAGAAGTAGATTTTAAAAAATAAAAGCATAAATACCTTTTAAAAGAAAACTTGATTGATTAAAGCAATGATATTTTAATCAGAAAAATGGTGGCTAGAAATGGATCAAGTAATGGTTTTTTAAGGTTGGGGAGAGATATGGGTAGGTTTAGAGGCAGCAAGAGAAGTAGCCAGTAGACAGAGAAAAAGTGAAGGTTAGTGAGAGAGTAGAAATAGAGAAATCTGTTAATGGAGACAGGATAGAATGGGGTCATTGTGAACATAAAGGGGTTTACCTTGGTAAGGAAAAGGGCCACCTCTTCATGTGAGATGGCCAAAGGAAATAATGGAAGAAGACATATGGGTGTTGTGAAATGAGCTAGAAGGTAGGAGTAAGAGGGGCAGAGCCAAGATGGCAGCAGGAAAGCAGGGACTTGCTTAAGTTCCCCCCCAAATCCCTCCAAACACCTGTAAAAATGGCTCTGAACAAATTCTAGAGCTGTGGAACCCATGAAATAGCAGAGGGAAACAGATCTCCAGGCCAGGAGAGCCTGGATGGTCGCCGGGAAGGGTCTATTGCATGGTGCTGAGGGCCAAGGGCAGCCCAGCATGGGCCGCACCAGGACAGACCAGACCCGGAGTCAGCCAGCTGGAAGAGGCCTTGGGGCCATGAAACAGTGAGCTGTGGCAGTTACCAGACTTCTCAACTCACAAATGCCAAAGAGCAGGTCAGAGGGAAACTGTGGGATCGAGTTCAGAGCAGTTGGGCCACCAGCTCTGGGGGTGGAGGAGGTCATCCAGCAGTGGAGGAAGCAGCAGCAGAAAGCTCCTGAGGCTGCCTCCAGAGCACCAGCATCAGCAGCTTCCTAAGTCCCTGGCTCACATGCTGGGTGGAACCTAGCAGCAGATCAGATCAGGAATGCAAGGAGCGCTTTGTGGGCACAAAGGCAGATTCTTTTGCTGTGCACTGCTTGGATCTGAATTGCAGTGCTGGTTGGCAGTTCTTGGGGAGGAGGAGTGCTTCTGGGACAGAGCCTGGGGTGACAGTGGAGTAGAAGTAGCTCTGAAAACAGCAGTGCTTGGACCCTAAAGCTTGGGATGAAGTACTCTCTACTGCATAAGCAGTCATATCCTGACAAAAAGCCCAAAGGTCAAGTAGTTGGCAGGGAACATGAATAAGCAGTGAAAACAAACTCAGACTCAAACTCAGACTCACACTCAAACTCTAGATTCCTTTTTTGGTGACAAAGAAGATCAAATCATACAGCCAGAAGAAGTCAACAAAGTCAAAGAGCCTACATCAAAAGCTTCCAAGAAAGATATGAATTGGACTCAGGCCATGGAAGAGCTCAAAAAGGATTTGGAAAAGCAAGTTAGAGAAGTAGAGGAAAAATTGGGAAGAGAAATGAGAATGATGTGAGAAAACCATGAAAAACAAGTCAATGACTTGCTAAAGGAGACCCAAAAAAATACTGAAGAAAATAACACCTCAAAAAATAGACTAACTCAGATGGCAAAAGAGCTCCAAAAAGCCAATGAGGAGAAGAATGCCTTGAAAAGTGGAATTAGCCAAATGAAAAAGGAGGTCCAAAAGACCACTGAAGAAAATACTACCTTAAAAATTAGGTTGGAGCAAGTGCAGCTAGTGACTTTATGAGAAATCAAGATATTATAAAACAGAACCAAAGGAATGAAAAAATGGAAGACAATGTGAAATATCTCATTGGAAAAACCACTGACCTGGAAAATAGATCCAGGAGAGATAATTTAAAAATTATTGGACTACCTGAAAGCCATGATCAAACAAAGAGCCTAGATATCATCTTTCAAGAAATTATCAAGGAGAACTTCCCTGATATTCTAGAGCCAGAGGGTAAAATAGAAATTGAAAGAATCTACCGATTGCCTCCTGAAAAAGATCCCAAGAAGAAAACTCCTAGGAATATTGTTGCCAAATTCCACAGGATTTCAAGGAGAAAATACTGCAAGCAGCCAGAAAGAAACAATTTGAATATTGTGGAAACATAATCAGGATAACACAAGATCTAGCAGCTTCTACATTAAGGGATCGAAGGACTTGGAATATGATACTCCGGAGGTCAAAGGAGCTAGGATTAAAACCAAGAATCACCTACCCAGCAAAACTGAGTATCATGCTCCAAGGCAAAATATGGATTTTCAGTAAGATAGAGGACTTTCAAGCTTTCTCAATGAAAAGACCAGAGCTGAATAGAAAATTTGACTTTCAAATACAAGAATCAAGAGAAACATGAAAAGGTAAACAAGAAAGAGAAATCACAAGGGACATATTAAAGTTGAATTGTTTTGTTTACATTCCTACATGGAAAGCTGAAGCGTGCAATTCAGGAGACCTTTCTCAGTATTAGGGGAGTTGAAGGAAATATAGACAGAGGACACAGGGTGGGTCGAATATGAAGGGATGATATCTAAAAAAAAATGAAATAAATTTAAGGGGTGAGAGAGGAATATATTGAGTTAGGGAGAAAGGGAGAGCTAGAATGGGGTAAATTATCTCACATAAAAGTGGCAAGAAAAAGTAGTTCTGTTGGAAGGGAAGAGGGGGCAGGTGAGGGGGAATGAGTGAATCTTACTCTCATCAGATTCAACCTGAGGAGGGAATAACATACACACTTAACTGGGTATCTTACTCCACAGGAAAGTAAGGGGAAGGGGATAAAAAAGGGGGGATGATAGAAGGGAGGGCAGCTAGGGGGAGTAGGTAGTCAAAAGCAAACACCTTTGAAAAGGGACAGGGTCAAGGGAGAAAATTGAATAAAGGGGGACAGGAAAGGATGGAAGGAAATATAGTTAGCCTTTTACAACATGAGCATTGTGGAAGTGTTTTGCATAATGATACATGTGTGATCTGTATTGAATTGCTAACCTTCCTAGGGAGGGTGGGTGGGAAGGGAAGAGGGGAGAGAATTTGGAACTCAAAGTTTTAAAAGCAGATGCTTTAACAAAATTAAATTTTTTTGCATGCAGCTGGGAAACAAGATATATAGGGAATGGGGCATAGAAATCTATCCTGCCCTACAAGAAAGTAAGGGGAAAGGGGATGGGGAGGGGAATGGGGTGAAAGAAGGGAAGGCTGACCGGGGAACGAGGCAATCAGAATATATGCCATCTTGGAATGGGGAGGAGGGTAGAAATGGGGAGAAAATTTGTAACTCAAAATCTTGTGGAAATCAATGTTGAAAACTAAAATATTTAATAAAATATATACAGAAAAAAGAAGGTAGGAGTGAGCCAAGTTTTTTCAGTTAGTCAAGGTTCTCAACTGAAAGGTTGTGTGTGTATGAATGCTATGAGAAATTTGAAGGGGGATGAAGAGGTTTGGAATAGCTGCTATGATGAGTGGGATAGGGAATAGATGTAACATGTAAAACAATTTGCCTTGCTGCAGTGAGAGCCCTTTTGAAATTATGTGATATAAATTGGCAGAGGATGGTTTCATGCATGATTTTCTTGGCTTCATTCAGCAGCACAAGAATGAAAGTGAAGGCAGAGGGTGTTGGGAGTAATCCAATGTTGGGGTTTAGCAAAGCATGTTGAGTGAGAAGGGGGCAAGGAACTCAAATACAGAGTTGAACTGGTTCACCAAAGGGTCAAGATAGGGAAGAGAAGAGAGTGTAGCCAGTGTAGAGGAAGAAATGAGTGGATGGAGTAGAGGTTATGATGAGGAAGAAGAGTGTTAGAGATGGTAAGGTAGATGGGGAGGTGAAATTATAAAAGCTTATAATCAGATAAAGAAGTTTTAGGATTTATAGACATGGAATGGGAAAGGAATGGTGGGAAGGTATGGGAGATGAGGGAGTGGAGAGGTAGAAACAGTGAAGTAATGTCTACCTTACTTCCATGTCCTGAATAAACCTAGATCCAGGCTGTAGAATGTCAAAGTTGGGAGGGACCATAGAGACCATTTAGTCCACTTTAGATGTGAGGCAACCAAGTCTGAGGAAGGGGATGTGATTTGCGCAAGTTGGACTAGCTTCTAGGTTTCCCAAAGCCCAGCATATTTCCATTGATTTGGGGACTGTGCTCTAAAGTCGTGGTATCAAACTAAAGTAGAAAGAGATCCCTCCTGGCTACACATTGACTTAGAAAACCATAAATTGACATTACCTATATTTTATTGTATTTTTATTTATCTTGTTAAACATTTATCAATTACATTTTAATCTGGTTCAGGCTGAATTCAGGAGTGTTGTGGGGAGAGGGAGGGAAGCAGGAATTTGACACCTCTGCTCTAGAGTGTTTTTATCCATAAATTCAGAAAATGGACTTTGATACATGAAATAACTAGAAATAATATAATTACCTTGAATTGATTTGTATTTATCTTGAATATATCCTGAATACATGTGCTGCTGTGTATACTTGTGTCTTCCAATAGAATGTAAGTTTCTTGAAGAGAAAGACTATCTTTTTATCTCCTTTGCCTAGCGTGGTGACCATCACATAGCAGAAGCTTAATGAGTGTTTTTTTGATTGACCAGTTGACGCCTCCTAGGGAAACAAGAGTCAGGCCTTACAATTCTAGCCTTTTGTCTGCTGTCAGGCCTCTTCCTTTCTGACCACGCATCTCCTCACTCACTCTGCTGATGCCCCTCTGTTCATCCAGGGCTGCCGATGACGATGGGGAGGAAGAGTCTACGGCTCCAGGAACCAGGCAGACCCACGACAACCTCTATCGAGTGCACATGCCCAGTCTGTACAGCTGTGGGAGCAGCTATGGTAGTGAGACCAGCATCCCTGCAGCAGCACACACAGTCAGCAATGCCCCCGTCACGGAGTACATGTAAGTTAATGGGGCAGTGCGCTTTGGGGCCATGCGCTTTGGGGTGCGAGGCGGTATAGTCCTCTGAGCCAACAATTCTCCCTTCGTCTTACTCTGGCCTCAATGCCTGACATTTAGATAGTTCTTTCAGGTTTGCAAAGTACCAGAAATATTATTTCCTCATTGCAAATAATTCTCTGAGGGAGGTGCTATCATTGTTCCATTTTGCAAGGGAGGAAACTGAGGCTAAAAGAATTAAGCAGCTGCCTGGAGTCAGACAGCTAGTAAAATATTTGAGGCAGGATTTGAACACAGGTCTTCCTGACTCTGAATCCCACACTCTATCATTGTACCACCTAGCTGCCTGTTACCATCATGCATGGTGTGCCTCATTACCCCTTGAATGTACATTAAAATGAGACCTCGAAAGAGCTGAATATTGAGTTCAAAGACCTGGTTCTGTTCCTGGCTCACCTGTACTATGTGAAGAGAAGGATTAAATGACCCCTAAAGTCTCTTTTAGCCCTAACAAGCAGCATCCTGAAAGAATGATAGGAGAAGGATGTATTGGGAATTGAAGGTGATGTTAAAATGAATGCTATCAGTAAAAAGGATGGAATGGGTGGAGAGAGAGAGAGAGCTAGAGAAATTTGCATCCAGGCTTTCCCTCTTACTAGCTGTGTGACCATCATTAAGTCAAAAAACCTTCTGAACCCCAATTTCCTCATATTTAAATGGGGATAATAATCCATGAGCACGTATCTCACAGGTAAAAGAAAACACAGCATCAACTGTAAATCTCTGTACTAGTGAGAGTTATTGTAACTGGACTGTGCTGAGGGTCTGGTCATCACTGGAAGCTCAGTTGGGTGGGGACAGGACCTGCCTCCCCCTCTCTTCCCCAACCTCTCCCCCAACTTGGACAGCACAGGTGTCCATTTGTTCCAAATCGATAATTGAAAACCTTGACAAAACAGCCAATGAACTAAGCGGGGCCAAGGAAACTATATACACAATCACTCCAGCAGCTCAGGTGGCAAAAACAACCCCCACAAAACAATCCAAAATGAGTGTTGCAACGTTGCAAAGGACAGGCTTGGTCCCAAAGAAAAGATAGGGGAAGATCCTTTCCCTCACTCCTTGCAAAGATGCTGGGGAGTGGGTTCACCTTTGTGGACCCTTACATAGAATGTTAGATTTTCTTCAAAGTATTGATAGGTTTTGCTGACTTTTTCCCCTCTTTTTTTCTTTGTTTTTTTTTGTCTTAATATATGGGCATCTGAGAGGGAAGAGGGAAAGAGATTTAAAAATAAAAAATATCAATAAAACTATGTTTTGGGGGGGATGGGGTTACAAAAATACTTAGTTCCTGTGAAGCAGGATACTAAGTACTCAAGAGAGTAATAGAAATACTACTTTTTCCACAGTTGTGGGGTATGGGAAGGAAGAATCCCCCAAAGGTCTTTCAAGGCCATAGTTCTCACAAGTTCATCTTCTTGCCCTTTTCCACAGGAGCCAGAATGCGAATTTCCAGAACCCTCGATGTGAGAACACCCCTCTGATTGGCCGAGAATCCCCACCGCCTTCAGTAAGTCTAACTCTACCCAGAGCATTAAGAGGCAGAGCAGAGCCATGGCTTGGAGCCTCTGGCACACCTAAACCCTGGGGAACACCAGCTGTGTGTCCTGCCTCATTTGTACCCAAGGTTCTACATGGTGGTCAACTCAAGGCCTCCATCCAGGAGGCCTCCAGGAAGGGGGAAGGCCACCCATGTCTCTGGCTTTCTCTCTTCTGACTTGTCTTTTGTTCAATTGTGGTTTTATGTCTTCGGGAGATCAGGAATGGGAAGGTAACGTGTAGCTCTTTCCCCAAGAGCATCTATGTAAAGGTCTTTGGGACAGGGGAGGGAGGAGGGACCTGACAAGGCTCCTATCTCAAATTGGGAGGTAGCAAATCCCTCCTCTTCAGTTGGATTTTATTTCTTCTCATATCCAGGCTCAGAAAAGCAGCCCTGACACTGAGGGCATTGGGCCTAGGCATAGACACAGTATGGGTCAGTTTAGTGCTGAGTCACCTCAGCTGCTAGACTGGCCACCCTGGCAGGGTTTACTCGGGAGCTTGAGGCCCGATGGTCAAAGTGTAACAGGCTCTTGGTGGAATATAAGTTCTTGGAATTTAAAATGGCAGCAGACTGTGAAATGGTGAGTAGGTGGGGAATGGGGAGACTTGGGTCCCTTACGTGGACCCCAAAGGACTGGGGGAGATATGATACAATCCATTTTCCACCTCTTTCTGAATTATATCATCCTGGTTCTACCTTCCCCTCTGGAGGAGGGGAAGTTCTTCCTTTCTCAGCCTCGTGACTTCTATTGCCACGAAGATAAATGGGTTTTTCTCCACAGGCCTGCAAGTCTCATCTGTTGACTTAGGTGGTTGCTCACGAATTTCAAATTATAGGTGAATGTAAGTTGTGGGGCCTGGGTTGGGGGGAGAGCTGCTGGCAAGAGTTTGTCCAACTCAGTGGACAGACAGGGAAGAAACTCCTGGACATCAAACAGAGTGGATTAGAGGGTCTTCTCCCAGGCAGGAAGCATCACCTCCAGCCCTCGGGAAGAAGGGAGAGGACCCTGAAAAGGGACAGTTTTCCACTTGATATGGTGGATCTGGTCTTCTTTTCGTTTTCCAAGTCAAGAAATGTCAGGAAGACAGGACCGACTACCCACCCCCCAACCCCCAACCCTGTCTACATAGACTGCCAGAGTCATCCAGGCATTTCACTCATTCATTCATTCAACAGATATGCTATGAGTACCAACCATGTGCCCTGGACTGTAAGGTATAAAAGAAGTAAGTACGTGCTGGGGCCTGCTCGTCAGGACCTTATAGTCCATCTGGGAAAAGATGGAACAGTTAAATCACGCTATAAGGCAGTATATGATGAAGGGCCAAAGTGAGTGGTACAGATACTATAAGACCTCCCAGAAGGGAGAGCTCAGCGATAGGTAGATAGGCAGGTAGGCAGGTGAGTAGTCAACGGGGCCTTCATGGAGAAGGAAAACGTTGAGTTGGTTCTTTTGAAGGCTCAGTAAGATCTGCTAGGCAGGGGTAGCTAGGTGGCACAGTGAATAGAGCACCAGCCCTGGAGTCAGGAGGACCTGAGTTTAAATCCGGCCTTGGACGCTTGACACATACTAGCTGTATGACCTTGGGCAAGTCACTTAACCCCAATTGCCCTGCCTTCCCCCCTCCAAAAAAAAAGATCTGTTAGGCAGAGAGGAGAGAAGATGTCAAGCCCAAGCCCCTGCAGCATGGTCAGTGCGGCATGGTCAGCAGCCCCTACTGCCAGAGGGGAAAAGGAGAGACGGAAGAAGTCACTCCCCATTGGGGCAATCCTGCAGTGATGCGTCTGGATGATGGATGAGTCTGTTGTGGTTGTCTTCTCCTGCTCTCTCCTCTTTCCCCTATGCCCCCATCATTCCTGTCCTCCTTCCCTCATTCCTTCTGTCCTTCCCCCCCTTCCCCGTTCCTGCAGGGGGTCTGCACCCTTCTGCTCATCATGGACCCATCTTGCTTGCTCTGTGTTTTTCATGCCAGTTGAGGCTGCCCTCTCTTTTTTCTCTCTCTCCTGCGACATCACAGCTATATCTGGCTGCCTTGGACAATAGTAGCCATATGAGCTGGCAGCTTAAGCCCTCGGACAGTTCAAGGACGTACTGGTAACAGCAGCGCCCTCAAATGGAACAGGTACTGAAATAAGGTCCTTCTCGCTCCACCTCTTCCTCCCATCCCTGCACTCTCCTCCTCCCCTCCTCTTCCTTCTCCCCTTTCTAGCCAAAGCCTTTACCTTCCACTCTTACTTCCATCCGTGCACCTTCCTCCTCCACACCCTTCCCGCCAGGGGCAAAGCCCATTGCAAGACCCAGCCAGTGATTGGCTAAGGAGGCGGCAGCCGCCTCTGCATCCCAGGCCCCACATGCTCATGAACCTCTTGGCTTGCAGGGCTCCTAGTCATGGCCCCTCCCTCCACTCATGCCGTGGCTGGAGCTCATGGACTGCTTGCCTCACTGTGAGAGGCAAGGCCCCTTTCCCCGGAGGACCTACCAGTCATCATCTTTAGGGATCAAATAGAGCCTGATTTCTTTCCTGGCCCCATCGCCCCAGGTGGCCCCCAGGCTGACCTGATATATACTTGACTCACGTCACCAGCGGTGTGCTGGTAAATGTTTAAGAACCAGTTGTCCAAAAAAAAAAAAAAGCAGCAGTACCATAACAGCAACCCCCCCGCCCCCCCCCCACACTAACATTTTTCCCATTGCTTTCTCAACTTTAAACGAGTAGTAAACACTAAGTCGAGCCTTGACTTGTAGTGTTGGCCAGTTCCAGCTGGCTCTGACCCTTCACTGCTTCTCATGGAAGGGCTTCCCTAGCCTGCACAATGGCTTTCCACATGCCCTTCTGCTCTAGCCCTCTGAGAGGCTAGTCAGTAGTGTCTTAGGCACCTGGAGATTATAAAAACAGTAGCAACCTCCTACCCCAACCTAAGACTAAAGCTTATTCTCTTCCTACTCTGGCCCTCATTTCTCTGACAGAAGTCTCGGGACCTTCCTAGGCTACTAGAGGGACCAAAAGGAACCTCCCCCAGTACTAGATGTGCTTTATTCAAGCTCCCGGATTTTCCCGAGTGTTGTCCCAGATCCTGCAAAAAAAGAGAGCATTTTTCTGTGTCTATAATCCTACAATAGAAATCTCTAACATTATATTCTCTTAGAAATTATGATGATACCTTTAGGCAGCCAGGTGGCATGTGCTGGAGCTGGAATCAGGAGGACCTGAATTCAAATCCTGTTTCAGATACATATTTAGTTGTGTGACCTTGGTCAAGTCACTTATCCCTTCTCAATCTCAGTTTCCTTAAAATGGGGATATTAGCACCTACCTTATAAGGCTGTTGTGCAAACAACATATAGCACAGACTTTATTCAAAAAAGCTACAAGAGCCGCAAGAAATTTTTAAGTAGCCATGATAAATTCTGACCATACCAAGAATTAAAAACAAAAGAATTCCTACTAAGAGAAATGCTTTGAGGGCAGCTAGGTGGCACAGTGGATAGAGTACTAGCCCTGGAGTCAGGAGGACCTAAATTCAAATCTGGCCTCAGACACTTACTAGCTATGTGACCTTGGGCAAGTCACTTAACCCTGATTGCTCTCCCCACCCCAATCTGCCACAAAAAAATAAAATAAATAAGAGAAATACTTTCAAGTTGATCTCCCCAAACCCTATGAAACCCCATGAATCCAAACTCCCTATAAATTCTGCCTTCCCCCACTTTCAGGATCCCAGTTCATGACTCTGGCCTCTTCTACCACACAAATTCCCTTTGTTCCTCGTACCCAGGGAAAGAGAGAAAGGGACTGTTCCAGGCACTATACAGCTCTGATCACTCAGTGGGATCAGTCAGGTGTGATCTCAGACAAACTGAGCCAAGGGCAAGTGGGGTGAGGGGAAGAGAGAGAGACAGAGACAGACAGAGAGAGAGAGACACACACATACGCACAGATAGAGAGAACCCAGAAAAGGACAACCACTGGGAGATAGGCGGGCCTTCCCCCTGTGCCTGGGGTGGGCTTGGTGTTGGTGCCATACTAAATCACTGTCTGTTTCATCTGTGTGTCAGAAGGTCCGAGTTGCTCCTTCTCCATTGTCCCTTTACCTAATTCTCTCCTTCCTCTGCTGTCACCTCCCTCTGGATGCCATGGTCGCCTGCTTGAGTTGCATCTTGGTTTGGGGGCTCTGCTGGGTTGGGGGGCTCTCCAGGACAGGGGCTCCCCCAGCTCCAGGGCACCTGGAGGTAGAGCATGGCCAGGAATGCCAAGGCCTGGCCTGCCTTCTGCATGTTGCTGGTGCTTTGTGGAATGACCTGGCTCCATTCTTCCTCCCTGTTACCATTCCCTTTGCCATCTGCTCTGAGCGCTTCTTGCTTCTTCCTTACCCCCACAGGTGCCCTGGCAGTGCCTGGGCAGGGCTGGGTATTATCACCAGTCCTGCTGTAATGGGCATGTTACCCTAGGACTGGTCTTATATAGACTTAGTCTGTCTGCCCTTGAAAAAGCAGCTACCTCTTCCTACCAGCTGTGTTCTAGTAGAAAAAATGCTGGGCTAAGAGTGTGGAGGCCTATGTTGAGTCCTGTCTCTGCTTCATGTGACCTAGAGCTAATTATTTAGCTTTCTTGTGCCTCAGTATCCTTTTCTGTAAAATGGAGATGATCCTTCTTGGGGAATGTTTATGGGAATAAAATGAAAAATCACTACCGAAGCACTTTTGGAAAGTTATAAACTCACCGGAGGAATGCAATAGATTATTGGATTTGGTGAAGGAGGTTCCACTTGGAAGCTTCTTGTTGTCTAAGGGGCTCCTTCTCCTTATGCATGCACAGAGACCGTCTTTGCCCTTGGCTTCATGTTATAGTCTACGATTCATGTTATAGTCTGTGTTATAGCCCTCAGTCTGAGAGATCACACAGAGAGGGTAGCAATGGGGCTAGGCTTTCATGGGACATTTTCCCATGCACAGTCTAGAGCAGCTATTCCTACATGGGTTGCAGTCTGCAGACATCACATGTCCTGCAAAAACACCCACAGAAGGTCCCTGTGCCAGCCGCTGGCCTTCCTAGCTCAATGATTGCCTCTTCCCTGTGCCCAGAGTACTTGAATGCCCATTCACCCTATCCCCCATCATCACCCCAATGGGACAGTTGAAGCAAGGTAATCTGGGGATGATTTTGATGGCCCTGAATAACCGAGTTATTTAATTCAGAAGTTTCCATTTTATTAGTCGTTTCCTTCAACCCAGAACTGCTCACAGGTAACAAAGTGGCCTTTTATGAACTGGGTTCCATCCTTGGTACCATTCAGGAGATGTAGTTAAAGGAGACTCAGGGGGAAAAGAAGAAGGGAAAAACAGAGATCATAATAATCCTACAAGAACTCATCATCCCTGATAATGATCCCAAGCAGACTAGTTGCAGGTTTGACCTCGGAGACTACTGCTGGGTAAGAACAGGAGGATTCATAGGTAGGTTTTTCCTCATCTTCTCAGGGTAGGGTTCTGGTTTATAGCTGAGGAAGTTGGATTGTATCCTTGAGATATCCATCCATCCATCCATCCATCCATCCATTCATCCATCCATCCATCCATCCATTCATCTATCTATCCATCCATCCATTCATCATTCATCTATCCATCCATCCATCCATCCATCCATCCATCCATCCATCCAGTGTTTACTAATCCCATAGCAGCTCTTGCCACATGATTTTATAGTTGGGAGGGTCAACTCCAGCCTCCACTCTTTTAGCCGCTGATGCACAGAAGGTTTCAGGGCATTCTCTGGATCTTGGATGCATTGTATCTTACTCTGTGGGAGTTAATTTTGTCCTGCCTTTTCTACCCTTCCATGAATCTGCTTGACAGTGACTTAACAGGTGGAGGTAGGGTTTCTGGTCATGTTTGATTTTTGTCTCATGGACCCGACACTTCCTCCTTTTACCTAGTTTGGGGGCCTTTCCTTTCAGACATTCTTTAGGGGACATCATTTTTGACAGACTTCTGGAGACATGCAGCCTTGGGTTCCTTTCCTTCCAGAGCTGCCACATCTCATCATCAGTCCATTCTCCTCTTGCTTGGGAGTAGTACGTGTGGCCACCAGGAAGGACCCCTTGTCTCCTGCCTTGGGGAGGTGCAGTCTTTCCCCCACCATTTTCATAGATCGTGAGAAAACTATATCTGAAAGAGACCTTAGGGTCATCCAGCCAGATCCCCTACTTCACTGAAGCAGGATTCAAATGCTTGATCTCAGTGCCCTAGTTCCTTCCCTAGTCTTAAAGTCTCCCAGTCATGGAGATGGAGGCATCCACTTCACCCTTAACCTTCAGGAAGTAGACCTGCCAGTTGAAAAGTATTTATGAGGGTTTCTCCTGTGCTTGTTTCAAAGTACCCTTAGATTTACTCCTTAATTCTTCATCTCAGACCATAGTCTACAAGGAATGATTTCATCTCTTCCTCTCTTCCTGGTAATCCCTCTGGCATCTAGTCTCTTTAACTTGATGCACCTCCATAAACCTTGACAAAAAGTCAGTTTTCCTTCGTAGAGTACCAACTACTAGTATGGTCCTGCCACCTTCTCCCTGACACCAGCTATTTCCTGTAAACCTTGCTCTCACTTGGGTGATGCCCACTTTGCTTTGAGAAATAGAATCCTTTGACCTTTCCACATGGCCAGAAAGCGATGGGATAGGGGCAGCTAAAGGGGGTTGTGAATTCTCTTGACCCCGGAGAGCCTCAGGAAGAGAATGAGTGAATCTCTGGTCCTGGCTGGTTTGGGGCTTTCCTCCTGCCTGAAGGTGAATGGATTTGACTTCCTTAGCTGTAAGGGGTTTCTCCCAGCACTCTAGTTCTTGACCTTTCTCTGCAGGCTGGGGTATGTGACAGAGGAAGAGGCTGGAGAAAACTTTACCAGGGATTAGAACATCATCACAGCCCTGGACCAATGTGAATATCCCCCGCACCTGGAACCTGGCCAGTGGGAGGAGCAACTTCTTGGGGCACTAGGTGACAGTTGTGTCCTGCTTGAGAAGTTTCCATGGTGGATTGGGAGAGGGGGGGAGGTATCCCCAAAGAGTCTTTCCCCTTTTTTTTTTTGATGAGATCTTTTTAGGAATAATCCCAGGAAGGAAATGAAGGATATGGAATTTCCATCAACTACAGCCTAACCACTCTGGATATTTGGCCTGATCACTCAAGGAGTGCCTCGGGCAATAATGTATGAATCCCTTTGCCCACAGACTTCTCCTAGGTACTCTATTGTGTGGGCCATGTTATAGGGCACTGAGATTTAGAGCTGGAAAGGACCTCAAAACTCATCTTATCCACCACCCCCTTTTATGGATGAGGAAGCTGAGGCCCAGAGCAATTAAGTGACTTGCCCCAACATCCCACAGGTA
The DNA here is from genome assembly GCF_011100635.1 of Trichosurus vulpecula. Classification (NCBI taxonomy): domain Eukaryota; kingdom Metazoa; phylum Chordata; class Mammalia; order Diprotodontia; family Phalangeridae; genus Trichosurus; species Trichosurus vulpecula. Next base: position 530,044,162 of record NC_050573.1, read on the forward strand.
GTAGATAATAGAGCAGAGATTTGAATCCAAGGCTTTTGACTACAAGTGTATGTGGCAGTCTTTTCTCCTCTCCTTAAGTCCTAGGAGCACCTGAGACTTTTTTTGATGGCCTCAATTCTAGACTCAAATTTGAATTTTACTCTTTAGAGCAGGGTTCTTAACCTTATTTGGTGTGTCATAGACACAAACAGTTTGGCAGTCTAGTGAAGCCAATGAACTCCTCAGAATAATATTTTTAAATGTATTAAATAAAGTATATAGAATTACAAAGGAAACCAATTACGTTGAAATACCATTGGCAAAATGTTTTAAAATTTCACCGACCCCAGGTTAAGAACTCCTGCTTTAGAATAATTTCACCTGTCTCAAAAAAGTCAAAAAGTAAGCCTTGCTTAGTTTCTAAATCTGAGGGAGCTGATGTGGAATCACGGTATCTAGGAAGCAGAGAATTTGGGAATCTGTACCCAGCTTGGCCATTTACTGGTCTTGACCTTGGGCAAATCTCTTAAAGTCTCTGGCCTTGGTTTCCTTTGTAAAATGAAAGAAGAGGTGGATGAGAGAGGTGATCTCTAAGATCTCTTCTACCTTTGACATTTTTCTCTAATGTTACGGCTTATTCAGAATTTCTGGATGTTCCCCAACCTAAGATCATATTCCCCTGGAGGACTGCAAAAGCTGCCTGATACCAGATGGCAGGAGGAATGTCCCCCTCCCCCATTTTAGAGGCCAGAGCAGTACTAGATGCCAGGCCATTGCTTCCTCTTGGGCAGGCTTACTGCTATAGGAGGCTAGTTGTATCCCTGACCAATTCCACTTACATCTTTGCCAACTCCGGCACCTGGGTAAGGAGAAAGAGAGAGAAGAGGAGAGGAGAGAGAGAAGGAAGAGAGGGAGAAAGAAGGGGGAGAGAGAGGAGGAGGGGGAAGAGAAAGAGGGAGAAAGAGAAAGAGGGGGGAGAGAGGGAGAAAGAAAAAGGGAAGAAAGAGATGAAAGAGAAAGAGGGAGGTGGGTGGATAGAGAGGAGAGAAAGAGGGAAGGAGGGAGAGAGAGCAAAAGAGGGAGGGAGGGACGGAGGGAGGAAGGGAGAGAGAGAGAGAGAGAGAGCTAGTTGGGTGGGGTGGCCTATCTGGGTCCCTGCCATATGGCAAGAAGGCCCAGTCTTTTGTCTGGGAGACAGAATATGGCCTTGTTTTGTCCTTCAGGCTTGGAGATTGCGAACTGCCTCTAGAGAAGCATTATGGCCTAGTGAACAGAGAACTGAACTTAAATTAGGGAAAAGTTGAGTTCAAGTCCTAACTCTGGTATTTCCTGGGTCTATGACCCTGGACAAGTCACTGAGCTCCTCAGTGCTCAGTTCTCTAGGATGATAAGACCCAAGGATGATAAGACCCAGCGAAGGCCAGCCTTCATTGGTAGAGGGAGTTTCTTTGCCTGCTAGTTTCCTGTACAAATGAAATGAAATTACAGGTCGAAACCAGAAAAGCCAACAACAAACAAAAGCTGTACTGATTCTTGTAACTCCCATTCTGGGCCCAGAACTCAGGAATTGAAGTCAAGAAGGAGATTTGCAGGTGATCAAGAGCATGTCCTGTTGGTTGCCCTCCTTTGGGTCTCTCAAGTGGAAGCTGACCCCTGGCGAGGAGGGCAGAGAACTGGCCCCTAAGGGTGCCTAGGAGTGACTGAGGGTGACAGACATACTGCTTTGGCCCTTGGCTAGGCTGTGTTCTTTAGCAGGGCATAAAGATCAGGGGAAATTGGGCCTCTGAAAACCCAGGGCTGATGATGTTGACAGAAGCTGGGCTTGCTCTGGACACGCGTTCCCTCCAAACAAAGCTGCCTTGACACTGATCTTTTTTTGTTTTGTTTTGTTTTGTTTTGTTTGTTTTGTTTTGTTTCTTCTTCTAGTACACCTCCAGCATGAGAGCCAAATACCTCGCTACCAACCAACCTCGCCCTGACTCCAGCAGCGGGCATTAGACACCGATCGCAAATGTGCCAACTGCCCCCCTGCCCCCCTGTGCTTCCTTGCCAAACCACTCTGCTTCCCTCCCTCCACTCCTCCTGATGCTGGCGCTGTACCTCCCGCTTCTGCTGCTCCCAGCATCTGGCTACTGGGACCCTGAGAGGCCAAGGACCACCAGGGAATGAGCCCAGTGAGAGGGCAGGGGCTCCTGGGGCCGCTAAGGACTCACCTTCCAGCCTACACGAGCTGCACAGGCCGAGGGCCCAGATTCATGTGCTTCTTCCATAAGCCAAATGGGAATATTAACAGATCAGTTTCCTACTCCTCTTCCTCCTCTTCCTCTGCCTCATCCATCTCTGTCCCTTCTGCAGAAGGAAAAGATGCTTTGGAGGTCTGGGCTCTGGAGTGATTCCTAACGGTGCTTCTCTCATTCATTCTGGACCAGCTTCAAGTTATGAGGGCTTTGAGTCAAGGGTGTCCTTGTCTTGGTCAGGAAAATAGTCTCATATGCATCCTTTTGTGACCCAAACATACATGCACTGACCCAGATGTGCACATGCCCATGCTGACCCAAACACCCTCTCTTTGATCTAAATGTGTACCCTTATGCCAACCCAGACAGATGCTCACTTTGACACATACTCTTTTACCATCAAATATAAGCACTCTCTCTCTCTCTCTCTCTCTCTCTCTCTCTCTCTCTCTCTCTCTCTCTCACACACACACACACACACACACACACACACACACACACACACACACACATTCTCTCACACCTATGAGGGGACACATACACACTTTCTGTCTCTGTGTCTCTGTTTTCATCTCTCTGTCTCCCTGTCTCTGACTCGGTGTCTCTGTCTCTCTCTCTCTCTCTCTCTCTCTCTCTCTCTCTCTCTCTCTCTCTCTCTCTTTCTCTTGCACACATGCACCCACAAGCCAAGTTCCCCAGCTCACCACTTTTAGCTTCTTGTTAGAGGCCTTACTCCAGAAAGTTAGTCTCCATCCATGGGGAGGTGGATTGTGAGTCATGGGAAGAACTTCTGCCTCCCCTGCCCTTCAAACCCAAGGTCATTTGCTCACTGCCTTCTCTTTTCCCTTCCCTGGTCCTCACCTTTGTCTCCTGGAGAACTCTGAGACAATAGTGTTTAAATTCCTTGTCCATAGTAGGGTGAGCATCAGGTGCCTGGTGCCAAACCAAAGGCTTGGGTCTTCACTTCCCTGGCCTTCCCCTTCCCCTGGGTTGCCCCTGTGCTCCTGTCTCCTCTCCAGTGTGGCTATCCAGAATCTACCAAGAGTCAGCAGGAGCTGGCCACCCCCTTGGTGCCAAATCACCTTTAGCAAAATATTTGCCAGCTTTTTTTTTCTTTTTGCACTAATCACATTTGTAATCTCTAGGCAGAACACTCGAATGGTTTTCCAGAGATATGGGCCAGATGAGAGATCCTTAGGGTGTAGTGGTTGCTGCTGGACTGTTTCCCTGCTCCCTTCTTTTTTTTCATTTTTTTAAACCCAGGAATAGAAGCATTGGCCTCCCAAAGAGATCTCTGGGAGGCTGGGATTCAGGTCCCTGCTTCTCTAGGCCTCTGTTTTGCTTGCATCAGAGATAGAATGCCAAGGACTTGTGAGCCAGCTGTGAATGGGAGATCTGTGTCTCCTTCCTCCTCCTGCTCTTTCTGGCTCTAACCATTAACCTCACTTCCCACATGTCCCTGGACTCCTCGGACTACTGGGCTTGAATGGTAGAATGGAGCAGGGCCAGGACCCTTGAGTCCAAGGCCCCTTGCTCCCTGAAGAGATGGTTCAGCCATGCCAGCACCCTTCCACCTCCACCCCTTCCTCATCCAGAAGTGATACCCCCACTGACGTTCCCAGGATGGAGAAAGCAATGAATCTGGATACATGGAGGAAGGGGAGATTTTGACCTTCTACTAATGGGGTAAAATTGCTTCAGCCAAGTGCCCAAGACAGATGCAGTCAAGATATTCCTTGTTCCGGAGATGCTATGAGCAGTCTGCCTCCAGCCAATCCCAGTCGTTTCAGCCATTCTGAATGGCCTCTCTGTAGTTACCCTGTAGACCAGAGAGAAGAGTGACTCACAACATGGCGGAACAGGCATCTTAGGTTCCTTCTGTTTGAAGTATGAGCTAGGGCTGGCCACTGAACCTCTGTCTCAGTCTCCCTGTCTATGAAATGGGAATGAGACATCTACCATAAGGTGCTCGCTGCCTTGGTGTGCAGAATACTTGTGGCATGTTCTGAATCTGCCTGCCTTCTCCTTTTTTGCCAGAAAGCTAGGGAGAGCTGCCATCTCCTTTCCCTCCGTCCACCTCCTCTCCCTCATACCACCTACCTACTTGGCAAACTGTTCACCAGAGATAGAAGGTATCCAGGCCCAAACCCCAGAGTAGATCCAAAGCGCTGGCCTGTCAGGGTTGGGGGCCATACCAGAGTCCATCTATCACAGGCTGAAGGGCGCCTTCAAGTAAAGATTTGTATAGTCAAGAGAGGAAACAGCAACCAAAAGATCATATGATTTGGTCCCGTCTATGGCAGGCAGCAAAGACAAGCAGATGAGGGTACCCACATTCCCATTTCTACTGGAAATGACCAACGATTACATCTCCCTGGGCCATTTTAAAAATCTTGCCTCTCCTGTTTGTATGCTCCCTACCCCCATTCTGTCTGTATCCCTCATTAATGGTCCCTGGGCACTTAAGAGTTTGGCTAGAGCAGCAATTCTCAAAGTATGGTCAGGGGACCCATGGGGTAGGACCCTTTCACAGGGTCCTCAGAAAAAACCTATTTTCATAATGCTAAAATGTTTTAATTTCTGGTATGGTAACTATCCATAGACATAACCCATATATTAGCAAAAGCTCTTTGGAGGGGATCCTCAATAATTTTTAAGAAAAGCGTAACAGGTCCTGAGATTGGCTGGGCCTAAAAGAACAAGGTAGGATCAACATAACAACTGCATTTCTGACAACAAGGAAGTTTCTAGGGTGCGAAGGGGTTGGCGTGGCCTGTCCTGGGAAGGATGGGAGCAGCAGGAAGACAAGAACCCCATCTGGAGCCAGGTTTTAGGTGGCCAAAGCCCTGCCAGATAGTCATCACTGAGACCTGTGACTACATGCTGCCCCCTCTCCTCCAAAGACACACACACACACACACACACACACACACGCACACGCACACGCACACGCACACGCACACGCACATGCACACACACCCCTGATCTTTCAAAAAGGGAGCAGGCAGGGCAGTCTCCCTCCCAAGACCTAAGCTCCCCGACACACAGGATAAGGCCACCTGGAATAAAGCCCCTAGAAATGGAGGTTGTGCTTCAGAGGCCAGAAGAGAGTTGCTGCCTGTGTTAGGGAATCCCTCATGGGAAAAACCAACTTGTGCTATGAAGACCTGGTCCACCACCCCTCTTCTTAGAGGCCCACTTCAAAAGATGCCAGGCTAGGAGGTGGCTGGTCGTGGCAACAGCAGTACAACCTAGAAGCATCTAGTGGTCTTCCAGTGCCATAGAGAACCTCAGGGGGTATCTGGAAGGGACATCCTTTGACTCCGCCCCCTCATCTGACCTCACACTCCATCAGGGAAGATACCATGGTTTTCTAAGACTGGAAAGGTGCCCAGCCCCCAGGGGATGCTGTGATAGCGCCCAGCTCCATTCACAACAGCCCCTTCCAACATCCCTAGCAGCGGAGTTAAGAGCTCGGTAACAATTTCCTATTGGTCCTTGCGGACCCTTTTTTTTAAACCGCTCACGTGAGCTGCTGGGCCACAGACAACCTCCTGAACATCATCGCTAGGACATCTTGGAAGCTGCCATCAGAAACTCTCTCCATGTGAAACATCTCTAGTCCCCTCTCTTCCCGTCGATCACTGCATTCTGGACGTGGATGTGACTGAGCCTCGGCTGTCTCGGTGTCTTTTTTTTTAGAAGCACAAACATTATCAGCTTTGTCTGGTATATTCAGTTCTTTTTCCATTGCATCCTTATGAGCAAAAAAACAAAAACCCACCACTGATCAGACCAACCACCTCCCATCAAAAAAAAGCAAAAAAAAAAAAGCCCTCCAGTTCAGGGAGGGATGGGGGCCTGTGGACTTTTTTTCCCAAGCACATGGACATCTCCACAATGTGAATGTAAATAGCATGTTGAACTCCTGGGTCCAGTGTTCAAGACTGCATTGTACTCGTTAAAAGAAATCAAACTCCAGACTTGGCTGTGAATTTCTCGTGCTGTCTTGGGAATCTTTAACTGTAGTGTTTGTATTCTGTCTGTAATCTTTTAACTTAGTTAATTTTACTTGCCTATATGGAAAAGAAAAAAAAGGGGGGGTTCAAACCGAAAACTCAGCACTTGGAATGGGGCTTTTGCAACACCCAACCAGCATCCTAGCCGGACAAAATGCCTTGGGCTGCTACCTTAGATTGGTTTGAATTATTTTTAACTGCTTCTCTCCCCCAAATGCATCCCTGGCTCCTCTCAGACCCCAGTCTGACTTCTAAATGTAAGTTTTCTTTATCCCAGAAGTCAATGTGTCTTCCATCTGTCCTATCGAACTTATTCCTTGGCCATTGCTTGGTGGGGTGAAGAGAACTAGCTCCAGGGCCATAATAAAGACAAGGTGGCTGGGGACTTTTCCCAGGGCTCTAAGATTTAGAGGGTGCCAAAAGCACCATCCCAGGATTCTACCTTCCTGGTGACTATACCCCCGTTGAGGTAACCTTTCCCTATGCCAGACACAAAGATTTCTAGCTATGTCTATATTCTCAATTGTAATTTCATTCCTTCTACCTAATCAGAAGGGCTTAGGCAGTTATGGACTCTCCTGTTTCACTGTGGGCACCCATAATCTTAGACTGATCTCTGTGTAACAGGAGAGGAAACATTCCAATTCTCCCTTTAGGGTGGAAATCTTTTTCATCTGATTTCAGCCCTAGAAGCCTCACAAGGATGGAGGAGTGAAGACTGGGAAGGAGTTCTGGTTATCTCTATCCCAACTTTGGGGATAAAGAGTAATAATTCACAGGTTCCTCCAAGTGGTTCAGCATGACAGGGGGGACAGTCACCAACTGAGTCATATTCAGGATGTACCTTGGAATCCTGGCATATGAAAAGAAATGGAGTGGTTCTGAATAGAGTTAGAAGCCCAGATTTCTTCCGGTGAGGGAGAGAGTAGGGATTACTCTGGTCCTCTCTCTTTCCTTGGTAGCTCACTGGGCTGAGAGTAGACGGAGGATTCTCTACCCTTCTGCTCCATCCCTCCCTGGAGTGAATCCTGGCCTTGTTCCCCAGCTTAGCTCACAAAGATTGTGGCCTAACTCAAGGAAAAGTTTGTTTCCCAGCAAACCAGCTGGCCTCATCATCCCTTAACTCACATGTCACTTCTTGTTCCAAAGGCTCCTTTATCAGCGGTTGGGGTGGAGGGATGTCATAGAATGTCTTAGACCCCAGACTGACCCTTCTTGAGTAATCGTCCAAGGCCACTGGAGGACCTCCACCCTCAAACAATTTAGTTTCTTGCCGATTAAGTTCTTAGAATGAGGGAGTTGATAGAACAGCATATTCTCCACTGGTCTCAGCAACTGATCCTCCTGACTTTGCCACAAAGGCAGAGATAAATTGCTGGAGACAAAATGGGATGCAGAAAGGGGAGGACACTATTCCTGCTCCCTTTGACTTAGAGGACAGGGAGGTGGAGGGACTGACAGACATCCCTGAGGGCTGCCCTCTGTACCCATCTCACTATGCAATTCCAAAACAACATTTTCCTTCCAAACTCCAAGCCCCATCAATGGATGCCTCCCTTGACCCCAGTCAGCTCCCAGGGACCCCCTCAGGGCCAGACCCCAAGGTCAAGGCCATGGAGAACAGCTTCTCTGATGAGAGGGTGTTGGTGGGACCTGACTGGTCATCCTGTCCTTGGGCCTTTTGTACTGATTTTGTTTTTGTTGTGTTTTTAACCATAATGGTTGTATATCATACCACTTTATATGCGTTATATATAATATATAAATATATATGATTTTTTTAAGGAAATGCTCAACTTCCTAGTTTTTTTCTCTCCTGCAAGTCCCTAAACTTGCCCCAACATGTTTTTAAATTGTGAGGGTTGAACTGAGGCTTGAACCTGTTCTTGTATTTTTTTTTTTTCCTTTAACCTTGGTAGTTTCATGGATGTACTGTAGCTATTTTTTACTGGGTTTTTTGGTTGGTTTCTTTTTGTTTTATTCTCTCTTGTTTTGACAAATACTAAAAACAAAATCTCTTCAATGTAATTTCTGTGGTTTCTATTCAGCTTGGGTTTAATGTTTTAAAATAAACAAGTGAAAGAAACAAGCCGTCTCCTTTTCTTAAGAGATTTCTTTCTGCTTCTTCTTTATGGCATAGAAGATGACTGGAGAAAGCTGAGTTGGTTTTCCCAAAACATAATCAATAGAATAACCAGAGATGGTGCACCCAGGTCTGGATCGTGGTGTTTACTTATTAGTGCACTGGATAACCAGGGGCCAGTCTTTTAAACCTTCATTTACACAAAGACTCAAGAAATGGGTAAGGCCTGAAAAAAAAAGGACTGGCCTGTGAGATCCAATTTAGCATTTCTCACTCATTGCTTAACCAGACATTGGCAGGGCCTTCAGACTTTCCCAGTTCCAGAGATGACTGATCGATCAGCGAAGAACGTTAGATTTGGAGTCAGGCAGATCCTGCATTCAACACCGCACTACATTGGTTCTCACAGTATCCCCTGGCCTTTCTGTGCCTCAGCTTTCTCATAGGTAAAATGAGGTGGGGCCCGATGATCTCTGAGATCCCTTCCAGCCCTAAATCTATTATCATGCAATCTTATTGAATCTGAATTATTCCAGATGGAAAGAGAGAAATACCTGCCACTGTGGTAACCTCCCCCCATGCCCCAGAATGTGGTACAGATAAGTAAGATGATGCATATAGATGAATGCAAAGAGAGGAGTCACCAACCTTGGCTATCCTTCACAGTCATTGCCATGGGACCCTGGAGGGGGCCTTTTTTAATCCCATGGCCAAAGCATCGTGGGTACTTAAGAAATATATGCAGATTGTGATATAATTGTTGTGTGTGGCTTTAGGAAACAGCAGAGAGACCATTTAGCAGGCCAGAAAAAAAGAAGTCTGGGCTGGTACATGAAGATGAGCTAGTAAAAAGTTCTTCATTCCAATGCAAACAAAGGTCCAGTCCCTATCCTAGACATCAAATGATCTGGATCTCGCAAAGTACTCCCCAAGAGTCCATACATTGGGAGGCACTGTTCTTCGCTGCAGCCAAACTGGCCTAGCCATTGTTCACTGCTCTTAGCCTGACAACTAAAAAAAAAAATCAACCTTCAGTCTGGAGAGACCAAAGCCAAGAGGGAATATTTTAAGTCTCTAAACTCATTAATGCTATGGTTGGACAAATAGGGAGCAAGGGCCCCCTCAAAGTTCGAAAAAGAGGTACAACATCGCAACAGCACATCACGAAGCCCTCTCCCCTCCTCCCCTAGAATAGGCTAGACTATATAGAGTGAGCCAAGTCGGGCATTCTTAAAGTCTTGGTGCAGGCTTAAGCTATCAAAGCTTAAAACTTCACTAACACCTTTGGGATGCTCATTCTGTGTCTATGTATATGTACATAACATACAACATGTGCCATATGCATTCTAGGCGTAAACATACATATAGGTGTATTATAAACGTGTGTATTGTGTACTTTCAGCCTATACTATATGTGTGATGTACATATGTATACACACATGTGTATATCCGTGTGTGTGTGTGTGTGTGTGTGTATATATATATATGCTTTCAGCCTATACCATATATATGTGTGTATACACCTATGTTTATGGACACATATATGGTATGGGCATACACATATGCACATGTACTAGGCTGTAAGTCTAGCAGGAAGGGCTTTAAAATGGAACACTAATTATAATGAAGAAATTTGGCCTTGGGGAAGAGTTGGGAAGATGAACCTTCCTTCTTTGCAGAGGTGGAGGACTGTGGATGTGGAGTGCTGCCTTCCTAATCAGTTGATAACCATCTATTAAATGCATACTGTGGGCAAGGCACTGTAGATATTAGTCAGTTTTATTGAAATACTTCCCCTCCCTTTTCTTATTCTTCATTATACTGTTGTAGCTACTGCATCATGCTTATTCCTTATTCTCAATTTACAATTTCATAGAAGAGTTGGGATGCCCATGACCATGTGTTAAAAAGACAGTGTGGTACAAAAGAGAGAGTAATAGCTTTGGAATCAGAGAACCTGGGTTTAAATCTGGCCTATTTCACTTAATACTCATGTGATCTTGGGCAAGCCACTTGCCCAAGAGTCATGTCTTTCTTAATCTATAAAACAAGAAGGTTGTATTAGATGAATTCAAAGGTCCTTTCCAACTCTACGTCATGCTACCGTAGGGATGAGGCCTTGGGCAACTCATTCCCTTCCTTTGGGTCTCAGTTTCCTTCTCTGTGAAATGGAGAAGCAGCCCTAGATACATGGTTTCTGATTTCTCTTCCAGCTCTAGCATTCTATGTTTCAATAACATATGGAGTGATTCAGCTACAGGCTTGGGACAAAGAGCTGGTATAATGCCAGAGGACTGGTTGGCATCATTTTCAGGGTAGACCAGGACAGGGGAAGTAGTCCAGGTGGTAATGGCGTCCTGTGAGCCTCTGGTGAATTCCATGAAGCCAAATGACAAATGAGAAAAGCCAGAGCAGAGCGTCCTGACATTCATCACTGCCATCACCGCAGCAGAGGACAGCGCCTGACATTCCCTGAATGGTTATGACTCGAAACCTCCACTAGGTGGCAGCAATGGCTCATGCTTCAGAAGTTTAGGGTCTGATCAGGGGCCAACCCTAAGTGGTGTGGGCAATGGAATTTCGGACCCACTTTCAGATGCCACTTCCACCCAGTCCCTACCTCGAGGCCAACTACGGAGCCTGGAATTCTGTCTCCTAGAGTCCTTGTTTTGAATCCTTTTCAAATACATGTTAGTTGGGAAAGGAAGACATGGGATAAACCAGACCTCTCTCCTAGGGGAAATCAGTCTACCAAGCTAGCTACCATCTTGGGAAAGAAAAGTCTAGGGAAAGGGATATCATCTCCAAGTGGGTATTGACAGCAGGGATCAGAATGAGAGTCTGGATGGAGCAGTTGGTGGTGTAGTGGATAGAGCCTGGACCTGAAATCAGGAAGACCCGAGTTCAAATCCTGCCTGAAACACTGACTAGCTGCATGACCCTGGGCAAGTCACTTAGCCTGTTTGCCTCAATTTCCTCCACTGCAAAATTAGGATAATGAAAACACCTACCTCTTAGGGTTATTGTGAGGAGCAAATGAGATAATATTTGTAAAGGACTGGCACACAGTAAATGCTACATAAATGTTAGTTATGATGATGCATAGGTTAATAAATTAACTTGGCTGGGTTTCTCCAAGCAAGCAATTTTTCCTATGAGAATAGGGCAGGTAAGCTTTAAGCAGCTGCTACTTGCAATTTACCCTTGCTATGCGCTGCCAGGGCAGGACTAATGAGCTTCCTGACCATCTCTAGGGGGAGTAGAGGGAAATCTCTGCAATGCTGGAGTTAGACCTGGGGCAAAGCTGACCGGGATAAGGATCGAAGCCTGAGTACCTCAAACACACCCCTTTCTATAGTCACTCAAGCTCCAGGACTTCACTGGCCACTGCCCTGACCATCACATAGGAACTGGGACTACTTTATATCTGCCCTTCCATTGACCCCAAAATGGTACTTTCCACCTCTTAGAGATCAACCATCATATCCACATTACTGTTCAGGGTGGGGCAACTTCTCTCCACTCAGAATCCTGGAAACTATACATGATATATTTTGTATTTATCTATACACATGCCATTCACTCCAGTAGAATGCAAACTCCTTGAGGGTAGGGTTTGCTTCTTTTATTTGTCTTTGTATGTCCCTGGTACATAGCAGTCACTTAATGCTTCCTAAGGGAGGGGGAGGAGTTGGAGGTCAAGAGCCATCATCAGAATTACTGAGTAAGCCAAGCATGAAGAAATTGGGATTCCTTAAACCAAATTAGGATATATTCCTAATTTTACCTCCCTACCTAGGTTATAGTAAGAATCAATGGGAAAGTCTCATTTCCCCCAATCAATTAATCCACAACATTTATAAAGGATTTATCATGTACTAGGCACTGGGAGACAAAGACAAAAATGCAAGTCTTGCCCTTAGGGAGCTTACATTGTAACAGGAGAAATTATATCTATATCTATATCTGTGTCTATATCTATATCTATGTAAAATAAATACAAAGTCAAAATACAATAACAAACACAAGATCAAAAACTCAGTAAGAGCCTAATTAATAAATAGACTTATACAGTACATGTGCAACCAATTTTTTAAAGGAAGAAATCCAAGCAATCAAAAGCCATGTGAAAAAATCCTCCAAATCACTAATATCAGAAAAAATTTAAATTCAAGTTACTCTGAGATTCCACAGCATTCTCATCAGATTGGCAAAGCTGACGAAAAAGGAAACTGGCAAATGCTGGAAGGGGCTGAAAGATAATAGGCACATTAATCTAGGTCCTTGGGTTTGGCCTTTTGACTGAGTCCAAGTTTTATAGAACTAATCCTTTTATTGAGAGGATTTGTTCTGTGAAGTTTGGATTCAGTCAAAGGGCTTGCACTTGAGGACCTAGAGGGCCATGTGTGGCCTTGAGACTGCAGGTTCTTCACCCCCTGGAACTTTAGCCATTCTGGAAAGCAATTTGGAAGCATGCACCAAAAATTAGTAAACTATGCATATTCTTTGACCTAGTAATACCACTGCTGCACTGATATGCCAAAGAGATCAAAGAAAAATGAAAAGTATCCATACGTACCAAAATATTTATAGAAGCTCTTTTTGTGGTGGCAAAATAAAAGGATGCCCATCAATTGAAAAATAACTGAACAAACCTTGGTATACGAATGGGATGGAATGCTATTATACGATAAGAAATGATGAAAGGGATGGTTTCAGAGTGTTTCAACAATCCGGCTAGCAGCTGCTGTGGGGGTATAAAATCAACAACAACCAGCTCACAGAACACTGCAAGCCCAGATTCTTTTGATCTGCTTTACTAAGGAAAGCAACGTTTAAGGGGTTAACAATCTTACTTTAATCCAGCCTACAAATATCACTCACTTAGTTCAGGGGGAAAAGCCAGCACCCTGAGCTTCAGAGCAAATACAAACAAATTACAGACATTAAGAGACCAAATACAATTCATAGTTACCAAGAAAACCATCAACATCTGAGTTCATCCGGAAGGCCCTTACAGTAGCTGCCCAAAGTCCTGCACCTCCAGGAGTGATAGCCTTCAGCAAATAACTCTGTTCTCCCTTTCTATACAGTTTCAGATGTCATCAAACATCATCCGAGTGACCAGAACTTAGGCTCCTGTGATTGGCTCTGGTGTTAGCACCTCCCTTTATTGGCCCCACCTGGAGCCCCACCTTAGTTACCAATTTACACCTACATAGGCTTAGCACCCCATAGATTGGGGTTTGGGCCTGGGGCTTAGCACCTAGTAGGACTCAATCAAAGACACCCAATTAATCAAAGGAAACAAAGGCCAAACTCTTCAAGGATCCCCAATACACAGAGAAATCTGAGAAGACTCGTTTGAACTGAAATAAATGCAATGAGCAAAACTAGGAGAACTATATATATATATGTGTGTGTGTGTGTGTGTGTGTGTGTGTGTGTGTGTGTGTGTGTATATAAAATAAAAACATTGGAAAGACAACTCTGAAGTTAAGAACCCTGATCAATGCCATGACTAACCACAATTCTAAGTGATGAATTATGCTGCCCACCTCCTGACAGACAGGTGATGGATTTAGGGTGCAGATTATGACATATAATTTTTGGACATAACCCAAGTGGGAATTTTTTTCTCCTTGATTATACTTGCATATTGTGAGAGGTTCTGCCACAATGGGAGAGAAAGAAAATAGATTTTTGTTAATTGAAATATATATATGTATATATATATGCGTATATATATATATTTAAGATCAGAAAAAAAGGATACTATGTCATCTCCATCCCTGCATGGCTGGCAAGAGGCTGGATACAAAACAGGTGCTAGAGTTATAAAATGCTATGACCATGATTGGTTGAAGACTTTAGTTGATAACAGCAATCTATTCATTAAAGAAGTGCTGAAAACTCTTTCCAGACAGGGGGAAGATATGGATTCTGACCACTAGGTGGCACTAGCGGCTTATATGGGGAATTGCTATACAGAAAGATCCCAGATGTTCCATGTGTCAAGAGTTCCCCAGCTACACCATCTGCACAACCTCTGGAGGCTCAAACTGTGACCTCAATTGGATGAAAGTTACAAAAAACCCTCTTTAGGCTTTAGGCCCCAACGACCCTCTGACAGTTTTTCAGAGTTTGTCCATCAGACATTTTGGTCCTGGAGCTTTTATCTTTCACTCTTTGCTCAGTTTTCCTAATTATTGAACCCCCATATCTAGGCACAGAGTATCCTGATCTCCCTGGTCCTCTAGACGTGCTTGGCTCTTGGGTTCACCTATCTCCTCTACCCAATCTTAATCACATCTGTTCCCATGCTGAGGCAGAGTAGTGCAGTGGAGATAGCCTTGACCTCGGAGTGGTGAAGTTGAAAATTACAGGACCTGAGTTCAAATCCCAGCTCTGCCATTTCCTTGCCAGTGTGACCTTGGGAAAGTCACTGAACATCTCTGGGCCTCAGTTTACTTATCTGTAAAATGAAGAGGTTATATCAGATAACATCTAAAATCCCTTCCAAGTCTCCATCTATGATCTCTCTTCTGTTACTGGAAGTCTCTGGGTACCAATGTCCACCACCCATTTCCTTCTTTTTCCTTCCCTCCTTTGTCTCATCTCCAGATTAGTAGCCAGTTTTGTAGGTTTTATTCACAAGGAAAAAGAGAAAATACAAATACCTAAGTAGTAATAGCTCCATAGAAATAAGAATAGTTCTCAAATGCTTTAATCAATCATTTCATAAGTATTTCTTAAGCACTTAATATGGACCAGGCACTGTGCCAAGTCTGGAGAAACAAACAAAAAGCAAAAATAGCCCCTGCTCTCAAGGAGCTTACATTCTTTTATTTAAATATGTTTTTATTTATTTTGTTAAATATTTCCCAATTAAATTTAAATTTTTAAACATTCATTTTTTAAAATTTTGAGTTCCAAATTCTATCCTTCCCTTCCACCTTAAGGAAGCAAGCAATATTATATCAATTATACATGTGAAGTTATGTTGAATATATCTCCGTATCAGGTAGCTTACATTCTAAAGAGGGAGACAGGATCAGTACATTCAAGATAAATACAGAATAGATGGAAGGTTGCCTTAGAGGAGATGGCTTTACATGAAGACCTGAGAAGGGCTTTTTTCATATTTTGGTGATTCATATTATCACCCCTTTACAGGTGAGGAAACTTCTGTTCAAAGAAGTTGTAATTCTCCCTTGCTCACACAACTGAGATGTGTCAGAACAAGGAAGTGAACCCAAAAGTCTAAGACTCCCACTCTTTGCCTTATGCTATGATATGTCTGGGAGCAGATAGGTGGCGCTGTGGATAAATCACTGGGCTTGTAAAAAGGAAGACTCATCTTCCTGAGTTCAAATATGGCCTCAGACACTTATAAGCTGTGTGACCCTGGGCAAGTCACTTCACCCTATTTGCCTCAGTTTCCTTATCTGTCAAATGAGCTGGAGAAGGAAATGAAAAACCACTGCAGGAATCTCTGCCAAGAAAACCCCAAAATGGGGTCATGAAAAGTTGGACACAATGGAAATGACTGAACAACAACCCAAAAAATGGCATCTCTAGACTAATGAATGATGGCCTTTGAGTCCTAGAAAAGAGTTTATTTTCCTCACACATTAGAGGCTTTTGAACCTTAGAGATCATCTCCAAAAGCTCCAAACTTAAGAATTAGGAATACATTTTTGAAAATATTTTGATTACAGTCTTTCCATCTAATTAGCTTTCTAATGCTATGTATTTTGTTTTATGCATTTAAAAACATTCTAAGGAGTCCACAGGGTTCATGAGACTGTCAAATGGGTCCATGACACCAAAAAAGGTTAAGAACTCTTGATCTAGCCTTCTGATCATCCCCTTCATTTTATTTGTTTTTAAAAATAAACTTTTTGAAATCCTTTTCTTCCTCACCAGAATTTCACCAGTATTCCTCCCCCATCCTCTCCCAAAGAGCCATCTCACATAACAAGTGAGTTTTATGAAAAGGGGAAAAGGAAAGTCAGAACAATTAATCAACATATCCAGAAAAATCTCCAAATTCCAGTGGGACAGGCATGAGGAAACAGAGACCCATGGAGGTCAAAGAACAGGCCAGGGTCACCCAGCTAGTGAGTATCAGAGTCAAGATTTAAATCCGTATCTCCTGACTAAATGGTCTTTGGACAAAAAACAAGATACCTCTCTCAACAGGAATAGGAAATTGGACCTTTGAGCTCCCTATACCTGTGGTATCCCAATACCTTCTCTGCAATTTATCAGCTTAGAGAGCTGCCTAGGGCACTGAGAGGGTAAGGGATTTGCCCATGTGTGGCATAGCCAATGTATATCACAGGCAAGACTTGAACCTAAGCCTTGTCTTGGTGGCCAAGGCTGGCTCTCTATTCATTAAGCCATACTGTCTCACATCTTAGATATTTGCAGATTCTCAGACGGAGTGACACTTGAATTTTCTGACCTAATCCCTAGGACTATCCTGGCCTATACTGATTTTCCCTTGGACTGAACACATGGGTCTTCTGGTCCTAGAATGGTATCTTCCCCTCAGGACAGGCCATACCGATTTTGGTTCCATTTGGGCTCTTTGGCCTGGAGTTCACTGTTCCATTCTTTTAGTCCTTTGGGCCAATTAAGAAGCCACTCCCACGCCCACCCCAAAGTACTTGGTAGTTTTTAACTGACTGCCCTTTTCCTCAGAGGGAAAAGCAGAGGAAATGCAAAACCTATAGAAATTTGGGCTATCGTTCTATAATAAAATGCGAACCCCTCAAAGAGAGCAAGAGTGTTTACATTTTTTATCTTTGTGTACCTGGTACTTAATATAGTGCCTGGCACATAGAAGGCCTTTAATAAATTCTTGTTCAATTGAAAGGACTAGAAAATTCCTAATTATCTCAAAAAGATCAGACTTCAAGGTTACCTTCAAGCTACTATCCAAATTAGGGAAAGACCCTTCTTTTTTTTACAGATTATCCATGGCCTGATTTGAGGAGAGGAGCAGGAGAGCCAAAGTGATAATGACTACGGAGATAGTCCAGCATAGCAGATAAAGAAGGGGGCTCAGAGTTAAGAAGAACTGGGTTCAAGTCCTGACTATGACATGTGTTGGCTGTGTCACTCTGGGCAAGCCACTCAACCTCTCATTATCCTAGGCAACTCTCATCTAAGACTTCAAATTGTTTTTTAAAAAAAAAGAAAGAAAGGAAAAAGAAAAAAAAGAGCAAAGGAAAAAAGAGAGTACAGATCTGCATTGGTGGAGGGAGTTTCTAACTAGAGATCCATATTATAATGAAGCAATCCAAAAACGCATATGTAAGCAACTCACATTTCCACAGGGCGACAAGATTTCTAAAGCACAACTTTGACTTCAATAGTGCTGTGAGGTGGATAATATAATATTATAGTCTCCATTTTGCAGACGGGGAAAATGAGCCCCAGGTAAATGCATTTGCCCAGTATCACAAAGCTAGGAGGTGTCACAGCTGGAATTCAGATGTAGGTTTCCTGATCTCAAGGATGGGGGAATTGGTTTTCTTCTTGGAGAGGGACTGGGACCTCCTGCGTGGGGAGCCAAGTGACCTACTTTCTCCTTTCTCCTCAGACCCACATTGGAATCATTTCCCAGGAAGCCACTTTGAGAGTAGGAAGGAGAAGGGGGTAGGTGGAGAGGGCAGCTGCAAGGAGCAGCAGCAGGGCCTGTTGACTAGCTCAGATGAACCGTTTCTGTTTGCAATGATTAACCCTGGTTCGGTGTGGGGTGAAGGAGGCTGCCAGAGCTTCAGCAAACACCTGCCCCTAGCTCTCTGCCAGCCTGGGAGGTACGGGCTGGGGAAAGACCAGAGCATCACCCGGCTAGAGCTCGAAGGGACCTTATGGGCCACCTAGATCAACTCCCTGATTTTATTATATCTTAAGTGGAATCAGTTTTGTTGTTATTGTTGCATTGCAGGCAACTCTTTGTGAACCTATCTGGGTTTTTCTTGGCAGAGATGATAGAGTAGTTGGCATTTCCTTCTCCAGCTCATTTTACAGATAAGGAAACTGAAGCAAACAGAGTGAAGTGACTTGCCCAGGTTCACACAGCTAGTAAGTATCTGGGTCTGGATTTGAACTCAGATCTTCCTGACTCCAGGCCTACCACTCTATCCACTTCACCACCTAGCAATATGACTAAAACAACCTCCTCATTAGGGGCAGCTAGTTGTCTCAGTGAATAGAGTGCCAGGCCTCGAGTCAGGAAGACTCATCTTCCTGCCTTCAAATCCTGCCTCAGACATTTACTAGCTATGTGACCCTGGGCAAGTCGCTTAACCCTGTTTACCTCACTTTTCTCATCTGTCAGATGAATTGGAGAAGGAAATGGCAAACCACTTCATTATCTTTGTCAAGAAAACCCCAAATGGGCTCAAGAAGAGTCCAATGTGACTGAACAATGACAACCCCCTCACTTTGGGAAAGAGGAAGCTGAGAGCCAGAGAGAAGGTGGCATTTGAACCCGGCCCTCTGCCTCCAAGTCTGCTGTTTTTAGCATTGTACCATACAACTAGGAAAGCATGGGAGCTGCTCACTGAAAAGAGCATTCTGGGAGGGGAAAGAATTGGTTGTCTTGCTTCCCCCTCTCCTGCTCAATGCTTTGGTGAGAGGTGAGAGGTGAGAGGTGAGAGCTGACGGCTGGCTATGGTGATTGACAGGCTCACTCTCTAAGCTATTGTTCTCTAAATGACAGCAGCTTGACAAGAGTGGCCTGGCCGGCCGGGTCCTTACCTGGCCCTGACCCAACCAGGGGTAGGTGATGGGAAGACAGGGGAGGAGGAATGGGACTGAGACAGAGATAGGGAGCCCTCCTAAGCTTCCGTTTTTTCTGGACACCAGATTCTGATCCCTACTTAAAGAATAGAAGTGTCCAGAAGGTCCATTTGGCTCATTGAATTTTTAACCACCTGCTACAGCTCATATGCAGCTGGTACAAGGTACTTTTGAATTGTTCAGTAATGACAGTAATAACACCACCTGGCATTTCTATGGATTGTCATGCTTTTTTTCCCCTTCAAAATGCTCACCTATCTCAGCTTCCTCATTAGATATAACCCTGTGAGGGAGATGAAGCAGGTGTTAAAGAGTTCTTTCTGCCTCACAACACTGAAGACAACTTTGACCAGGTGTCCTGAGGTCTCAGAGTCCCAACCCCAGGCCCAGGGCCACATTACTCAGGAAGCCTGTGGTGGGCCACCCATGGGCTTTTCAGCCCTGGACTGTGCTGTCAGGAGTACAGTGGCCTCCCTGACTCTGTTAAGACACCTGCTTAAAGGGAAGGACCAGGAGGAGATGGACTAAATGATCTCTAAGGGGCTCTTCCACCTCTCAAATGCTATCCTTCTGTAGAGGGGCATTTCTCAAATTCCCGAAACTTGGGAAACTCTTCTTACCTTGCCAAAGGTGGAGAGTGGGATGAGACATCGATCCTAAACCCAGTCAGCAGCTGGATGTGTGTGTGCAGTGGACAGAGCTCTGGGCCTGGAGTGAGGGAGACCCAAGTTTAAAACCAGGCTTAAGCACTGGGCAAATCACAGAGCCTCTGGATGCCTCTCCTAAGCTATAAAATGGGGATAATCTTACACTTACCTTGGGAGAATCAAATGAGACAGTGCCTTGCACATAAGAGACATTTAATAAATGCTTGTTCTCTTCCCTACTCCCTTCTTCCAGCTATACTTGTGTGCTAGAAGATAATCTTTCCTCCACTCCCCCCAGAATGGCTCTAGCCCAGGAGTTCCTAACCTGAGGTCCATGAACCTTAGGTAGACAGATAGATAAAGATATATGGATATGGATAAGTATGTGTGTATATGTATATACACACACAGATATAGGTTTACAGATACATACATATGTATATATTCCAATATATTCCACATGTATGCATACACACACACGCACACATATATTCCAAAAAGGGCTTGGAAGAAGGAAGACATCTACCAGAGTTCAAATCTGGCCTCAGACACTTACTAGGTGTGTGACCTTGAGCAATTCACTTAACCCTGTTTGTTTCAGTTTCCTCATTTATAAAATGAGCTGGAAAAGGAAATGGCAAATGCTCCAGTATCTCTGCCAAGAAAACCCCAAAAAGGGTTAGACAGGACTGAAAAATTACCAAATAATAACAAAAACAAATGTGTGTGTATATATAAAAAGATACACATACATAGAGATACACAGATATATGTCCATATAAATATATAAATCTTTTTCATTATAACTTATTTCCTTTGTAATCCTACACATTTTATTATATACATTTAGAACATTATTCTGAGAAGGGACCCACAGGTCTCACCAAATTGTCAAAGGGGTCTATAACACAGAAAAACCTTAAGATCCCCAGCTTTGGCCAAAGGCTCTCGAGGTCCAGGCTCAGCTCAGCCTTCTCCCCCTGACCCAGACTAGGTAGACCTTGCGTAGGCCTTCCTAGTCTATGGGTTTCCTCCTCTCAACATCTATGATGCTAGAGGAGCAACCTCAAGCTGGAAATCACATCATACTCCCTGACCAAGTTGGCTGGGACAAGAAAGAAGAGAAGAGCCAGCCAGGGCCGTGTTCTTTAGCTTCCCAGCCCAACCTCTCTCTGCCCCCTCCTGCCCCATTCATAGCTTATTATTAAAAAAGCAAATCCCCAGGGAACCTCTAGCAAATCTATGGCAATCTTTAGTCCCCCAAGCCTCCGCAAAGCCCCCAAAATGGGCAGGGGCAGAGAAGGACCTTCCAATCCCTTTGCTTGTTTCTTGAATCTCAGCCAGGAACTCTGGGATAAAGGCTAAATAACATCAAAAAGTGTCAGGAGAAGGACAGGGGAGGGGATTGTATGGCTGGCCCGCGTTTTTTTTTTCTTCCTTTTCTTTTTAAATGATTATTAAAATAATCAGAGACAACAAAGAGAAAGGAGACTTCCTGTCTTGGGCTGAGCTCTCTGAGTCAACACCACTTCCTGCATTTCATTAAGTAATCGGTTGGCTACCGGGGCTTCCCTCCCTCTTCTCAAGCTTTAAGCTAATGGACTGATTTGCATTTTCATTTACAATGCAAATTGGGGGCCCAGCAGGCCCAGGCTGCCAGAATCGGTGCCCCCAATTGCCAGGAATTGGCTTCCTACCACCTTGGAATGCAAGCTTGGATTCAAAGAATGGCAGAAGAGCCCTGAGAGAGACTCTAGAACAGGGATTTCTTAACCTTTTCTGTGTCATGGACCTGTTGGGCAGTCTGGCAAAGCCTAAGGCCCCTCATCTCAGAAGGATGTTTTTAAATACATAAAATAAAATGCATAGAATTACAAACAAAACCATTTTTATTAAGATAGTTACTGAAATATTAGAAAACAAATTCGTGAACTCTAGGTTTAAAACACCTGTTCTAGGCATCTTTTAGATGCAGAAGGCCCTTTCAGGCTCTTGAATTCTCTGTTCTAAGGTTCCTTCCAGGTCTGACATTTCATGATGCAGAAACTTAAAGAACAAGATCTTTGCCCGGGAACTTGCTTAGAACCTTGTCAAGGTAACAAGAGTAACGCTTATGCCATTAAGAGACAAGCTGAAGCACAGGATAGGTAATAATCAATTTATAAACATTTATTAAATGCCTCCTATGTGCCAGGCACTCTACTAATGCCTAGGCTAAAAAGGAAAGCAAGCACAAAATAGTTCCTGTTCTCCAGGAGTTTTTTGTGGTCCAGTTGTGTCCATGACCTCGTTTGGGGTTTCCTTAGGACAGATACCGAAGTGAATTGCCATTTCCTTCTCCAGCTCATTTTATAAATGAGGAAACTGAGGCAAACAGGATTAAGTGACTTGCTCAGTGTCACATGGCCAGGAAGTGTCTGAGGCTGGATTTGAACTCAGGAAGATGAATCTTCCTGACTTCAGGCCTGGCACCTAACTGCTCCTCAGGGACCTTGTATATTAATTAATAGAGGAATCAACAGGTAAGTAAATATCTCCATATAAGATACATACAGAGTAGGAGGAAGATAATCTTGGGGTGGAGTGGGGGAGCTCAACTTGTTATTTGGGGCTGCATGAAAGGGAGTAATAGATGCTGATTGAAGAGGGGGAAGACTAAGGGAGGACCTGAACTGAGCCTTGATGGATGTGTGTGACTTGGCTAAGCAAATGAAACTGAGTGGAGCATCCTCAGAGTGGTGAGAAGCAGGAGCCAAGGCCTGGGAGCGTGGTTTAAGTTAGGAAGGACAGGGAGAAGAATTCCCCGACTGGAGCAGTTGGTCTCAATTGGGATGGAGAAGACAAAGCTAAGGTCGGATATGTAAGAAAGGGCTACATTGTGGAGGATGGCTCAGCAGGTGATTTTGGTTCTCATAAGGCATAGGGAGCCACCGAGGATGATTGAGTAAGGGAGTATATGAAAACACTTACTATAGGGCTTAGTGATTAGAGAACGCTGCAATGGTAGAGGCATGGTATGCAGAATGAGGCTAGGGATGGAAGGTGGAGAGTGATAGTCCTGTTGTCTTCTGTTCTGGTCAGAACACATCTTGTTGTTGTCCCTTTGTTTTAATCACCTCTGACTCTTTGTGACCCCATTTGGACTTTTCTTGGCAAAGATACTAGAGTGGTTTGCCATTTCTTTCTCTAGTTCATTTTACAGATGAGGAAATTGAGGTAAACAGGGTTAAGTGCCTTGCCCAGGGTCACACAGCTAATGTCTGAGGCCAAATTTGAACTCAGGTCTTCCTGACTCCAGGCCTGGCCCTTTATCCATTGGGCTTCTTCACTGCTCTAGAAGACATCTACCATATTATATTCAGTTCTGGGTACCACATTTTAGGAAGAATATTGACAAACTGAAGTATATCCTGAGGAAGACAAGCAGGATGATAAGAGGACTGAATGCCACACTGCATACAAGGTGGATTGAAAGGATTGGACACGTTTAAGCTGGAGAAGTGAAGCCATAGTTTCCACCTGAAGTCTGTTTTCAAGCATTTGAAAGACCACTATACAATTTACACTGGATCTGCTTGTCCCTGGTGTGAGGAGCAATGAATGATGGTTATAGGAAGGCTGATTCCAGTTCCACCTAAAGAAAATAATTAGGTCTGTCTAAAGATATAATGGACTACTATAAATACTATAAAAAGCATATGAAGAAAGTCAATATCTTCATCCAGAGAAAGAACTGATGAATAGAAATATGTATAGAATAATTTTACATATATATGCCTATTTGTGTCTAATGGTAGCCATATCTAGGGGTGGGGGGAAGGAAGAAATAAACAGAAATTTACATGATAATTTTGCTGTATATTGTGTTGGTAACCAAAACGGGCTCCTTAGCACTTAGTTCAACAAGTGCCCTCGAAGAGTTTGGCCTTTGTTTCCTTTGATTAATTCAGTGTCTTTGATTGAGTCTTACTAAGTGCTAAGCCCCAGGCGCTAACCCCTATTAGGGGTAAAACCTTAGTGGGTGTGGATTGGCAACTAAGGTGGGGCCCAAAGTGGGGCTAACTCCAGGGAGGGCCTAGTTTACACATCTGGGAGAGCAGAGGCTTTTAGACCACGTGGGTTTAAGTCGACCTCTCTGTGATGATTCTAGGTCATGTGGGTGAGTTGCATGTGTGACTCACTCCTGACGCTGAAAAAGATATAAAAACCAGGGGTTGGCTGTCTGTTCTTGGGAGCTCTTTGGTACAGCAGTGGTGGCGGGTGACTCTGGGCCAGCCCTTGTTCTGAGCTCCTAGGCTGAACCTAGATGTTGGTAACTATGAATCTGTATTGGGTCTGTCTGTTAATGTTTGTACTTTGTAATTTGTTCTGAAGTTCAGGATGCTGGATTTTCCCCCTGAACTAAGTGAATGCTGTCTGTATGCTAGATTAAAGTAAACTTGTCAACCCCTTTAACCTTGCTTTCCTTGTTAAGGCAGATCAAAAGAACCTGTGCTTTCCTGGCATGCTGGCAGCTTTCTGGGTGCTGGCTGTGGATGGATCTTATACCCCCACAGAAGCTGCTAGCCGGATTGTTAAAACATATATTTGAAAGGAAAAGCAAGTTGTGCATAGCAGATTTGCAATTTCATGTGCAATCATCTTTTTTTATTATACTCTGTTATGGAAATGCTTGTTTTATTCCATAAATTAAAAATAAAATAAAATAAAAAGGTATAATGGGACACCTGAGGTGGTAGTGAGGTTCCCATCACTGGAAGTTCTCAAACCAGAACTGCCAGAGCTAAGCAAATCACTGAACTCTTTACTCTCTATGACCATGCTACCTCACTTCCTTGGCCATTTTCCATTTTCCCTATCCCCTTTCTGCCCCTGATCCATCTGCCTTTCATTGAAAGCACTAATCAGATCAATACCACTATTGTCTCTACAAAGGGTGCCAATGGAGAACCTCATTGTTCCATTGTGTTGGTAAGCAAAATGGCCTCTTAGCACTTAGTTCAACAAGTGCCCTTGAAGAGTTTGGCTTTTGTTTCCTTTGAGTAATTCAGTGTATTTCATTGAGCCTTACTAGGTGCTAAGCCCCAGGCCCAAACCCCTATTAGGTAGAAAACCTATGTGGGTGTGGATTGGTAACTAAGGTGGGGCCCAAGGTGGGGCTAATTAAGGGGAGGTGCTAACTCCAGAGCCATGCCCTTCTTGAGTCTTACTAGGTGCTAAGCCCCAGGCCCAAACCCCTATTAGGTACTAAGCCTATGTGGGTGTGAAGCTCCCAGGGTACCAAGGGGTGGTGCTAACTCAAGGGCCAATCATAGCAGCCTAAGTTCTGGTCATTCAGATGACGTTTGATGACGTCTGAAGCCCTATAAGAAGAGAAGACAGAGCCATTTGTGCAGGGCTCTCACTCTTGGTAGCATTTGGAGACTCCTGGGCAGCTGTAGCTAAAAAGCCCTCCAGCTTGTAAACCTGGATGTGGGGACTTTGTTAAACTCTGGTAACTATGTATTGGGATTTGAATCAGACAAGGTCTGTCTGTTGGTGTTTGTACTTTGTTTGTATTTTGCTCTGAAGTTCAGGGTGCTGGTCTTCCCCCCCGAACTAAGTGAATGATATTTGTACGCTGAATTAAAGTAAGCTTGTCAACCCTTTAACGTAGCTTTCCTTAGTTAAGCAGATCAAAAGAACCTGTGGTTTTTTCAGCGTGCTGGTAGCGTTCTTGTTGTTGGGGTTGTGTTAGTCTTTCACCCTCCCAACAGCTGCTAGCTGGATTGTTGAAACATCCATATACCACCTTAGAAATTTCATAGGCCAAAAAAATCATCCTTCTCTGGCCGCTGTTATGAGTGTCTCCTCCTCTTAAAAAGTAAGCTTTTTGAGGTCAGGGAATGTTTGTGCTTTTGTATGCCTATCCCCAGATCTCAACATATAGTTAAGGTGAGTGCTTTTTTTATTCATTCATTCAAGGAGAAACTGGATGACCACTTTCCAGGTATGATGTTGTAGAAAAAACTCCTGCTCAGGTAGGGGTTAGGGCTATATGACTTCTAAAGTGAGAAGGAAATAAGCATTTATTAAGCATCTATGATGTGGCAGACGCTGTGCTAAGCATTTCACAGATATTATTTATATCAAATGAGATCGTCTTTGTAACATGCTTAGCCCAGTGTCTAGCACACAGTAGGTACTATATAAGTGTTAGCTATTATTATGACTATTTCGTTTGATTCTCTCAACAACCCTGGATGCTATTTTCTAGTTGAGGAACTTGAGACAAATAGAGGCCAAATGAGTCAGGGTCATATAGCTAATAAGCATCTGAGGCAGGATTTGAATTCGGGTCTTCTTTACTGTAGGCCCAGAACTCTACCCAGAGTGCCACCTAGCTACCTAGTATGAGGAACCTTTCAATTCTGAATTTCTGTGAGCCTGGGAGTACACTGTAGGATGGATCTGAGGTAGGGGAGACCCTTTATTGAAGTATTTAAGGCTGTATAAGTAGATAGACCATGTCACCCAACCTTGTCATGACTGACTAAGCGCCTCCTGAGCATGATCTCTGGTGGTCTGGGTTGAAGACCTCCAGTGACAGAGACCTCACAATTTACATGATAATTTTGTATATTTGAAAGGAATAGCAAGTTGTGCACAGTAAATTTGCAGTTTCATGTGCAATCCTCTTTTTTATTATACCATATTATGGAAATGCTTATTTTATTCCCATTCCCCATTTCATTCCACTTTTAAACATGTATGGTGAGTTAGTTCTTCTTTAGTATAATTTTTAAGGAGCTACTGGGTTCCCTGGGCATAAGGGTATCATCCCCATGCTTACCTGGGATAATGGGGAAGAAGGCAAGATGGCAGCTGGCTGCTAGGGACTGGTGGTTTAGACAGCCTCAGTTTTCAATGTACAGGCACTTTGGTGGGTGCTAGAAGCAATAGATAGGAAAGGAAACCCAGCCTCATCCTGGAATAGACTGCTAGTCAATCAAGGTTAGTCAGTCAGTCAACAAGCTTTTGTTAAGTGTTTACTATGTGTCATACTGTGTCCTAAGCACAAAAACTACAGAGAAAGAGAAAGGCAAAAATAATCCCTGGCCTCAAGGAGCTTACATTCTAATGTGAGCAAACAGTACAAAACTAGGTAAATACAGGATATATACGGAGGAGAATGTAATCTCAGAGGAAAGACATTAAGGGGTGTGTGTGTGTGTGTGTGTGTGTGTGTGTGTGTGTATGTGTTTGTGCTTGTGTGTATCTGTGTATATATATGTGTGTGTGTGTGTGTGTGTGTCTATGGGTGTGTGTGTGTGTGTGTGTGTGTCTGTGTCTGTGTGTGTGTGTCTGTGTCTGTCTGTCTGTCTGTATGTGTATGATGTGTGGAAAGGGAGATAGGAAAGGCTTTCTCTGGAAGGTGGAATTTCAGTTGAGTCTCAAAAGAAATCAGGGCAACCAGAGTCCAGAAGTGAGGAGTGAAAGGATGCTGGGCATGCAGGACAAGCCAGTGAAAAGATTTGAGAGATGAAGCACTGTGTCTAAAGAGTAAGAAGGCCAGTACTGCCAGATCGTAGAGTATGTGAAGGGGATTAAGGAGTAAGAAGACTAGAGAGGTAGAAAGGGCCCAGGGTAAATGGGTTTAAATGCCAAAGAGAAGACTTTATGTTTGATTTTGGAGGTAATAATAAGAAGCCAGTGGAGTTCAAAGAGTAGGGGAGGTGATACTGTTTGCCTTGTGCTTTAGGAAAATCATTTTGGCAGCTGAGTGGAGGACAGATTGGAGTGGGGAGGGATGAAGTAGGAAGAGCAATCTCAGGAGTCCAGGTATGAGGGAAGGAGGGCTTACACCTGGATGGGGCCGGCCATCTGAGTGGACAGAAGGGGACACAGGTATCAGATACATTATGAAGGTAGAAAGGACAAGGCTTGACAGCAGATTCGATGCGTGTGGTAATTGTGAGTGAGGAGGCAAGGGTGACACCAAGGTTGTGAGTCTACGGGACTGGGAAGATAGGAATAGGTCTGTTCTCCTACCTAACTGTGCAGAGACAAGCGATGGTAATAACAGTGGGTGTTTCCATAATGCCTCAAGGTTTGTAAAACCTGTTAACTACTTTATCTTATTTAAGCCTCATAACAACCCTGTAAGCTAAGTAGCATAACCAGACAACTAGGTCCAGCGGAGCATGCAAGCTCTCTGAGGCATGGGCTCTTTTGCATTTTGTCTTTGTGGGTACTTAATACTTATTGGACCTGCAGTCAGGAAGACCTGAGTTCGAATCTATCCTCAGACACTCCCCTCCTCCCCCCCCCCCGGGCAAGTTGCTTAACCTTTATTTGCCTCAGTTTCCCCAACTATAAAACAGGGATAATAATAGCACCTACCTCACAGGGTTGTTGTGAGAATCAAATGAGATAATATTTGTAAATTAGCTTAGCACAGAGCCTGGCACATAGTAGGTGTTATATAAATGTTTGTTTCCTTCCTTCCTAAGTGCTTATTGGTTTTGATTAAATCACTAATGATTATGATAATGATGAAGTAACTTGAAAATGACACTACTTTGCCATGAATCCAAACCTCTAGGAGATCTAACTGAATGGTGTGTCTCAGTTATTATGATGATCATTTTAGCAGCCATAGTTTCAGGTTAACAAGTCAACCACCTAAAGAAAAGGCTCCTCAAATAAGCTTGATTATTAATATTAATCAAAGCATAAAAAAAGAAGATGAATGTTTATCAAGGTGTTTGCCATCATCATTTAATATATGCAATACAGAGTCCAAATGGAAGAGTAATTCCTTATAGATGATGAAATTCTCTAGATCACCTTGTTTGCAGGTGGTGCTGAGCTGATTTCATCAAGCCCTGGAAAAGTACATACTCTCCTAAATGAAATCTATAACTATTCAAATTATTTTAGCCTAACTCTCCACGTAGGAAAAACAAAATGGATGAAAAATGTCTGTTATCTAGATTGTAATATGCAATTGGATAAATAACCCATAAAGCAGGCATATCAGTAAATATACCTTGGAGAGAGTCTATAGGATGAACAGTTATCTGGCTTCAAAATCAAACAGAAGAAAGGGAGTAGTTTGGATTGCATTTGGGAAACTATGCAAGTGCTTTTAATCACCAAAAGCTTCTGCCATCTTCCTGCCAATGATATTTTTCCAGTTATGCTGGAGTCATGAGATACCACAGTATTCAAAGAATGAAAGTTGTTTGTCACCCAGAGGGCAATGTGAAAGGCGTGTGTAGGCTGCAACACCCTACCACCCAAGAATTTCACAAGAAAAAGATGATGGATAAAGGATGTTGAAGAGATGTATAATGGGAAAAGGAGTTAGGTGAGTTATGTGGTGAGAGTGAAGATAACTTCCATTTAATGTCAAGACAAGTCCCCTCCAGCTGTCTCCTCCAGCCACCTTGCCCTTTCATAGGTACTTTTTCTCCTGTTCTTCCCTTTTCTTCTTCCTCCTCCTTCTTGCTCTTCGCAGCCCCAGGTTCTGAAACCATAAACTATGAACCAAATTTAGGGGCAGTTAGGTGGTGCAGTGAGTAGAGCACTGACCCTGGAGTCAGGAGGACCTGAGTTCAAATCTGGCTTTAGACACTTGACACATTTACTAGCTGTGTGACCTTGGGCAAGTCACTTAACCCCAATAGCCCTGCCTTCCCCCCTCAAAAAAACAACTATGAACCAATTCTGTCATTGTTCCTGGATAGTACGTGTCAGCCTACTGCCCAACAGCCCCACTCACCATCCCTGTAACTTTCTGGACCAAAATGCTCCTTCTTGGCCACCGTTCCCCTCTGTGAATAATATCCCCTTTTAGAATGTAAGATCCTTGAGGGCAGGGCCTGTCTTTGCTTTTTTGTGTTTTTATCCTCTGACTAGCACAGTGCTTATCTGTACAAAGCATTTAATAAATGCTTTTAAATCATTCATAGAGGAAAGCCTTTTATGTTGGGTGGACACCCTGTGGAGGATTTAAGGGAGGACATGAATATGTTTTGTACAGTGTGTTCAAGCATGGATAAATGGGTGGCAATTTTTATTACCAGAGGCAGTACCAACATCGGTGAAATCACCAGCCCGTCAGCGTATCAAAGTCATAGTCTCACTAGAGAAAAGAGTAAGCCATTTTCCCAGAGGTAAAAAGTAGCCGTCTCCTCACCAACATTACCTTGAGCCATCGGCCACAGAGAAAAGGAAACTTTCAGACATATGGTAGTGAGACAGTTAGGTCATGATGATCCAAAAATCAAAGGAGAGATCAGAGCTGAGCACCTCACTACCCCTCCAATGATCTGATTATAATACCCTGGGAAAGAGAGATGGAGGGGACAAGGAAGGAGACAAGAAATAGTAATTGTTTTCTTTTTTAAACAGTAAAGTGAAGAACTACAACCAACTAATTAAAAAAAAAAGTAGCTATCTTTTGTGAAAGTCACATACTGGGAAAAACATCTCTCTTAGGAAGCCCCAAAGAGAAAGAGATAATTATGTTGAGAAGAGCACATTATCAGTATCTGCACTGATTTCTTGTTGAGGGTTTGTGCCTATTTTGTGTTATTAATGATTATAATTCACAATTATATAATGCTTTAATAGATAGAATGATGGACTTAGAGATAGGAAAGACCTGGGTTCAAATCTTCCTTCTGACACTGACTAGTAGTATGACAACGGGCAAGGTATTTAACCTCTCTCAGTCTCAGATTCCTCATCTCTAAAGCGGAAGAAACAATAACACCTACCCTATTGTGAGGACCAAGTGAGAAAACTCATGGAAAGTACTTTGTAAACTTTAAAATGTCCTATAAACATCAGCTTTATCTCTCACTTTATAGGTGAGAAAACTGAGGCTCCTAAGTGAGGTTAAATGACTTGCTTTTTTGAGGGAGTGTGCTTTTCAAATAACCACTTTATGAAAAACAAAAATTGTGCAATTTAGATCAGACATGCATTTCTAGACCTGGTGGCAGAGGCACTTTTCCAACAGAAGCCCACCATGTAGCTTTGACTCCATTTGTTGCAGAGACACAATGTCTCTAGGATCTCTCTCACTGCCCCACCCTCAATCCCTCTGGATTTGCCCTCTTCCCCTCAGCAAAGATGCTCTTTACTCACAGCATGTTACTTGGAGCAAGAGCTCCAACTTTCTTTCCCTGTCATCATCAGGTGACTCCCATCCTTCTTTTCTTCTCTGTTGTGGTTTGTCCTTCATTCTGGAAGGGGATCATAACATCAGGGAGGTGATGCCCTGACTTGCAAGTGAACTGGATTTAAGTGAGGAAGGTCTGTGTGGGGTCACCAGCCTCAGTCTCTCCTCATGTCGAGATACAGATGGGATGATTGGAGATGGCCTCGGATGCAGTGGGACACTAATAAAGAGGAGGGACTTTGAGTTCTGCAGGATCTCTGGGAAACACAAGCAGCTGGGAAGCCCCAGAGTACCCTCCTGCCCTCCTCCCTCAGTCTCCTCAACCTGAAAGGTTGTATCTCAAGGGTACCCCAGGGCGTCTCCCTGCCACATGCTTCTGGGTACCAAACCAGGCAGCCTGACAGGAAAGCCATCACAGACCTCTGTAGCCCTAGTAAAAGGGCTAGATTTTGTTCCTTGTGGAGTGTGAAACTCTGCTATCAGAGATGGCATTCAGACATAGCACAAAAGAAAGTCATAGCTAGTCCCTCTGAGAGGTGGGATTTGAACCCAAGTCCCCTGCCCCTAAATCCAGTAATCTATTATCTCTCCTTCCACTAGCCCCTCCCTGCATTTCCATCAATTTATCACCTCTCTCAGCAAACCCACCCCTTATCTATGCCACTTCTCTGGGGGTGGTAGGAATATTGTGTCCCTTTGAAGTGTCTAGAATTTCCTCTTCCACTCATGCTGGTAAAAAACTTCCCCTGCTTCAGAAGACGTTCCCTGATTTGTCTGTCTATCCTTCAGTGCCCTAGGTTCATGGAATCATAGATTTAGAGCTGGGAGAGACTTCAGAGGTCATCTAATCCAATCCACTCCCTTGACAGATGAGGAAACTGAGGCCTAAAGAACATAACAGACTTGCTCAGGATCACACAGGAAACAAGGTCCATACCCAGAATCTGAGTCCAGGCCCTCCTCTGACTCTACATCTAGCACATTCTGTAGTACTGACTGCATCACCTTCTTTATTCCTGAATTCTACCAATTCAGCTTAGACCCATGGCAAGTCAGGACTGGAAGGAGCCTTGGAAAGTAAGTCCCCCCTCCCCCACCCCGCCCCCAATGCCTCATTTGACAGAGGAAGAGGCCCAGAAAGGTCAGATCACTCAGGGCCAGTCAAACCCACAAATCTCCTGGATCCTAAGCCAATATTCTTTCTTTTGTTATTCAATCATTTTTCAGTCATGTAAGACTCTCTGGGACCCCATTTGGGGTTTTCTTGGCAAAGATACTGGAGAGATTCGCCATGTCCTTCTCTAGCTCATTTGACAGATGAGGAAACTGAGGCAAACAGGGTTAAGTAACTTGCCCAAGAGCATACAGTTAGTAAGTGTCTGAGGCCAGATTTGAAACTCAAGCCTTCCTGACTCCAGGCCTGGCACTCCATCCACTTTGACACCTAGCTGCCCTCTTGACAAATAGGCCCTAAATAAATGTTCCCTTTTTATTGGAGTGGGGAGGTGATGGAGTAAGTCTCCTGTCTCTCCCATTAGATAATATACTCCTGGAGGGCAGAGGCCCTTCTCCATTCCTCTCTTCTTCTCTACCCCAGGGCCTGAGACTTCACAGAATCAGAGCTGTATGGGACTTTAAGAGTGTTGGACCTTAGAACCCTAGGCTTGGAGTCAGGAAGACCAGAGTTCAAGTTCAACCTCAGATACTTACTAGCTGGGCGAGTCACATCAGGACCTCTTTGCCTCAATTTCTTCAACTGTAAAATGGGGATAATAATGCCACCTCCATCCCAGAGCTGTTGTACTTAAGAGTCCAACTCCCTCTTAAAAAAAAAAGTTAAAAAGAATGAAAGTGATGCCCAAAGAGGTCATAGAGGTAGGAAGCAGTAGAGTCAAAATTTGAAGACAACATTCTTGACTTGAGTCTGCTTCTCTGCCCACAATGCAACCCCTCCATCACATTCAGTGGGTAGTCAATCTATGACCTATTGGGTCACACCCTCCGCGGTCGGCTAAGACAGGGAGTGAGAGAAATGGCAAAGAAGTCACCTTCTCTGATGTGCCCGGGTTCTCCAGCTGTTAAAGGGGGGGAAAAAGACTGGGTGCATTTTTTTCTCCCATGCTTGCTGCCAACAAGGGTAACCCCTCTGATAGCGGGGGTTGGGAAGAAGAAGAATCATTTAGCAGAAGCACGTGTCTGACCCAGCACCTTTTGGGGGGAAGGGAAGGGCATAGGCATTTATATAACACCTACTATGTGCCAGGTGTTGTACTAAGCACTTTATAAATCTTATCTCGTTTGATCCTCACGATGGGAGGGAGGTGCTGTTATTATCCGTACTGTGCAGTTGAGGAAACTGAGGCACATGTGACATGTGCTCAGCTAGTAGATATCTGACGTTGGATTTGAATTCTGGTCTTCCTGACTCCAAGCCCAGGGCTCTATCTACTGAGCCACATAGCTGTCTTTTTAGATACAGAGCAGGTAAGGAAGAGGGCTGACAGAGTGGTCACTAACATCCTTGAATCCATCCCTTTTCCCTGGGCTATAAGGGGTGGTTGGTTTTTTGAATGTTTTCAATGTCCCAGTGCCTAGGACAGTGCCAGACACACAGTTGGCAGTTAAATAAATGCTTCTTGACTCATTGCTTGATCATCCTAGGAAGAAAAGAAAAGCCCCAGGTCCTAGTGCTTGCTCTGTCATGACTTCCTATGTGACCCTGGGCAAGGGGCTTCCTCTTTGGGCCTCAGGGAGTTCTCTACTTCCTCTCTGTGGGAGGTAGGGGCAAGGGTGTGCTGGCACCTTCTCAAACCGGCAGTTTAAATTTAAAAGTGTATATTGTACATACATTTTCCCCCCAGAGGACCTGCTAAAAATTCACCAGTATACCACTGGGTAGGAGAATGACTGCAAATGGGAAATGCTTTGAGCTGCAAGATCTGTGAAGAACAATGCCAGAGTGCAAGATGGTGACATTGCTTATCTTCTTCTTCTTCCCCTAATGTAGTTGGTTTTCCTCTTCTGTGGGGAGAGGGTGGGAAGAGAGAGTTGGTGGTAGGATTTCAAATTAGACCAGCAGCTGTGTCTTCAGACAAACCCATGATTTAGCCTGTAATTGGAGAGACCCAGGAACAGTTCTGAGGATAAGCTTCAAGATGGAGACTGGCTATTGTCCATCACCAGTAAGAATTGAACTAGAGGAAGCTAAGGCCAGCTTTAGGTCAGACATGAGGAAGAACCACTCCCACGTCACTGTGCTTGAGTGAACATGAGGGAATCTCCCATATGTCCAAACCGACATTCTTTCAGTTACCAGTAGTGCTCCCTCAAGGAAGACATTCTAACAATCATGGCCTTTCTTCTCCAGTGATCAACCAATCAATAAGAATTGCCATGTTATATGTCACGCCCTTGCCACTGGGCACAGGAAGAAGAGTCCCTACCCTCAAAGGTCTTTAAAACCAGCACAGGCTTTTAAGCCGTGCAGGAAGAATGACCTGGTGGCCCAATGGATAGAGCTTTAAGCATGGAATCAGGAAGATCTGAGTTCAAATGCTGACTCAGATACTTGTTAGCTGTGTGTCCCTGGGCAAGTCACTTAACTTCAGCCTGTGAAGAAGTGATCATAATAGCACCTAACCCCCTCCCTATTGTTGTTTTCAGGCACAAATGAGATATATAATAGGTACTTAATAAAAGCTTTTTCTCTTCCCTCCCACTAAGCCAGAGGAATGACTTAAATGACCCCTCAAGGTGAAATCTTCCTACCTTTGAAGAGGCTCATGATCATTGAGTGGGAAGATGGAAGAGGTAAGGACCCCTAGAGCCTGGGTTAAGCACCTACCAGACCACTAAAGTCACCCCTCCCCACATTTATCCACCTTCTCCTAGAGAACCTGGGTACACACCACAGGAAGTCAGTGGGAAGGAAAGGGGGATAAGTCTTAAGAGCCAAATGACTCCAAGAGGAGATTAATGCTTATTTATTTATTGCTATAAATATGCAGGAGCCTTCATGTGTGAGCCAGTGTTTCCTCCAAAACAGTCTCCTTTGGGGAGCCTCCCAGCCTCTTGAGTAAGGTATCACAATCCTGATATTCTACCAAAGAAAGGAGAATTTCTTCATCCAAATGGGTGTTTTTTCCTCCAAAGTAGTCACCTTGGTAGGCTGCACACTTATGTGAATGGCTGCTAGAGACAGTTAAAAACCCTTATCAGATGAGTTTCATTACTGAGTTAACACTAGGGGTGTGCTAGACCAGCTCAGGCGAGCCACTTGCTAAATTTCCACAATGAATAGGGCATGATTTATGGTTCTGTTGATTGTCTAGACTTAAGAGAGTAATGGAGAAAATGTTGATAATGTAGATTAAATTTAAAAGTGTGCCATGTATATATTCTCCTCTACCTCAGCTGGTTGTTAAACATTTACTACCCATTTTAGGGTACACCCCAATTTGTATCACACTCTCAGGTTGGGTCCCCAGAGGGTGGCTGCTACTCTTGAGTTCTAGGGGTAACCTAGGGAATCCACTCCTAAGAGTATGTAGTCAATGAGCCCCTATTTCCCATTATAATCAGTCAGTAGACCTAATTAATTCTTAGCAAAGGTATTTAAAGTGACATAGTAAGATTCGCATCTATAAAACATTTCCTTGATGATCCTGGAGTGCATTCTCCCACAAATACACACATTTTCCTTGGAAAGGCAGGCATGAACAGAAAATAATGGTGGTAGAGTACACATGTCCATGCAGGGTTACGCTAGGCACTCTGACCTCTTGTGAGAGTTGATTGTTAAATTTTCAGTGCGATCATTTACACCCAGAAACAAACCAATATTACAGACAGGTGTTGATTTATTGTTCTGTCGATTGCCTCCACTCAAAGAAAGTGATGGAGAAAATGTTTATAATTCAGATTAAATGTAAAAGTGTCCTCTGCGTACACTTTTTTGGAGAGCCAGTTATTAAACATTCGCCAGCACATCCTTGCTCATAGGGAGCCCAGGCCAAGCCGACTCCCAACTTTGGAATTACAAGGCCCACAAGTCATTTCTCTCCTAGGACAATTCTCTCTCCAGCTCAGCTCTCAGCAGCTGGGGCTAAGCTCTCCCCCTTCCTGCTGCTAGAGTAAAGAGCCAGTCCTGGAACGGAGCTAGAGATCCTAGAGCTGCTTCCTCCCTCCTCAGCCTGTCCCAGTGGGCGTCCCTGCTCTCTCCCCTGAGTCTCAATTCTCTCTAACTGCTGGCTGGAGGATCTTGTTCCAGGTGTGAACATTTGCATACCTGTCTTATCATTCATGTTGGGAACTGGAAAGTAGGAATTCATGTTTTATTTATCTTTCCTCTGGGAAAGATAACCTCAGCCCTCTAGGAGACTACATTGCATATGATAAGCATTTAATAAAGGTTTGCTAAAACTAAGGAATAATCTCTTGGGTCTATTAGTGGTGTTACTGGGTTAAAGGCTATGTGATACCGCTAATAGGCCTTTACCCAGGGGTGTGCTGGAGCCAGCTCATGAAGCTAGCCAGCAGATTGTTAAATTTCCAGAGTGAGCATTTACCCTGGCAAAGCTACAAATCAGGGCTTGATTTCTGGGTTTTTTTCATTGTCTAGACTTAAGAAAGTGATGGAGAAAATATTAATAATGCTCGTAAACTTAAATGTGTGTAGCTTTTGTACATTTTCCCCAGAAAGCCACTTGTTAAACATTTACCAGCACACTCCTACCTATACGAAGGGAAAAGAAAAAGACCAATATATTGAGGAGTGTTATAGCTTGAGGCAGCTGGTGCACTGGATAGAATGTTGAATGGAATTGGAATGAGAAAGACCTGAGTTCAAATCCTACCTCAGATACTTTATAGCTGTGTGACCCTGGGCAAGTCACTTAACTGCTCTCAGCTTCCTCAACTCTAAAACAGGGATAATAATAGTAAATGCATCACAGTGTTGTCATGAAAATCAAAGGAGATGACATATGGGGGGTTCTTTGCGATGTAAATGCCAGCTATCCTTATTATAATTCTTTTTGCTACCACAAAGAACTGGAACTAAGGGGATGCCCATTAAGTGGGGGATGCCTAACAAGGTATCGTGTGAACGTACAATGAATTATTACAGTTGTGGAAGAAATGATGAAAGGGATTTTGTTGTTGCTGAGTCATTTCAGCCTTATCTGATGCTTTGTCATCCCCTTTGGGGTTTTCTTGGCAAAGATCCCGGAGTGGTTTGCCATTTCCTTCTCCAGCTCATTTTTTATAGATGAGGAAACTGAGGCAAACGGGGTGAAGTGACTTGCCCAAGGTCACACAGCTAGTAAGTGTCTGAATTCAGATTTGAACTCAAATCTTCCTGACTCTAGGCCCTGTGATCTATCCACTGCTATCCACTGCTTCCTACTCAGGAATGACTCTTCCTAACATCAAACTCTATTGCACCCCCTAGCTTCCCTGAAAAGGTCAGGGATGAAAGGGATGGCTTCAGAGAAACTGGGAATATTAGTGTGAAATGATACAGAGTAAAATGAGTATAACACAGAGAAAAATGAATACGACAAGCTTTAAGAACCACGTTCAGCCACCAGATGATGAAGCATGCTACCTACTTCTTGACAGAGAGGTGAGAGATGCAAGGTGCAAATTGGAACCAATATTTGCAGATACAGCCAAAGTGAGAATTAGTTTTGCTTGATTATGCTTATATGTTGCAAGGGTTTTGTCATTTTTCTTTTTTTCTTTTAGGTGTGTGTGTGGGGGGGCGGGGCGGAATTGGGTAGGAGGAAGAAAGCAGTTAGCTATAGGACTGCCAAAAATAAAGAAACAAAAAGAAAAAAAAAGGTCATTGAAGCTTTAAAAAAATGTATAGAAGGAGAAAGGCCAGAAAGAAATATACACAAGCAAGACAGCTTTGAAAGTCCCGTGCTAACTTTATTATACACTGTAAAAGCAAGCAAGACATAATAGAGATTTAAATCTTCATGTACAAATCTTTTTCTGTTCTTTGTATGTGGTAATGCTAAGTTTATTTAGTGTTTGTTAAGTTCAGAATAAAAAATTAAAAAGAAAATTAATAAAATGTAATCTAATGAATGAAGAGTACTAGACCAAGATACAGGAAACCTAGATTCTAATCCCGCCTTTGCCATTAATTTGCTATGTGACCTTGAGCAAGTCACAAATAACAGTAACTAGCCCTCTTGGCTCAAAGTAAATGTAAATAGTAACTGTTGGTCTTTTGACCAGCAACTTTGAGGGTCTTCCCCTCACAGTGTGATTTCTTTTCTTGTTTTCTTTCTTCCTTTCTTCCTTCCTTCCTTCCTTCCTTCCTTCCTTCCTTCCTTCCTTCCTTCTTTCCCTTCTTCCTTCCTTCTCTTCTTCTTCTTCTTCTTCTTCTTCTTCTTCTTCTTCTTCTTCTTCTTCTTCTTCTTCTTCTCCTCCTCCTCCTCCTCCTCCTCCTCCTCCTCCTCCTCCTCCTCTTCCTCCTCCTCTTTCTTCTTTTTGGATTAAAAGGGACATCCCTTGATTCACTTCTTAAAGAGACCTATTCACTGAATGGGCATTACCTCACTAAAAGCGAGAACCTGAAAAGACCTTAGCTTAAAAGGGCCAAAGTCTCTCACTGCATTCTGGACCATCTCCAATCATCCTGATGAACATCAGGTCACTGGACCCAGATGGCTCTGGAGGAGAAAGTGAAGCTGGTGACTTTGCTCAGCCCTCCCTCACTGGAATCAAAGTCAGCTGCAAGTCATGTTACCATTCTCTGACGTCATGGCCCTCTTCCAGAATGAAAGGCAAACCACAATATAGCACTTTAAGGTTTGCAAAGAGCTTTATAAACGTTATCCCATTTTATCCTCCAAAAGGTGGGGGCTATCATTATCCCCATTTTACAGATGGGGACACTGAGGGAGGCAAAGGTTAAATGACTTATCCAGGCTCACACAGTAAGTATCTAAGGCTGGATTTGAACTCGAGTCTTCCTGATTCCAAGTTCAGAGTTCTATCCATTGTCCACCTAGTTTACCTTTGGACCTGACCCAACCTAACTCCACCAAACCAAACCAAACCAAACCAACCTTCTCTGGTCCTCGTTGTCCTCATCTGTAAAATAAAGGAAGGTGGGGGCAGAATTAGACAAACTCTAAGGTCTCTTCCAGCACTATCATTCTATGATTCAAAGATGAATTGGATTGAGGTCTTGCTTCAGGAACAACAGGATAAGGTGGTAGAGGTGGACAAGGGCAGTGTGAGGGAGTCGATCAAGGACAGGGAGGGACTTAAGAGGTGCCCGTTTCACTTCTGACCCTTTCACAACAACCAATCAAAAGATTCTAAGCTGGGGGGTGTGGGAGGTGCTGGGGATACATATACAAACAGAATAGTTCCTGCCCTCAAGAAGCTTACCTCCAACAAAGGGGGAACATGTTCACAGATATGTAAATTAACCAAGAGAGGATACATGCAAATAAGTACACAGAGAGGTGGCTGGAGAGCTCTAAACACCTGGACAGTAGCTTCTTGAGGGAGGACGCACATGATCTGAGCCTTGAAGGGAGCAAGGGGCATGCCGCCCATAGTGGGACTACCCGGGAGACATCAGCTCTGCCTGGCTCTATCTCAGAGATCATCCATTCATGATTTAGAGTTGGAAGGGTCCTTAGAGGTGGTTGAGTCCAATCCCTTCATTTTATAGATAAGAAACATGAGACACCAAGAGATTAAATGATATGCCCAGGATCGCATAGCTAAAGAAATATCTGAACTCAGATTTGAACCTGGCCTTCCTGACTTGAAGTTCATTGCTCTCCCCGCTATAGTCTATTATGCCTCTCTGCATGCCATTCTATAGTGTTCAAGACAGTCATAATAGAGACTTAGGGACAAGGACTAGACCAACGATTTCCTTGGCACAGGGTACTCTTGGATGAGAAAATGGACTTTAGGTTGGCACCTTACAGGGGCACAAACTGAGGCAGAGACTGGTTAAGTGACTTGCTGGAGGCGTACAGCTAGTATGTGTCAGAGTCAGGACTTGAACCCAGCTGCTCTGATTCTGAGGCTGATTATCTTTTTGCTGTACCTTACTTCATCGTTCAGTTGCTACTCTGTTGTTCGGTCATTTCAGTCACGTCCGACTCTTCATGACCCCATTTGGGGTTTTCTTGGCAGAGATACTGGAGTGGTTTGTTATTTCCTTCTCCAGCTCATTTTACAGATGAGGAAACTGAGGTAAACAGGGTGAAGTGACTTGCCCAGCTAGTAAGTGTCCGAGGCCAGATTTGAAATCATTAAGGTGAGTCTTCCCAACTCTAGGCCCAGCACTCTATCTACTGCACCGCCTAGCTTCCCAGTTGTTTCTCTGCCCCCATCCCCCTTTCCTCTGGTGAATCTAGTCCCTATCATTTTATTAACACACTGATAGTTCTTTCACATAGTTTGCCCCTGGATAATAAGTTACAAAGGAAAACAGAGAGAAGAAAGTCCCACACCCCTCATTCCTCAGGCCCCCTGACTTGTCTCAGGGCATGAGCTGAGGGAGTGTCTCCATGGTGATTCCTTCACTTCATGTGGTAGGCCCAATGCTCTGGCCTGGGAGAGAACAGCCATGTGTGACTAAACCTGGCAGGACGGAGACATGTACAAAAACTGAGCAAAGGTTCCCCAGTGAGAGGCAATGTGGTGTAGAGAATAGGATGCTATGCTTGGGGACTGGAAGACCTGTTCGAATTCTGCCTCAGACACTTACTAGCAGGGTGACTCTAGGCAAGTCATTTAACTTTCCTGTGCCTTCGTTTGTGCATCTATAAAATGAGAAGGTTCAATCTGATGGCCTCTAAGGCCCCTTCCAGTTTTAAATATATGATCTATGATCTTATGAAAACTTTGACCCTGGTACCAGCCAAGACAGGGGTAGGAAGGAGGAAAGGACAGTCTTTCTGAGATACAAAGAAACAGGGGATGACAGTGGTCTGTGGTTACAACTAAAAGAGCTTCCCAGAAGAATTAGACATGATGGTCAGTGATGAAGGTAATAGGTCCTTTTATTTAGGGGCAAAGGCCACAGGGGCTTAACCACGGACATCCAAGGTAAGGAGAAGCAGGGATGAGGTACTAGTGAAACCCACTGACCTTCCCTTCTGTCTGGAGGAGAGCATCAACTCTCTCCCAATAGGCCTGGGACTAACATTGCCAGTGTTAAGGCGAGGAAGAAAGCCAGAGAATCTCATATATAATCAGTCTCTTGACCAGAGGGAGTCCATGACGGTTCAGTGCCCATGTTCTTAACCTTTTTTGTGTTATGGATTCCTTTGGTAGTCTGGTAAAGTCTATCAAAATTCTTTTAGATGTATAAAATGAATAGAATTTCAAAAGAAATCAAAGGTTAATGAAAATAAAGATAATTTTTTTCCACATCCACATTCACAGGCACTCTGAAAACTATCCATGGACCCCTTGGGGGTCTGTGGACCCCAGGTTAAGAAATCCTGGTCTAGTGAGAAGCCGATGCCAGGATTTAGCTCTTGACTGGGACTCCTGGGTCCATGCTTTTGAGGTGTCATGGCAGTTCCAGAATGAGAGCATACCAGGTGTTATCTGGAGAAGAGAAGGGATCCATCTCAAGTAGGTCTTATTGAATTCCCACCCCTGAGGTCACCATAAGGCACCCATCAGGTGTAAAAGTGCAAGCCTCTAGTCTGGAAGCTTCTAGATCTAGGGGATCCAGATAAAGGACATTCTGGAAAAGGGGCAAGACAGGAATAAGGTGGTAGAAGGTTGGAGTTGGAGACTTCTTATTGATCAAAGAAAGACTAAGCCAGAAAAACCTAAGGTTTTCCATGCACTGGAAGAGTAGGAGCTTAATAAAATGGTTGTTGACTTACTGACTTAGGTTTATCAAATTCGAATGCTAGGCTATAATATGGCGTAATGGAGAGAGAGTTAGCCTTCAGGTCAAGTCCTCCTGTTTCTGGTACATCCTGTTTATGTGATCACTTACCTTCTCAATGCTTCAGGCTGCTCTCTTAGGTTGTAAATACAGAGCAGTTGCACATACCTGCACTGGAAGAGGGAATCCCCTCACCAGGAGTTAGTTCCTTATACCAATAAACCTACTGGTCCAGGTTAAAAAGTTTATTTATAAGACCATTTATTTAGAGCTAGAAATAACCTTAGAGGCCATTGAGTCCAACCCCTTTGTTTTACATATGAAGCACAGTGAATTAAGGACTTGCATAGGGTCACACTGCAAAGTATTTGAATTTAGGTCTTCCTAACTCCAAGTTCAGAGGGAAGAATTTGGAGGTCCATCCCCCACCTCCACAGTCAGCCCTCTTCCTGGCATTTGTTCAGTTCAGGAACCAGGGAAAACTTAGCTCAGATTCAGGAGAAAGGTAGGGAGAAGAAACGCTGGACATAATAATAGCTGAGTCTCAGAGCAATAGTCCAAGGGGAGGCATCCTCCCCAAAAAAAGATGCAGGAAAGTAGAAGCTGTTTAGGGACATCTCCCTATGGAAAGAATAATGGAGATCTGGGTTCTAGTCCCACTATGACAATAACTTACTATGTCAAATCATAGAATGTAAGAGCTAGAAAATTACTGGAAATCATATTCTATCCCCTAGAAAGTTGCATAACCTTCCTAGGCCTCTCAGTTTTATAGTTTGCTAAGTGGGCTAATGCCCTCTGTTCTCAAAGAGGACCATGACATCAGGGAGGTAATGCCATGAAATGCAAGTGAATTGGATTTAAGTAAGGCAGGGCTGTGCAAAGTCACCAGACTCACTCTCTCCTCCAGTGCCATCTGGGTCTAGTGGCCAGATATATTTTAGGGCCACTGGAGATGGCCCCAAATGAACTAATGTGAGTACTTAGGGAAGCAGTAATCACCAGAAGCCAGCATGAGTTTACAAAAACAAGTCATGACAAATTTGTTTTTAAAAGTCATGACAAAATCCTTTTTTAAATTTTATTTGACCGAATTTCTTAACTGATAGATCTGATGGGTAGCATAACGATGGAATATTGGGACTCTGGTCGAAAGAATTGAAGATGTTCAGCCTGAAGACAGTAGACTTCGTGAATCTGTGGCTGTGCTGAGGGGAATGACTCCTGTCTTCCAATATTTGAAGGGCTGTCTAATGGAAGGGCTATTAAGCTTATTTTGCTTAGTGCCAGAGGGTTGAACATGGGGCAAAGGGTAGGAATTTCAGAGACAGAGAAAATTCACCTCAGTCGGGGGAAAATTGTTCTGTTATTTAGAGGTGTACAAAAATGGAATGGGCTGCCTTAATAGGTGGGGAGTTTCCCACCATCAAATAGAAGCTGAATGTTATTTTTGTTCAGTTGCTTTTCAGTCCTGTCTGACTCTATGACCCCATTTGGAGATTTCTTGGCAAAGATACCGGAGTGGTTTGCTATTTCCTTCTCCAGCTCATTTTATAGGTGAGGAAACTGAGGCAAACAGAGCTAAGTGATTTGCCCAGGGTCACACAGCTAGTAAGTATCTGAGGCCACATTTGAACTCAGGAAGATGAGTCTCCCCGACTCCAGGTCTAGCACTCTATCCACTGCACCACCTAGCTGCCCAAGAAGCTAGATAAACATTATTAAAGATGAGTAAAGAGACAGGTCCAGGATTAGGGCAGGAGATAGTCATTTGAGTCCCAGGGAAGGGTATCACATTGAGTATCATAGAACCACTATCTTTGGCAAGTTGGTGGGCTTTTCCCTGTCTAGGAAGTGGGTTGGAGAAGTGTAGGGACTATTCTTGGGGAAATACTCTGGAGGGGATTCATGCTTCATGCATAGTACTATAGAAATAATGATGGATTTGGAGTTAAGGACCTGGGTTCAAATCCCAGTTCTGCCACTTACTACTACCTCTGTGACCTTGTGCAAATCACCTAACCACTCTGGCCCTCAGTTTCCTCATCTGTAAAATGAGGAGATTGGACCTCTAAGGCCCCTT
The DNA here is from genome assembly GCF_011100635.1 of Trichosurus vulpecula. Taxonomy (NCBI): domain Eukaryota; kingdom Metazoa; phylum Chordata; class Mammalia; order Diprotodontia; family Phalangeridae; genus Trichosurus; species Trichosurus vulpecula. The sequence continues at coordinate 530,088,095 of NC_050573.1, forward strand.
GTAGCTCTAAATCTATGCTCTATTAACATCTGAAGTCTCTTCCAACTTTAAGACTCTATGATCCATGCCTTACCTACTTCACAGCACTGTTATGAGGATCCAATGAGATAATAATTGTGAGAGGGCCTTAGTAAATATTTAATGGGCCAGGGGTGTCTCATCAGGATAATCCATGAGCAAAGCAATGAGCTTCTCAATCAACCTGCTAACATTTTCTGGACTTAGGCCACTGTTTGAAAGTAACTGATGGAACACCAATATTTCTCCATCTGTTGAGGGTGGAACTATCTCTTATACTTAGCCAGGTAACTAACATTTAGACAGACAGACAGACAGATAGACAGATAGACAGACAGACAGACAAATATATACAGACAGACACAGACAGATAGATGGATAGATAGATAGATAGGTGGATGGATGGATAAGTGGATAGACAGACAGAGAGATAGACAGAGAGACAGACAGATAGATGGATAGACAGACAGACAGATTTAAAGTTATGTGGTAGATGCTATTTTTATTGCCATTTTACAAATAAGGAAACTGAGGCTGAGAGAAATGAGTCCAAGTCCATCTGTCTTTTCACTACACCACCTAGCCGTCATAGCACTCATATTAGCAGCCTTGACTCTCTCTTCTCTTTCATCCCTGAGAACCAACCATGGAGTCCACCTCCACACCATCTCAGCTCTGTTTCTATCTCTCCACTCTCTTGGCCACTACCATAGTTTACGTCCTGATCATCTTTCTCCTGGACTATGGCAGGAGCCTCCTAACTGGTCTCCCTTCTTCCTGTCACTCCTGTCTATAATACATCTTCTGCCCAGCTGGCAAAATTATATTCCTAAGGTATATAGATATGACCATGCAAATCCCTGCTCCAAACTATTCTTTGGTTCCCTAGTCCCTCAAGGAGAAAATGCAAATTCCACAACTTGGTTCCTATTGACTTTTCTAGCCTGATTTTGTATTATTTCCCTTCAAGTATTCTATGTTCTAAGTTTAAACAAAACCAGTCTGCTAAATCATCCTCAGGTCCGACATTCTATCACCTGCCTCAGGTATCCACACAAGCTGTCTCCCGTGTACTAATAGGGCATTCCCTCCTCATCTCACTGTCTTTATCAACCTTTAAGATCCATATCAGGTACATCCTCTATGGAGCATTCCTACATCTCTCATCTGTTTGTTGGGTTTTTTTTTCTGTTTCCTCAAATTACCTCATAAACAATGATCTACATACATGTTGTATCCCCACCTACCCACCCAACAGAATATCAGTTAGAAGGGAAGCCCCTTGATTAAAGAGAGAGGAAACTGACCAATTGGTAGCAAACTATAGCAGTTCTTTTTGAAGGGGCAAAGAACTGGAAACTAAAGGGGTGCCTATTGAGGGATAGCTAAATTGATTATATTAACATAAGAGAATATGATTGCACTGTGAGGAATCGTGAAAGAGATAGTTTCAGAGAAATTAGAGAAGACTTGTATGAATGATGCAGAGAGAAGTGAGTGGAACCAGGAGAACAACACATACGATAAAAAATTTTAAAGACAAACCACTTTGAACAACTTAAGAATCCTTGAACAATGTAGAGACCAACCTTGATTCCAGAGGACTGATCATGCTACCCATCTCCTAACAGATTAACAATGGATTTATGATGTGATGTGAGACAAACATTGTTGCTTGATGATGCATATTTGTTACAAGAGAATTATTCTCCTTTATTTTCCCCTTGGGAGAACAGATAGAAAAGAGAAAAAATAGATATTTGTTCATTGAAAAAAATTAGTCTAAAAGAATGCAAGTTCTCTTTCTCATAGTCCTTTGTACCTAGTACAATCCTCTGAATATAATAGATGATTAATAAATGTTTGTTTAGCTGGATAAAATTGAATTCCAGAAAACATGAATTCATTCATTTTTGGAGTAGTATTGTTGAATAGTTTTTTGGTCGTTTCTGACTCTTTGTGACCCCATTGGGGGTTTTTCTTGGCAGTGGCTTGCCATTTCCTTCTCCAGCTCATTTTACAGATGAGGAAACTGAGGTAAACAGGGTTAAGTGACTTGCTTAGGTTCACATAGGAAATGTCAGCTCATATTTGAACTCAGGTTTTCCTGACTCAAGGACCCTGCTCTACCCACTGTTCCACTTAGCTGTCCTGTTTGGAGTTGTTGGTGGGGTTTATTTAGCTAGTTATTCTCCCATTTCTGTGGCCAGTGGTCAGCATTTGTGGGATAGCTGAGCAGAGGTAGGAGTGAAGTTTAGTTATGCAACAGGGCAAACCTAATTCGGTATTATGGAAGAAGAGGATTTACACCTTGCTTTTTATTCTGAATCTGTAAGAGATAATTTATTAATAACAAACGTTTCTGCTTGGAAAGACATTCAGACTGGCGGAATTCATTTGCTAACTGGAATTCCCTTTCTTCTAAGCAACTTCCAATATGCATTTCATAGTAATTGTGAAACAGAAGGTAAAATTATACAGTAAAGTAAAAATAAAGATACACTGTTTCAGTTTAGTTTTTTATGTTTAAATTAGCCAAACTGAACAATAATAACATAAATGTTGGAGGCCCACCCTTGGAGATATGCCTTCCCCAAAATCTAAAGGGTTCCCATTTTTAGTGAGGTTCAGGGTAGAAAAAAAGGTCAACTCTCTTAGCTAAGCATAGCCTATGTTCAACTACAAGTTCTTCTTTTGGTTAACAAAGGGAAGTACCCTCTATCTAATCACTGCTTCTGATCTCTTAGAGGAACTAAGCACACCACCTTATCTAGATATGAAATAACACTCCCAATCTTGATATGGTCTTTGATTCTAAGGAGTCAAAGGGGATTAAGAATACCAGACCCAAAAAAAGCCCCTTTTCTAATATTAATTTTTAATAATTTATAACACAGCGCCATATGCTTCCACAGTATCAATGAGGTCCAATCTATGTCTTCTTAAAATTTAATTTAATTTTTTTCACTTAGCAAACATTTCTTTATTTTCTCTCCCTCTCCTCTCCCCTTGTTGTTTTCCTTTTTGTGCTGATTGTGTCATTATATTGAGCATAGATTTTTTTTCACTCCATTGGCAGCCTGGTGAAGTTTACACACCCCTTCTCAGATTAATGATTTTAAAGGTATAAAATAAGATACACAGGATTGCAAAGATAATTAATTATGTTGAAATATAGTCATCAAAATATTTTATATATTAAAAAAACAGGTTTATAGACCCTAGGTTAAGAAGTCCTGGGGTAAAAGGAAGAATTTCAAAGTGGCCATACCCTGGTAAAACCAGCTGGGCAGAAGGGCTAACTCGGGTTGAGGATAACTGACAGACCTCAAAGCAGTAGGTGAGTTAGGGGGATGTCTACCCCAAGCATGTGGAGACTTCATCCCCCACCCCTCAGCAGTGGAATAGATGGATGAGGACAATTTGTTCCAATGACCAGGAAGGCTGCTGAAGCAGGCACTGTGGAATGCTTAGAGTTGGGTGAGACATTGAAGACGCCAAGGTCATCCACTGCATCCCAGGCCACTGCCAGTCTACTTGACTTTTGTCTTCCCATTGGATTTTGATGACTCTGGAGGAGAGAGTGAGGCTGATGACTTTGCACAACTCTGCCTCACTTAAATCCAACTCACTGGCAAGTCAAGACATCACCCATGATGTCATTGATCCTCTTAAAAAAATAAAGGACAAACAACTTTTACTCATTTTTCCTTTCTCCATGAACGTCCTTCCACTTTGTTGTTTGGTACACAGTGCTAGTGAGATCATGGTTTCATTTTTACATATGCCAGGCAGCTACTGTCTTTTCCCACTCCTCCCCTCTGGCTGTGAACACCCTTCATACTAGCTGACGATTACAAATATAATCCTGGGCAGTTTTCCTGAAATATAGGCCTGTGACCTACACTGCCTATGTGAAAAGAGACAGCTGCATATCTACATATTCTGCATATCTACCATGAGAGACTTACTTCAGTTGATTGAAGACACATTTTGAGAGAGGATCTCAAGGAGAGGCAGCTAGGGGAGAGAGAGTAAAAAAGAGAAAGAGATAGAGAAACAGAGACACAGACAGAGAGAGAGAGGGAGGGAGGGAGGGAGAGATAGAGAAAGAGAGAGGGAGAGAGAGAAAGAGAAGAGGCACAGACTTTTGGATGGCAGACTAGAATCCTCAAAGCCATAGACATGTATGGAAAGTTGGCCCCATCGTGTCCCTTGATTTCCAGACCTTACATATTTAGAGGCTGCTGAGAGTGGCCTTCCCTTGGGTGAGATCATTCTCACTCTCAGCTGAAGCACTCATAAACTTTTTTGTATTTTTTGGTATATTCTAATTTGCAAAATTGTTCTGATTTTGATGTTTTGCTTGGATAAGTAGGATAACTCCCTTTTCACTATTTGTGATAATCTTTTGTGTAACAACTGTTTGGTCAGGAGGGGCTGAGCTGGTGAATATAAACTAGGGGCTACCATCTCCCTTTAGAGCAGTAAGGGAAATGGCTCTCATTCTGAACCTATTGTACACTAGATTTGAGGGGTGGCACATAAGTGTAATTCTAGCCCAACACCCTTCTTGGATACTGGAGGAGTGATTACCCAGTCTTAGTGGTCCTTGATCTGTCCAGTCCTCTTCTCTCAGTTAAGCTGCTGAAAGTGCCAGCTGGGTACTTCTCCTGCTCTCAGCAGAGACTGACTAAAGCTCACATCATCCCTATCCATGCTACCCTCAGTCATATCTATCTGTCTGTCTGTCTGTCTATCTGTCCAACCATCTAGACAAGGGACCTAAGAGGCCTTCTAATCTACGTTCCTCATGAGGAAACTGAATCTCAGAGTGTTTTAAATTCCTTCAAAATCCATAAAGCCAGAATTGGAACCAAGGGAAACAGTGACCATTTTATTCTAAACCTTATTTTAATTATATTACATTGCCTTTATAAAGACTGAAACTCTTAGACTTTCATTACACATTATAACCATAGAAGCAATCTATGGACTACATTTAAAGGAAAAAGAATTTTTCATCTCAGCTCCTAATGGGCTTCAATTCAGCCAGCCATATTTATCTTACTGTTTAGAGTAGAAGCAGTGTGGTGGAGAGCTGATGTAGGAGTCAGGAAGATTTTTGTTCCAGTCGCACCTCTGACATCTACTGGTTGTGTGACCCTAATAAGTCACTTAACCTCTCAAGGTCCCCTAGGCAACTCTGTAAGACTGTAAGTTACAGAATAAAACTTGTAGTATCTGTCCTGGTAGAGGTAACTCCTCACCGGGAGCTGTCTTCACAGGTCACAGTCACAGTCAAACAAACAAACCCAAACTAGTATAGACAAGTAATTTTTTTCTCATCTTAGCATCCAAAATAAGACCACACAGTGTCTAGCTGTATGAAGTGGTTGTTTATTGTTGCTGTTTGGTCATTTTTCAGTTGTGTCTGACACTCTGTGACCCCATTTGGGGTTTTCTTGGCAAAAATACTGGAGTGGTTTGCCATTTCCTTCTCCAGTCCATTTTACAGATGAGGAACTGAGACAAATAGGGTTAAGTGACTTGCCCAGGGTTACACAGCTAGGCCAGATTTGAATTCACAAAGATGTGTCTTCCTAACTTCAGGCCTGGCATACTATCCACTGAGCCATCTAGCTGACACTATGAAGTGGTTGTACTAAACATTAAAAAAAATGTTTTTAAAATGCAGTTTACAAATTATTTCTATTTTATCTACCATATAAATGGTTAAGTCTATCTACCACCTAAAAGCATCCAAGAACTTTATGAAGGTCTGGTACTGACCACCATACCAGACCAATGTCTGGAAATGGGAGGTGACTAATAAATGCTTTTTGAATTAGACTGGATTAGAGGCAGAATAAGATATCATCACTGCCCCTGGGCATCATTTTATTGCCTTTCAAGGGCTAATAACTGCACCACAGGAGTTTTGTACTCTCACTTCCCAGGTTAATTTCAATGTGTTCTGGGCTTTTAGCTGTTTCATTTTTAAGTTTCTAAAAATGGAAAGATTAACCCTGATTGCCTCCCCCCCCCCCACCAAAAATGAAAAAAAAAAACAAGTTAAAGGAAAAAAAGAGAGGGGTAGGGAAAGTTCCATGGTTAATAGAAGTAGGGTGGGGGGAAGGGGATGGGACAAACAGCTTTGAATTTCAACTACAACAGGGATGTTCCTTCATCCTAAAATGTATTCATAGCACCTGAGGCACCCCTCTCTCATACTTGGAGCCCTACCTTAACTTCAAAGTAATCTGGGGTCTATATTCAAAACCATAGCTCATAAACTGCCACAGATGTGTTTACTTTTATTAATCAGAGGACATGAGTAATTTAACATAAAGGTATTTAATGAAATAGCATAGTAAAAAAAAGTAGCAGTCCTTGCTCCCAAGGAATTTTCATTTTAATACAGCAAGATAGGAATGGCTAGGTGGCACAGTGGATAGAGCCTTGGGCCTGTAGTTAGGAAGACTCGTCTTCCTGAGTCTGTATCTGGCTTCAGAGTGGGACCCTGGGCAAGTCACTTAACCCTGTTTACCTCAGTTTCCTTGTCTGTAACATGAGCTGAAGAAGGAAATGGCAACCCAACCCAGTATCTCTGCCAAGAGAACTCCAAATGGGGTTATGAAAAGTCAGACATGACTGAACAATAGCTAGATAATGCATAAATATAGGAGAGGTTAGTTGAAGGGCAGATGGAAAACCCAGTGGACATGACTATTATGGAAATACGTTTTGCATGACTGCACATGTACGACCTATATAAAATTGCTTGCTGTTTCAGGGAGGGGGAAGGGCAAAGGAGGAGGAAGAGAATTTAGAATTCGAAATTTAAAAAAAAACCCAAACGTTAATAATTGTTTTTACATGTAATTGGGGGAAAAAGTAAAATATATAAAAAAAGAATAGCCCAGTGGGCCTTAGGGTTCTGCCATACTAATACCACTAGCCGGCATTTATAGGTACCTACTATGTACCAGGCACTGTACTAAGTGCTTTACAAATATTGTCTCAATAAGGCAGATGGCAAGGCCCAGTGCTCCAAATGGAAAATAATCCAGTTTGGCTGTATTCTAAGAGATAAGCAGTGTGGAGACAAGACTAATGTATAAATGCATCTTCTTTAGGATTATTTCAATTGATAAAACCATATCTACTTCTGACATTGAGCCATATGACAGTGCCAAGGGCTTTGGTGGGATACATGTAGTGAGCATGTGCTCAGGGTACACGGTGTGGAGGAGCACATGAGAGGAGAGATTCCTCATGCCTACAGTTATCCTCTGGTGATGTTGTCATACTGCCTTCCCCTTTTCTCTGCCGGCTATCCCTCTTCACCGTTGGGTGCATTACTCCCTTGGGAGCATCATTCCACTGGTCTTAGGGTCACTGTTGAGAGCGTCACTTCTGCTGGATGGCCCCACTGGGCTGGTGTTTGCCAATCTTCTCTCTGCTATCAGATTCTAGATTTCATCTCATCAGAATCACCTCTTGGCCATTTCAGCTCCCATCTTTTAGAGTGAAGTGACTAGAAAGCTTTTCTCTGACAAAGTCAGGGTGACTTGAAGTCATAGCCAGAGACTATGAGACACTCTACCCAGCCTAGGGGGCTACCGGTAAGCACAGAGTGCCCTTGGGCTCTTTTCTTTGAACTCAGTATCTTGAGCTAAATAACAGTCTTTTGAACTAGGGAACTACTTGACTTAGTGTTTAAAATTTCCAAGATTCTCTCTGGAATGATATGCAAGTGAATTTAACCCAGAATAAGGAGCAAGCTCATTGTCTCTACCACACACAAATTCCTGCCTTTATTGTGTGTGTATATATAATTATATGTGTGTGTGTGTATACATTTTGTATAACAATTTAAATGTTGCTATATATTTTCTATATAAAAGGAGCAATCTACATATTCGTATATATAATATATTTATAAATTTATATATGTCATATAATATATTTATATATTTTGCATATATAATATACAATATAGAATATGATATACATACTCTATATATTTGCAATAAAGGCTGTAATTTATATATTTGCAAAATAGTTATATTTTATAAAATAGGTATATTACTATATATTCTCTATATAATAAAACAGGAATTTATATATGTGTGTACATGTGTGTAGAGATACATGTATTATATGTGTATACACATATTTGTGTGTGTGTGTGTGTGTGCGTGCGCAGTAAAACCTTCCAGGTTTGGTGCTGTATTTTGCATTTGTCCTTTTTTCTGTCCTTATTTCTATATTTGTCCTTGGGAAAAGCATCTTCTCTCTTTTTTTTTTGGAGGGGGGAAGGTAGAGCAATTGGGGTTAAGTGACTTGCCCAAGGTCACACAGCTAGTAAATGTGTCAAGTGTCTGAGGCTGGATTTGAACTCAGGTCCTCCTGACTCCAGGGCCAGTGCTCTACTCACTGTGCCACCTAGCTGCCCCAGCATCTTCTAAAGTGTTCTTTAAAAACCTAGTACTGTTGTCTTCTGTTTTTCTATTTCAGTTATTTCTAGATATACCAGTCCTTGCAATTGAACACTCCCTCTTGCAAATGAGAAAAAAAAGTTAATTAAAAAAAAACACCACAAAGGTCTGCATTGGATGGACAATGTATGAAACATTCTGTTCTTATAGTTTTCTACTCCTCTGCTAAAAAGATGGACTATGTTTTAGTATATGTTCTCCAGGACAAATATTGGGTTTTTGTTGTTTTTTGGAGGGGGGGAAGGCAGGGCAATTGGGGTTAAGTGACTTGCCCAAGATCACACAGCTAGTACATGTGTCAAGTGTCTGAGGCTGGATTTGAACTCAGGTCCTCCTGACTCCAGGACTGGTGCTCTATTCACTGCACCACCTAGCTGCCCCCAAATATTGGTTTTTACAGTCACTCAGAGTTCAATTCCTTTAATGCGTTCTTTTCATTTACATTATTATAGTACATCTTTCGTTCCTCTAGTTCTGCTTATCTCATTTAGCATCAATTCATAGGAATCTTCTTGTTTCTTTGAATTCTTTGTATTCATAATTTCTTCTTATTACACAACAGTATTTCATTATTCATATACCAGAATTTGTTCCCCAGCTGATGATCACCAACTTTGTTTCCTGCTCTTAGATACCACTACCACCACAAAAAAATGCCACCGTGAATATTTCAGTATACAGACCTTTCCTTAGGTCCTTGATCACCTGGGGGGATGTAGCAAATAGTAGAAGCACTGGGTCAAAGGGTATAAATGGTTTGGTAACTTTTCTCACATAATTCCAGGTTATATTTTAAGATGAGTAGGACCAATCCACGGCCTCATTAGCTGTGAGTTCATGTGCCTGTCTTCCCATAGTTTTCCTGTCATTGACTGTTTTCTTATTGCTAGTCAATTTGTTCAGTGTAAAAGGTGATTTAATTTACATTTCTCTTATGATTCATTGTTTGGACCGTATTTTTATATCTTCATAATTCTGCTTTTGAGAAGTTTGTTCAAATCCTTCAACCACTTATCTTTCGGGGAATTGCTCCTTATCTTTTATATTTATTTCAATTCCCGATACATCTTGGATATCAGACTTTTGTCAATGATATTTGATACCAAGATTTTTTCCCCATTTGACATAATTATAATTATAAGCCAATATTTAGAGAGCACTTAGTATATGCTGGGGACTGTGCTAATTGTTTCACAATTATAATCTCATTTGAGCTTCACAAAACCCCAGGGAGGAGGGATAGATGCTATTATTATCTCCATTTTACAAATGAGGAAACTGAGGCAAAGTGACTTGTCCAGGGTCATGCAGCTAATAAGTGTCTGAGACTGGATTTGAATTCAGGTCTTCCTGAATCCAGTCCTGGTGCTTTGTAATGGCAAGCAAAGTGGAACTTTTTGTGGTCTTGTTTTGGAGTGCTTCTTAGCACTAAGGCAATCAAGCGCCTTTGGTTGAATCTTGTCTTCATTTATAGGAAGGTCCACACACCCTTTTGCTAATTAGGTCATGAGAGGTGTGAAACCCTCAAGAGGTGTGAAGCACTCTGACCCTAAAGAAATGTATATATATATACTCTGAGGTTAGCATTTTGTTTGGGGCACACTCATTGGAAGAGTGTTGGTGTGGAGGTTCTGGGTAGCCATTAAGGAGGCCGCCTCCCCCCGCTCCCCCACTTTGAAAACTCAGATGTTGGTGCTTCTCTCTCTCTGGTAACTGCGTATGTATAGCTTTGGTCAGACAGCTAGAAACCTGTCTGCTGATATTTTTTCTGCTTGTAATTTCTGTTTGTGTTTGCTCTGAAGTTCAGGGTGCTAACTTTTTCCCCTGAACTAAGGGAATGATATACGTATATTTAATTAAAGTGAGATTGTAAACCCCTTAAAGTTACCTTCCTTAGAAAAGCAGATCAAAGAACTTGTGCTAGCAGCCCTCCTGTGTGCTGGTGTCATTGGTCTTACACAGCCACAGTAGGGGCAAGCAGCACTGTTGTTACCTGCTTTATTTACCGAGCCATTGGCTGCCTAGTTTTTCTGTATCTGTATTGATTTTATTAATACAAAAAATGTGAATTTTATGGAATAGAAATTATCTACTTTCAGAATCACCTCTAACCCTTATTTGGTTTAAGAATTCTTCACTTGTTTATTTATGTGTTCCCCAGTTGATGCGCCTCTCCTCAATTTTCAATTCTTTAGCTGTAGCTACAAAAGGTATCTCCTTCTGCTCCTCTCTAGTTTTTTTGGTTTTGTGACTTTTTATACTCAGTCAGTAACTCATTTGAAGTTTATCGTGGTATATGGTGTGAGTTGTTGATCTAAGCCTGATTTCTGCCTAACTGTTTTCCAGGTTTTTTTCCAGTAGTTCTTCAATAGGGTGCCTCTTTACATACTATCACGTGCCTCCCCACACCCATGCACAATCACATATACAAACATATGCAAGTATGTTTAAGTGTGCACACACAAACATAAGTATATATGCCTGCAGAAGAGCAAGTTCTTCGTGGGCTCTGCCCTCCAGGCCCTCACAATTTGGGTTTTTATACCAATAAAAGAGCCTCAAAACGAAAAATGAAAGACCTGGGTTCTATTCCTGCTCAGTCACTAATTAACTGTGTGATATTGGGCAAGTCATATAACATCTCTCATTTTTGG